>NC_054877.1:7217029-7533695 GCF_018320785.1 Cheilinus undulatus
AATTAGTTTAATGAGTTTTTTCTTCCTCTACCACAGTTAAATCATTGCATTTAATTAAATAAAGAAAACAACTTTTGGAGCGGCGTGTATGGAAGTGTGAGCGTGGAGGGGGCGGGGGATAATTACATTGAAGTCGCTGAAACAGGGGGTCTCTTAATCCCAAATGCAGTTACACTTATTAAAGTGGGGAGGGGGTGCAAACAACAGGAGCCCATTTCAATTCAGAACAGAGGAAAAAGAAATCTTGTGATTTATCTCAGTGGCAGCCGTAAGTCTTATTCTGTAAGCAGTCCCGCCAAATTAAAACCCAGCCTTTGTGTTGGGGTATCCACTGCTGACACACTAAAATACTGCTGAGTGCACCGCTGAGATTTCTGGGTAAATTATGAGCTGTCTCTGTTGCTATTTTATTTCCTCAATAACAATCATATCAGCTCTGCACAAAAATCCTCATGTAACAACTTTAAATTAAGTTTCAAATTTTGAGAAGGAGAGCAAATTGAAAAATTGTTTTAAATTGAAAAGTGTTTCGATGAATGCTAATGAGAAACAGGAAGGGGACACATTCCTAAAAACACCCTGAAGTTAACATGATTAAGTCTTCAACACAGAGGTAAGTCAGACAAAGATTATTAGTGACAATATTACAAATCCTGTAGCTTTTGGAGCAACTCATCTATTATTATTCTTATTTTAAGTTATAAAAAGCCATTATTTTTCTCTAATATAGCACTCAAGACACGTTTAGGTCTGCCCGTAAATTAGTGGATTGAGCCTGATTCAAAACTAGTCATAACTGATTATTTGTTCGATTTGGTCCTCAAGTATTTGGTATAAAAACAAGCCATGAAATGCTTCCAAGTGCACAGGCCTCTACAATCTTGGATGTGAAACATGTTTGATATTAAGATTCCCAATCAGGGTGCATCAGACAGAATGCCTGCAATAGCCAGCACGAGTGTGCAGACCAAGAAGCATCACCAAACGGATGCTGCATACTTTACAACTCTCAAATATAGCATCATAAACATTAGTATGTCCTAAATGAAGCTGGTCAAAGTAAAGCTAAAGGTGTTGGCGTTAGCCTGGAGGCTACCACTTAATCCACTGATCCAACACACATGCAATGATATCAAATCCCTTCAAACAGGGCCCAGATCACTGGATCTTTCCAGCTCCTCATTCAAGCACCATAGCCTCTGTACATGGAGGACACTGGGCTATCCAGTGCCACAGCCATCATTTAATTTCTGATAGTAAACGTGACAATAACACTCTTTCACCAAGCAAATACAGCCTGCCCAAGTATCCAAAGACATTACCAGTGATCTCTTTAAAACTGCTGCAACAGGAACTGACTTATCCACATAGTCTTGTGCCTTAATGCACTGCCAGAAGACATGAAAGAAGTTTTATTTGAATTATTGCATTTCAGGCTCTCTACTGTGTTTTTCCAAAGCCCAATCATTAAAATCTAGATCAGTGGTAGTCCACTGGTCTAGCCTCAGGACCCACCACAACCTCTTTAATGAGAAAGCACAACCCGAACTTCAGAAAATTCTCAACCACTCAAACTCACTAAATGGAACATTTGTGTTGCTTCCTAGAGACATTGAAAATTAAAACATCATGGCTATATCAGCTTTGTTAACCCAAGAAAAACACCAAAATGTACAGTTTATATGTTTTCACAGGGCATCTATACATCACAGACTTGTCACTAATATCTTTACTGAGTCAGACCCACTGAAATCAGCTCTGCAATCCAAATCCTGGTCCCAATCCACCAGTTCAGAACCACTGTTCTAGAGAGCTTGAGAAATCATTATTAGGGGAAAACCAGCTTTTTTAACCCCCAAATGACTCACTGATGACAGTTTGGCTCCTGACCAATGAACTGAGAACCTCTGATCTCGATGGTAGTCATTAGCAGAACTTTCTTTTATGTCCCTTGACTTCTGTCTTGGAGTATAGTGTGTATTTTTTTTATTCTAACTTATTTAAAGAAAGGTTTAAATCTTTCTCTTTGATTGCCTTTAATGCAGCTGGAAGTTCAGAGGATGGGAACATGTCTTGGAATATTATTCAGAAACCTCCTGACCAAATATTTAAAGATATCAAAGAGAAATCTAGATGAGCAGGCTCTTTTGGAAAGCAGAAGACGGTCTGCACCAGTTTTAAGCGTTGCCACAAACTTAATGGGTAGCTCCTTTCAATATCCCCTTTTCAATCCAAAAATGTGAGCCTCATGAACAGCCTCATAAAAAAAAAAACTCTTAGTCTAGTTTTAAGATTTTCTTGAGAGAATTTTTTTCTGTCACCCACAACCCATTTTCAGATTTTCCACATTTCTTTCTCCTGAGTATTTCCCCCACACCAGACCACCCGAAACCTCCTCGTTCTTTTTTGTTTCTACCTCCCTCTCAGCATCTCTTCCCTCCCTACACAAAATAAAAAACAGTCACAGGGATGCAGCTCCTGCTGGTTGAGCTCTGTTGACAGCCTTAGAAGGGACTCCCTCTTTTCTCTGCCCTCCATGTGGGAAACCTGAGGCCTTTACGCTGTGGGGAGCATGCTGGGATGAAGACAAGCCTGGGAGGCCCGTCTCCACTTCCTGGAACCACTCACACACAACCGCACACATCTAGTGACTCATGAAACCACAGTTGTGAAGCATCAGAGACTGAAAAGGGTCAGGATTTGAAGATAAAGAAGACAAAAAAACATATTCTGTCATTTTTAAAGTGAAAAACAAACTGTAGCTCTCTAAGCTACACTACACAGTTTGAATATGATCACTACAATTGCAGCAGGACTCCATAAACTAAAAACATGCATGTTATGGCCTTGCACATTCAACATATAGCTTGCAAAACGTCTGCTTGTGGAAACTTTATTCCCTTTTTAGAGAAGACAAACCAGTCATTTTGTACTGTTGCCTTTGCACATTAGCAGAACACTGCATGTGTATATTAGTAACTCTATGTTATCTACTAACACAAAGCAACTACTTCCTGTTCCTGTATTAAATCTGATTTTTAAATTGATTGTTGCATCACTAATCACCAGTTTGAATGTACATGTTGTGTGCACACAGGAGGCATGACTTATGCCACTCATAGCTCAAACCAGTCACAGTGGTGGGTAAATAAAAGAAGCATAACAGAGTGATATCTGACAGCTTAACAGCTCGAATTGAGGGACATTATCAGCCTGTAGTCCCATTATCAGTGTAGTAAATGTGCAGCACAATAATAGGTTAAAATGTGTTTTCTCTCCTCTCCAAGTTTGACGTCTATAAAAACATAAACATACAGCGAGTGTGCTCACTTTACAAAGCGTCTCTGTTGGCTTGTCTTGGGCTGTGATAGGCTGTGTGCCGCAGCGGAACAACTCGGTTTGACTTTAGCTCATAGCAGTTGGGATTTGTATTATAACAGCAAAGGGGTGTTTCAACTGATAGTCTGTGTTAATCCATGATGGTTCAAAGAATTTAATCATGGATTTAAACGAGTGTTAGTTTGTCTGACTAAAATCATGACAAAAATGTTCCTCGAAGAACTTCTCTACACAGAAGATGACACTAAGACTAACTGAAAGTAGATTCTTGGTGACCAACCTGTGACAAAAAAGATGTATAATTTTGTTCACAGAGACTATAAAGGGGATAAAATGTATTTTAGATTCAGATTCTCTTTTTTGTTCCACAAGTAGAGATTTAGTTTTGCAGCACGGGCATGCAAACGACAACATACTCAAGGATAACATCAGTGAAAAAATAGACCCAAATAAGAAGTCTGAAAGTCAGACACAAGTATTTTTTGTTTACCCAAAATCTAAAGAACAGCGTACACCAAAATGGATATTACTACCAAGTATTGCAAAGTGCAATGTGTAGACATGCAAATATGAGATGATACAAAAAGAAGACCTATTGCCATTAAGTAAATTAATTGCACTGGTGATAAATGAGACTTTTAGTCTCTAGTATAGTTTTTGTCAGACATTCAACAGCCATGATATTTCTTCACTGTGTGTTAGTATTTTCATCAGTTTATTTCTGATTAATTACAGTATAGTTCCTTAACCCTTCAAGCTTTGAGCAGTTTCTTAACCATTTAGTCTCACCTGGACTTATTTTCTTAAAAGCTTGTAACACATCAACCCTGTGGTGTACAGTCAAGCTCTAAACTTTCTTTTTTTCCAGGACAACCTGAGCTTTAAGAGGACGTGTGCTGCAGTAATGTCACTTGAATTAAAAAAAAAAAAAAGCGATGGGACTATAAAGACAAAAGAAAAAAAACTCAATGGAAATTAAAACTTGAAGATTTTATGTGTGACACAAAGTCAGCAATAACTATAAATAACTTTTTGCACAAACTTTTTCTCCAATCTTTCTGGGACCAAAAAAGCGAAAAAAAAATCATTCTGTGACAAAGTCTTCTTAATATTCACATATTTAAAGAAAAAGTCCTTGCAATTCTTTGTGTTGGCTTTATTTGTGCCGTAACTCAAAGTAGTTCCTGTCTGCAGTGACACAGAGGGCCACATCACAGGCTCTCTGTCTCTCTTTGTCTCCATTATGAGCTTTTCTGGTCTTATCCTTTAGACTATTTACAGTTTGACAAAGCACAAAAAAACATACATTGGTTATCACAACCCGCATTGAACTGTGGAATACAAAACAGACAATATGGTAAACAGCATTAGCTGCTATAAGCAGAAGTAAAGAAAAATGGGTTAAATAATAAATAATACTATCACCGTGAAGAGAGAGAGAAAGATGCTGCAGCACATATACTGTAGCTTTTCCATGTGCAGATGACATTATTTCTTCTGCACATTTATCGGATGCTTAAATCAGAAGCATCTTATCCGTTCAACAACAGATTTCATGCGTTCGTCACTGAGCCAAGACCGCAGCATCCTGATATCTAAGCTGATCCATCGAACACCACTTCATCTATCATTACTCCACATGTACAAGCACGCAACAGCAAATCCATGCAGAGCCTGTGCCGCAGTCACGGCACACGATTTGATGAGAAAGATTCCCAGTTTGAAATTGTTCTGGTCAGGCAATCAAAGCGTAAAAGCTGCCATCCCCCGAGGCTAACCGCAACGATCCACCAGTTCACATGGCGGGTGACTCCCAGTAGAAGGACAGGGCTCTGCTGCTCTGCTGTTTGACTCGTAGCTGCTGCGGTGCATCACATGAGAGAAAAAGCCTCCAGGCAGGCGCCATATCTGAGCATCTGAAAATGAACACGGGGCCAAAAGCCTTTGTGGAAGTACAAATCCACAGCAACATTATGAGAGGGAGCGACACGACACAGAGCGCTAATGGCTGCAAACAAACACGGCACAAAAGAGGATTCCTAATCACCACTGCGATGGATAATACCCCAGGGGAGTTAAGGCCACAAATACCACACAGTTCGCCCGCCTGCATCAAAATCTCACTTTATTCCTCTCTTTCTCACACAACAGAGATGATATTATCTTTGAGCTGCATAGCAGACACCCCATGCTGCGCCGTTGCTGCCATAAAAGCGGTGCTTTTCATATGCTGCACTTTGCTATCACTAATCATTAACCAGAGCTTGGACAGCACAGCGATTCTCTCCACTTCTCACAACACTTCAAAGACAAAAAAACTGAAGATTCAATTGCTTTAATAGGCCCTGGGCAAAAATGCACACTTCAGCCCGTCAATAAAATGTCATAGGCTATTTAAAGACGTGAGCACTGATGTAATTTTTATGTAGTGGAAGATCATGGGTTGTTAAAAAGTGAGGGGATGTAAGAGGTTTAGACGCACTGGGGAAATACGGAGATGGAAGAGATGTGTGTGTTTTCTGGTAATGAGCTGCAGCAGAAGAAGAAGAAGAAGAAGAAGAAGAAGAAGAAGAAGAAGAAGAAGAAGACACAATCGCAGCTAATCAAATCCCAGCCAGACTATTCCAAAAGGGAGGAAAATCTTAAATTCTTTTATTTCAGCGTGATGAAAAAGTTTCCTCAGCTGCCCTGTGGTCTGTCGTGTGTTTTCTCATTTCCTTCTTCCCTGCACACTCTGATCCAATAATCGTGGAGTTGAGAAGCGATGCATCCCGAGCGATGCTGCAGCGGTAAATAAAGGGAATCTGGATCTGTGAGTCTGAGGCGTAAATAAAAGTGAGCTCTCAAAACTTTGAGCATCTTCACTCCTCTTCACCTTTCAACCCTCCCGCTGCTCGAGGTATTTTGTTTAAAAGCGAGAGCGACAAGAAAGACAATGTCTGACGGAGGGGCGGGGAGGGGTGCGGGAGCATGAAGTGCATAAATACATTATTAGGCACTGTTGCAGAGAAGAGGAGGAACAGGAGCGTGAAATTTTCAGAGAGGATGTTGCAACACGCTGTAACTCCCGGCAAACTCTTTCACTGCATCCCTAATGACTCAACTGTTTCATATGCATCGTCAAACAAGTCTTTGTTGCCTCCCCTCGATTACAACCAAAGTCCCCACTTACACTCTCCTGGAACAGTGTTGTACAGCTCCCGCTGTGCTTCATGTTTGTAATAAGGTCATCACGGCGTAAAGAAAGAACAAAAAATAGGATTACTGCCTCACGGTTGTGTGCCTCAGCCATCCAGTCAAGTACGGCTTAAACCCATCAGCGTTTCCTTCACAGGAGGAGTGGAAAGGTGACTACATCACACTGGAAAAGTTACACCACATTCATTTGCAGGGGAGACACATCAGTAGGAATTATGCTGTTGCCCTGTTTTCTATATAATTCTCTCTTTTGATCTTACATTTCACCACATGGTGTAATTTAATGCCACAAGCCTGTACACTGTAGTGACCCACTCCACTTGAGCACCAGATTGGGTGATATCCAGTTGTTGGTACAGTCAAACCTTACCAAAATATTCCCTCAGTTGATGATAGCTAGCCTTGCAAAGTGGATAGATTCACTAGAGCCCATGTTGTCATCATGCAAAGCTCCAATCAGCACTTGTGCCAAAGCTGAAGAGGTCAATAAGAGCAACCAATCCGAGTATTTTGTCCAAACGATGCCAGCCCCGCCCCTTTCTGGGGGGAAACATTCCAAAAAAAATGAAAGACATTAAATGGGAAAGATTGGGTCATTAGGGATTTAAAGGCTTGAATATGAAAAATGTACACTTAAATCATAATTGGGAGATAAAATCCAATGGCCAGTGAGATTAACATAATTATAATGTAGGCCAAAACCAACTTCACATACCTTGTATGTGTTGGATCTTTACACTTGAATGAGGTTAACAGGTTAATTTATGTAGAAATTATGTTACCAGGCAGACAGACTACAGCTCCTGCTGTCACAGAGTGACTGCTAGCATAAAGACATTAAGAATGCAGCACTGGTCCAACATTCGCCTGCATTAGTCCTCTCTAGTTTGAGCCAAAAGACACAGAACTGTTCTTTGACACTCTTTACCATCTGAGAATAGCAAAACATGCCTTAAAGGGGACGTATTTCACCCTTTAAAGACAAATTTATATTGGTCTCAGAGCTGCTAAAAACATGCCTGCGAAGTTTGTCGCTGATAAAACACTCCCATATTGGATTTTTGCATTTCTAAAAACCCCTCTGTTTCAGCCCTGCTCAAAACAAACTGCTTCTGTGTCTGTGGCTTTAAATGTTACTGGGCTGGCTGACCACGCCCCTCTCAGGAAATGGATGTGGCCTCCTCTTTGCTGAGAGGAGGATCAGGAGAGAAGGGCAGTGGGCCAGGTTGGGCCAACCTAACCTGGGGGCGGTGCTAACTCTGCACATGAGGTCATGAGGGGAAAATCTGAGAACAACTTGTTTCAGCACACGTTTTCTTAAAAGGTGAAGAAAGCCATTAAATTATGACTTTTTAATTGCTTACAAACAAAAATACCTCATAATCCTGTTATCACCACTGCTTTCTTACCAACCACAGTTCAGTCTGAGGGCCTGTTTTCCCCCAAATGGGGGTGCGGTCACACTGCATCAGCGTCATTTGAGGAGAACATGGCAGTGGCTGTGGGCGGGGTTAAAGGGATAGTTCACTATTTTTTAAGTTTACATCGCATAACAGTGCCAAACACAGCAGGATGGGCAAAATAAAACACTTTAAAAATGTTTAAATGTTTCTTATTAACATGTGCTCTACACAGCACCGGCCTTGTGAGTTGGCAGTCCAATTTCTATGCTTTTTATTTTGCTTCATTCTTTTCCAGAAGTCTGGAAGCAGATTTGACAAACTGGTAGTAAACACAGTTCGTCTGCATAACTAAGACTCACCAATGCTACCCAGCAGACCAATCACAGGGCCTGAGGTTTGTGTTGTTTCGCTGCATAGTTGCATTTTTGAGGAGCTGTAGAAGTGAAGCCTCTGCTTAAGTTCAGTGGACCTATGGCTTATGCTAAGAAATATTGCATCAGAAGAAAGGGATGTAAGGACATAAAATTAGAGAACATAATAAAGTGAAATTTATGCAGAGCCATCACTGTTACTGAGGAATAGTTATGAGACATCCTTCCCTAAGCTGCCTGAAAGTAGAGCCCAGTAATATGTCTGCCAAAATACATACCACAGAGGGTTTGTTGTGTATTTCACCAACAGACACATGCCTCATAGGTTTAAAGGTAAGCGAAGGAGGATTAACAGGGAACAGGCTGAGCTAATAAAAAGCAGCAGGCTCCCTGGGTCTGCGGGTCATCCTGCTGGGATTTAAACCTGAAGAAAAAATTGGGACATTCCAGGTGGAGTCCTGCGGTGACTGGACACACAACAACACAAACTTAAGGGTCAAAACCCCACATCTTCACTGCCTAGGTAGAGAGCACAGACACATGTCTATGAAGGTAAACAGAGATAAGTGACCCACTCTGCTGTCTGACCTACCTGTCATCATCAAAAACACTCTATCCATCCTCATTTTAGCAGGGCCAGCCCTTTCCACTCACTCTGTTTATGAGGTGACACCATTATTCAGGGACGGGGGACAAAGCCTTAAATCAAAGCGCTTATTAGATTATATATAATCCTGTTTTCTTCGGTCAGATGTTTTAAATGTATGGTCTGGTTTAGAAGAGGCTACAGAGGAATCTGTAGATTGATGAATAGGGCTGCAATTACATATTTGTATCATTATTAAAGCTCAATTCAGCATGAATAGGTGTATTATTTAGTCTTTCAGAGCATAAACATTTTCTGAAGGCAAAAACATCTATGATGCTTAACATGCAACCAAACTTTGTGAGTTTCATTCAGTCAGCAGTGGTTTTTCTACCACCTCTCCACTCCTGATAAATTCTATGCAGCCGATTTCTATACAGCAGAGGTTACAGTCCTAGAAACACTGGTTACAAGGTCAAATCCCAATCCTGGTGCTGTATGGAACACAATCTCCTCATACTTCCTGTCTCTTTTCCTATCAAAATAAAGGCAAAAAGACCTCCTAAAAATCTTAAAAACAAAACAAAAACACCAGATGGAGCAACAGACATGGCTATGTGAGGTTATAATGACAATTTTTACCCTTAAAATCAATGCATCCTGCAAGCCATGTTCACAATATCAACAGAATAGAGGAGAAGAGCATACAGGCCAACAGAAAACATCCCAAAGCAGTTTGCACTAAGAGTCTCTGCCCAGTCGTATGCATATAGTCTGTGGTTTACACCAGCTCTATTCAACTTCATGCAGAATTTAATAAGAGGCTGGCAGAAAAAATCCCTTGTATAGCAGGAGTAAAAACTCTGCTATTTAGTTTCACACATGCAGTTTACCCCCAAAAACTTCCAAGGGTTTTCATATGGTGCGCATTGCACTCATGCACATTGCACCTCCTCTCTGTCCATAACGGTCTGCTTTACAGCACTAACATCATACTTGCATGTGTGCACAGTCTGATGGAGTAGTTGGCAGTTTGCATGAAGTTGCATGCCAAGAAGAAGAAAGAAAAAGAGGCAACTGCTCATGTCAACATTTAGGACAGTGGAGTTCATCCTGCAGATTATTATGGATGTTTTTATTCTTTTGAGACCCAAACCATGATTATCTCACTACTTCCACATCTGCTGTGCAGCTCAGACAATATCGTGGGTCCATGGTGCACAGATACAGTACAGTGACACATTAACTGAGCCTGTCACCACCTCTTTCAGCAGACCCAGACACTTGCATTCATGGTCACCAAATGCTAGTGGACTTTGGGGTCAAGTATTCCCAGATCCAGGCCTGGTGAAAACACCCTTAAAGTTTCCAGAAGTTTGTGCATGTGGGAAAGTACTATTAGTCTGTAATGTCGGCTAATTTGGCAGCTTACTCATCATTTCTACCAGACCACTTTTAATCTGGCAATTTTCGGAATCCATTTACTATATTCAGATTTTCAAACACTAAGTCACTGGTAGCTGATTTCAGCCTTAATTCATGACTACTCCATATATGAGAAGTGCTTTGGAAATTCATATGTATAAATAGCTGCCATTGCCCCTCAAAGTCAAAATCTTGTGTTTTGCAGGTGAAAAGTGCTACTATTCCTTCATGTTGTTTGCCGTTAAAAAAGAGAAAAAGCAACTAACAAAACAGGAAATAGTAAAAATGCCTCATGAATTTGCACGGTAAAATAAAATACAGTAGTAAAAATGTCTGATTTCTGGATTTAACAGTCAGAAACCCAAAGATCTATAAATTACAACAATATAACAAAGAGATTGGCTATCAATCCTGAAAGCTGGATCAAAAGTTTGTTAGTCATTGTTGCTTTTTATGAGACTGAAATGATTTATTGATAATTAAAACGGCAGTGGACTAATGCACATATTGTTGATTAACTGCAGAAAGTTTCTCTCAAACACTGGCACAGGAAATACTTTGTGGCATGACTTTGCAAGAGACATCGCTGCACAATACAGCACATGTATAAAACATGTAAGTAAAATACTTTCACTCTCTCTCTCACGCATAAACACACAAGGGATTCTAATCGTACATCTGAGTGATGTAAAGTGCCATCCCTGACACCAAATGTGGGTCAGCAGCCTTTTAGGGTCAGATGGAGCTCTTAGCCCGGCACGCTGCTCTCGTGCTTTAAACCCAAATGGCCATGGGTTTCCCCCACTTACACCCCCGTTTCCCCTCCGATCCCCCACTGTGACAGACCGAATCCCACTCCCAGCGGGAGACAAAGCAGAACACGTCACGCGAGCCCTGTCCCATTACTGCCACACTAATGTGCAACATACTGTCAGGGTTAGCCCGGCTGTGTTTAAGCTCTTTAAGAGAGCCATTAGGAATGTTGGCAAATTATTTGATCTGATGAATATTAAATATCTTACATGGATTTCACAGAGATATTTGAGGCATTAATGGCTTTATTAATCCCAACATGTTTGCTACTTGAACTTTTGGTCTGACCCCATTTTTCCCTTACACTGAAAGTACTGCAGGCTTTTAAAGCCGAACCAGCAGTGTTGGTAAACTAGGTCTTAAAGACAGTTTTAACAGATTCAAAAGGAGGAGGTTTCTAATGCACACCAAGCTTCATGCTGACTTATGTATTAGTTTTGCTGTTATTTCTATCTTATTATTGATTTATTTAACCTATTGTGGATTTATCTGATTATTTCTGATTAAACACCCACCAACACTGGTAGTCTAAGGCAGTATTACTCAACCCTGCCTAACCAAAGAGCCATTTTTAGGAAATTATCTTTGCAAGAGCCACAAGCTGAGTGGTGAATGGGTGAAAGGGTTGAAGTGGCTATAAAAACTAAGTAAAAAGGTGGCAAAAAATTGACAAAAGGTGGCAAAAAAGGGTAGAGAATGGGTGAGGAGTGACGAAAAATTGATTACAGGTGGCAAAAATGGTCAAAAAGCAGAAAATACATAGCAAAAAATTGGGTGAAAAGTGGCAGAAATTGATTAAAGGTGGCAATAAAATGGAGAAAGGGGCAAAAGGCAAAAGTAAGGGCAATAGAAATGTACAGACAGAAAATAAGGGTTGTTGGCAATTAAGTCAAAGTTTCCCTTTGTAAAAGTTTTCTGGAGTAATACCATTTCAAATTAAGACATAAAAGAGACAGAAATCATCACAAAAGAGCCACATGTTGAGTAACACTGGTCTAAGGTGTTACAGGTCAATGAGTCACCGCTGTTTCAGAGTGGATGCATGTTCGCTGCATGGCGGCTGTGGTGCATGTTAGCTCCGCTGGTATAATTCAGAATAACAGCATTCTTTACTAATGAGGTAAGTTTCTCTGGAAAAAAAGACAAACCGAGCTTTTACTTTGAAAAGCACCAACCAGAAGTGTCCTGGTTTTCTGTAGATGTTTCTTCATCAAAATAAGAGTTGAAATAACCGCAATGAGAACATTCAGACACTTTCCAAGCACTCACAAAGGAAACATGCTAACACAAAGCTAGAAGCTCAAGACCCCAGACCCTGAATGTGACCTATGCTCGAGATGAGAGCCTGATGCTGACATGGACTGTGCAGGTGAGGCTTGATTAATGAACAACAAAATGTATTGGCAAAAGTAGAGATAAACATCCTTCATGTTGCCTTTATATTCACTAAAGTGAATACAAGAGCAGTGTTTCCCAACAATTTGTCCTTGGAGCCCCCCCATATGTACCCGAGAAAAGCAAAACCCCTCCCAGGATCCAAGAGAGACGAAAAAGTGAAACACTGCCACCAAAATCAACACCAAAATCAACACCAAAATCAACATGGATTTTAATGGTCTCACTGATAAAACCCTAAAAAAGGCCTTTGCATGCCTTTCTTATCTGAAGGCCTTTGTATAAACTACTTCATAACTGCTTTATCATCGTTTTAGTCAATATTTGCAAATCTAATTTTGGCAGCCTCACAGCAGACAAAGCCTCCTGCCCCTCCTAAGATCTTTGGCGCCCCCCCTGGGGGGTTCTGGAGCCCAGGTTGGGAACCAAGGTACTAGAAGGATCTTATGTAACCTCCTTACAACAGTCAGTGTTTGTGCTGACATGGGTATAAACCCCACAAACATTGTTTGGCACACAAGAATGCAAAAGTATTTTCTGTCTCTTACATGCTTCGTAAAATCCAAACGGGGGTCTTCAGATGGGCAGCCAGTCTGGCTCCTAATAGGAGAGAATGACATCATCACCCCATCAGACATGGTCAATACTGGGTGGGGATCGGCCCTCAGACAGTCCCTGACCACACTCAGAAACTCGACCCCTGATATTTTTCCTAAAACATATTAACATTAGATTTCTTTTTCCATCAATTGAAGGCTGCTGATCTGTTTGTCTCTGTATTTATTCACTAACGACTTTGTGTTTTCCTTTTGTTGTCTAACACCTTTACAACGTCTCCTGGGGATCCTCTGTCCCTTCTCCAAGTAAAACACTCATGGCAAGGACTCTTATAAAGCTGGAGTCCCAAAAATGAAAGCAAACTGTTCTAGTAATTCAGATATTTTTGTTGTAAGCAGCTTTTATGCTGTGATTTCCCATCATAATGAAGGTGCAATCATTTCAGCCATTACCAAAACCATCCAGATATTTAAACACCAGCAGGTGGAAAAAAGCTCAAAATCCCTTTTTGGTTGCATTATTGATTCTTTTCATATTAATCACCAGGATTATGTTTTATATTCATGTAATCTGTACACAAGCTGGAGACTCCCAATGTTTTAATGGCAGACTACCCACTGTGCTGACACTAAATAATCCCTCCCACTGAGTCTCAATCAGAAGCTGAAATAAGTGTTTGATCTGAGCTTAATCAACATCTACTTTATCAGGATATTATGCTGTTAACGCTGCAATTAGGACTGCTGTAATGCCCAGAATACATTATTTTGACAGTGAAGGGAGAATATCCTCAGCTAAGCAGCGGTGTTTTTCTTCAATCATTTGTGACGTCTTCTCAACTTTTCCATCGACTGGGGGCGTCTTTTAAAGTGTGTAAATGAGTTTCTTAACGCTGTAATTTCAAAAACAACGGGGTATGTTTTATCCAAATGCCAGTTCTAATGAGCACAGTGGAACGCAGTGTTTATAAGGGAGCGGCACAAAATTAAATCTGTTCAAAGATTTGTTTTTTAGGACTTTACTAAAATAATTTAGTCATGGCTTTGGCTGTTCTCAAGCACTGTTTGTTCTTAAAGCAACAGGAAGGAATAAACTTTGATAAATAAAAAGCCTTGGGTCAAATAAGGCCAAATGCCAGAATTTTTAAACTGCCAAAGAAAAAACTGCAGTCCTTAACAATCTTGCTAAACAAGCAATATGAGCTGCAAACCAAACTTTCTTTGTCCCTCTGGCATGGAAATATGAACGATGAAATCAGAAGTACAGTCAGCTGAGGACGCCGGATGGTGTATTAAAGAGTGGTTTTGTCTCAAGACTTGCTTCAACAATAAATCTGTCTTGCATAATGCCTATAAAATGTTCATGTAGGTGGCTGAAGATGCTGAAGAACATCTCTGATTCCTATTAAGCCCAACAACAGACAAACCATCTGTTCTAAGCCCAGATCAGATTTAAGATTTATGACCCAACAAGAGCATTTCAGAACATCGTTAGTTTGGCATAACCAGTACTTTTCCAAATACTGGTCGCCTGGCTAAACTGAGCATTCAAGGGAGAAGGGCCTCAGTAAGAAAGGTGACCAAGAACCTGATGGTCACTCTGACTGAGCTCCAGAGATCCTGTGTGGAGATGGGACAAAGTTCCAGAAGGACAATCATCACTGCAGCCCTCCACTGATCTGGGCTTTATGAAAGGGTGGCTGTAGAGAAGCCTCTCCTCACTGCAAAACCATGAAACCTGCTTAGAGTTTGCAAAACAGCACTCAAGGACTCTCAGGCTGTGAGAAATGAGATTCTCTGATGTGATTAAATCAAGATTAAACACTTTGGCCTCAATTCTAAAAGTTATGTCTGGAGGAAACCAGGCACCCCCTGGCCAGTACCATCCCAACAGTGAAGCATGGTGTTGGCAGCATCATGCTGCAGGGGTGTCTTTAAGAACAGGGACCGGGAGACTGGAAGCAAAGCAAAGTAAAGAGATATCAATGAAAACCTGTTCTGCAGAGCTATGGACCTCAAACTGGTCTGAAGGTTAACCCTCCAAAATGACAATGACCCTAAGCACACGCCAAGACAACACACGAGTGGACACTTGTGAATGTCCTAGGCCAGCACAGCCAAAGCCCTGACTTGAACCCTACTGAATGTCACTGAAGAGATTCAGTTTCCATCTAACCTGACCTCCATGCAAGTGTCAAGACTTGAGGCTGTTACTGCTGCCAAAGGCCAATATATAATATATACTGCTGGTATGTATGGCCAATTTATCAGCTATAAATATTGTCAGAAATGTTCATATCTGTCCAAACTGATACTAAACTTCTTCAGCTATTATCTCCTGAAACAAATACCATACTGGTTATGTTGTCTATCACTATTTAAAACGTTTAAGTTACATTAGTTGATTGGTTCTGATGAGTGGCAACAAGAAAAACTACTTCTAACCTTCTGATCTCATATTTTATATTAAAAATGTCTGATGGTGATCTATTGCTGATGAACCGTGTGCTGATTTTGATTTTGAAGACTCTCTGGATTCCAACATGACCAGGCCCATCATCTCTTATAATGCAACTTATAGAAACTCCTTCTTCACAGCTAAAATTACCCAGCCTCAAGAGCTTTGGAAAATCTACCGCTGGGTTGGTTTTGTGACCTCACTGCTGTATTTAACTCCGACTTGTGCTGGGGTTTTCATCCCCTCTAAATGCTGACAAGTTGAGGCAGCCGGAGAGTATCAGCCTAAGTCCTGAGTAGATAATAAATAACTCCTGGAGCCATCTGTATTTTAAAAACCTGAATGATGATGCAGTTTTTTCCAGAAAGGATACGGAGCTGGGTGACCTGAGGACACCCTACTGACCCCTAAAAACCCACTGAGCCGTCCTCTCCCACATCCATAAAGGATTCCCCGGGGTTGAACACATCTCTGACTGTAGCTCTTGGCCTTGATCCAGGGATTAGGAATGGAAGAGGTCTGGCCTGTCTCTCTTCATACGCAACGGAGCAGGGTCCACCATGTGGGAGCAGATGGCGACTGACAGACCCCAACTTAAATCTAACCTATCTCACGCCCCACAGTCGTATGTAATCATCTGTACAGGACAAGCTAGTCAAAGGATGCTGTCAGCCATTTTAAATTATTTTTAATGGATCTCTGGATGGTGAAACAGCAGGCGTGAGCAGAGAGAGAATTCAACTGGAGCATTTTAAGTGCATTGTATTCTGCCGATCAGCTTATTCTGAAACCACAAGATACAGAGGTTTAGATGTGATACTTGAAGCTCCCTTTGCTATTTGATGACAACAACTTTCAGCTGCTTCAGATGTTTGATGTGGAAACTGAGCTTTAGACTTGCAAAACACTGAAAATGAAACCAAAGAGAGAAAAACCACACCCTGAAAACAAAGTCTTTGTGTTTCAGCAGTGACACACAGCACCCATGACCATCCTCTGTTTTCACTACATAAAAAGAGCTGAACATGAGCTTTCTCAGATATGTGGTACATGTTGTAGAGCAAAACCAGATGTCAAAGTGTTTGAGTGAGTCCATAGAGTGGATTTCATGACCTACAAACTGAGCCAA
This sequence comes from Cheilinus undulatus, assembly GCF_018320785.1. Taxonomy (NCBI): domain Eukaryota; kingdom Metazoa; phylum Chordata; class Actinopteri; order Labriformes; family Labridae; genus Cheilinus; species Cheilinus undulatus. Next base: position 7,233,704 of record NC_054877.1, read on the forward strand.
AGACCATACCTGCACTTGTTTCCATTCACCAGAACCGTCAGAGATAAAACAATCACTTATTCAACGTCACCACGGAGGAGCTGAATTCTTCCCTGTAAGTGCCAAGAGACGTCTGCAGGATTGCATTTCACACGTTTCAGCAAGAATCAGCAATGCAACTCATGATCACTGATGCTTCTCCATCCTTTCAAGACCTGAATCCATAAACAGAGACGTGTTTAGCATCATATGGGACTAACAGACAAGACTGGAAATCTGAACAGTGATATGTCAGAGAGTGCTTACAGGATCTCTGCACAGAAAGTGATATCTTCTACTAGTTTCCCAAGTTTTAGCACCCAAATCAATACAGATAGCTCCCACAGGAATAAGCTGAAAGAACTCTTGGTTTGGTGTTGATCTTGGAAACCTTATAAATGGAGGTGCACATCTTATTTCTTTGCTGCTGATGTCTTGTGCATGCAGAAGTAGAAGTCTAGAATGTAAAGCATCTTTTGCCAGGAGTAGGGGTTAGCGGGGCACAAACAAACATAGGTAGTAGGATCCGCTTTTGGTCATTTGCAAGTCACCTTATCCAACCTGATATGACTTCAATAGACTTAATCTTATTGTCTGAAACATAGCACTGTTTTTAGACATGTAATAAACTCATAGCCAGTGTCAGGCTAAAGAAAACCTTTTCACAGTGAGGTTTATTGTAACACTGTTTGACGACTTACCCCATTTATAGTGCACAAGCATAAGAGAATAAAACCCATGAAAGTACAGTATACAGTGTTACCATTCTTATCAGAGTTTAGAGCAACACATGTTAACACACATCTGTTGCTCACTAGCCAAGGCCAAGCTCAAATGCATGTTTTTTCTCTAGGCCTTTAAACTCCTGGTAATATGCCTGGAGACCACCTGCACTCTGGAAATCCACAGCATGACCAGGGGCTTGTGGCAACCCTACTACCCCCTTGGAGGGTACTCTCGACCAGTGGTTCTCAACCTTTTCAGCCTGTGCCCCCCAAAACAGAGGTGCCAGTGACCTGGAACCCCAACTGTACCTGAAGGTGGTTGAACACAGCCATGCACAATCAAGAATAGCCATGTGCAGACAAGGCTGTCCATAAGGGGGGATAAAGGGATGAGATTCCTGTTGCCCAGCCAAACTGGGTGACCATGGAGGTCAGCAAAATCATGGTCCACTGAAAGTTAAGCTGTGATAGCCATATTTTATATTTACCCGAATAGCACTCTAATCAAATAAACAAATTTTTTTTTTTATTCTTTTGTGCCGTAGTAAATAACCTCCTTAAAATTGAAAATCCATTTTAAAAAACAGAATTAAAATGGGAAAATGTTTTAAAAATGGCAGAAAAATGGTGGAAAATGTGGTGGAATAGGAGTTTGAAAGTAGCAGAAATTGATTAGAAGTGGCAAAAATCAGATAAAAGTGGCAAAAAAATGAGTGAAAATACTATATGACCTCAAACTATTTCACCATAGTGTGTTATATATTTTTTTTTAACAAAGTTTCATCCCCTCTTGGTTTGTTTTTGTTCTGCACTTTCTATCTTGACATCAGTGGAAATGATGGAAAACTCAATGATTTTTCCAAGAGGTTAAATAAATTACAAATACAATAAAATGCACTAAAATCAAGAGACCAAAGTTGAACGCTTGACAGAAACAGACATTCAAATTAGGACAAGAAAAACCTGGTAATTTCATTCAGATTTTAGTCTGCTCTTGCAGGTCATACAGAGGTGTCATTATTATCTGTTTAAGTTGCTTTCATAAACAGCTGTTGGAAGTGATTTCCAGCTGGCAGGCTGTCATGCAGATGCCATTTGTGGTCTTCTTTTGCACTCTGTTGGATTAAGAGAAATTGTGGTAAATAGTAGTATACCACCCACAATTAGGGGGTATTAAAAGGTGTCACACAGCACATTGCCACCCACAGTCTTCAAGCTTGTGGCTTAGACTTTGGTTAAAAATTAAGAGTATGAAAATATACAAGAAATGATCTTTATGCATGGCCCTGTAAGCCTTCGGCTATGAAAGTTCCTCTGTGCCAGCCCAGCAGAGTGTTAGCAGCAGTTTTCTCTTATTGCAAGCCTCCATTTCTTCATCTTTTTCTTTTGCATAACTTTGTCAGCATTCATAGTTAAGGACATCTGTTGTTTTATAGATGTCTTCTTCTCTGAGCTTCAATTAGGACTTTTTAAATATATAACCATCACTCTCTTCTGTACAATAAAATATATATGACGATGGGATTCAGATGCAGGTGAGACAGAATAACAAGTAGGGGAGTAGATCTTCAAAGGCGTGTTATCTGTGTTGCAGATGAGCTCATGAATCTCCTCAGCTACCTTCTGCTGATGAGATCAGTTTTCTCAGGTGCAAAAGTTCAAGTACGTCTGCGTTATGTAGATGTGTTTCACTGGAGGCCAAATACTGTGGCAGCTGATCAAAATCCTGTCCCTGTTTTATCAGCAGCTTTGGAATCAGACTGAGAACTTCATTTTTTTTTTGTGATGACCCTCAAGCGGAGATGTTCCCTGGGCTGCAGTGAGACATCCTGTTCTGCTCGGCGAGTGGTGAGAACACACATTGATATTCCACATAGCAGCGAACGCCAACATCGTGTCTGTGGGTCTATTCGCACTTTATGAGCCAGAGAGGAGAGCAGCTGAGGCGCAGAAAGATGTGTCTGAGCTTGGTTTTTTTTCTCAGGTCTTAAACGCTTGTGAAGAGGGGAAGAAAGTCACAGCTGTGAGTTCCTCCAACTCCAGGTTATTCTGGCAGAAAATAGCAGACAGTGGAGAACAAGCAAACGTCTTTTCCACACAGTTTTCCAGCTGAACGGTTCACTTTATGGACTTGGCTGTGGAGCGGCATTCGTCAGACTCTGAGCTGAACAGAGAACCGAAACAAGCCTTCATTTCAACTCTGTTTAAATGGAGACAATTTTCAAAATGAGAACAATTTTAAGTTTAGCATGGCAACAAGTTTAAGTGGTTTTAGTTGCCTAAACCACAATTCCAAAAAAAGTTGGGGCGTTGTGGAAAATGTGATTATAAACAACATACAGTGATTTGTGAAACCTCCACTGGATCTAGCACAAAGACAAGATTTTTTAATAATAAAACTGATAAACTTTTTGTCTTTTTGGGAATAAAACATATATTTTGGATGACATCATTGCAACATGTTCCAGAAAAGTTGGGACAAAGGCAAGTAAAACCCTGGGAACGTTGTGAAATGCTTACATTTTGCATGGTAAGTAGTTCACTGGTAGGTGATAATACAATAGCAAACGAGATGTCAGCATTTAAAAATGTCCTTTAAGGTCGTTTTATTGAGGCAAGGCACAACGGACGCGTTTTGAATGGTGGTGCTACATATGCTTCCATCCTTTTCAGGGACTTCCCTGCTGATTTCAGCGAGATAATGCCAAGCCAAATTCTTCACGGGTCACAACAGCATGGCTTCACAGTAAAAGAGTGAGTGTACTAGACTGGCTTGCATGCAGTCTAGACCTGTCTCCCACTGAAAATGTACAGCATAGTATGAAGCACAAAATATAATAACAAAAAAGTCTGCAATGTTGAGCAACTTCAGATGTGCATCCAGCAACAGTGGGAAAAAAATTCCACTTTTAACACTTCAACGATCCGTTTCTTTAGTCCTCACACTCTTAAAGATTGTATTAATAAGGAAAAGGTGATGCAACACAGTGGTAAACATGCTCCTGTCCCAGCTTTTTTGACAATGCTGCACCATATTTAGAATGACTATATTATTAATACTGAATTAAGTTTGAAAATGATTTGCAGATCAGTGTATTCTGCTTTATTAACATTATATTATTTACACATTATCCCAACATTTTTTTAATTAGGGTTTGTATATGAAATCATCCACTGATCTATTTAAGTGTAAAACTATAATTCATAAAGTCTGCAGTGATTTGTAGTAATAAGTGAAATCCTCACTCAAGACTGACGCCTCTGAATGTGAAAACAGAAGGAGAGAAGATTAAGAAACACTATGAGGTCAATGTGAGTAGGATTACAGAGACATGGGAACCACAGGGAAATAAACAACACACATGATGTCTGTTGGTAAGTGGATTACAGAGGATATCCACGGAGATTGACTTCCTCTCTGTTAGATCCTTCATACAATGTAAAATAGTGGCACCTACTGTTTTCCCATAAGTTTGTAAATCCGACAAAATGATGTTTAAGCTCAGAGAAGATTTCAGGCGTTGGCATCTACGTCTTTGTGCTTGCACTGAAAGTGTGTGTGAACATTTGTGTTGTAGTTATACATGCCTGGTTCCAAACTGAGGCTCATAAATCGACAGGAAGGTTGGATTAGCTGAGTGTTTACACAACAGTGGATAAGGAGGGGTGTGTTTTTAATTCAGTCAGGAGTTTAAAGTGATGTAGCAGGACAAGTGCTAAACTCAACACCATAGCTCACATATTTAACAGGACTGGATTAATATCAAGACTACTACAATTTTGTTTGCAATCAAGATGATAAACACAGAAAATTAAAGGCCTTACGCCAAACAATGAAACTCTAGCCACTAGACTACCAACTCGGACCGTCGCCATTAATGCTTCAACTGCAGTGTGGTAAAGGTCTGAAATTGTTCCACAAAGGTTTTTCAATTTGCATTATTTAAATGCTATATTGTCCTTTCAGGCAAGGTTAAGCTACACAGCACAGCAGCAGCTGGAGCATTGCAGCGTCTCGGGGTTAGGGTTAGGTAAATGAGGTAAAAATAACTATACTTTAACTCCTTAATGTCTAGTTGTACCTTTTTTTTAAATCTCAGCCACTTCAATGGACAGGTCTAGTGTAATTTGCCCCTTGTGTGTCAAAAATTTTACGTTTTGTAATTTTTATTGTCATCCCAGCAGGATACCCTTAGCTTTAAATGTTACTGAGTACAAGCCAGCTGAAGGAAGCAACTAATCTGAGAATCCTAAAATGTGTAAATGCATTCACATTACCTGGGGATCACTGGGCCAGTGAGTCATTTTGTGCATGCACTCCTGCAGATTTCTTAATGTTTAACAGTGTTAAACATTGTACTTGACAGAAAAGGCACTTTGAAGCTGCTCTAAGTTACAGTTTCAGGCCGCACTGGTGTGGTGCAGCATTCATCTGAATAAGTCAACATCATAAAATTCTTCTCTTTGACTTCATTTAATTCACAAGTCAATCAACTGAAAGACATGAATTTTAAACATGCAATTCAAAATGTGACTAACTGTGACTGACAACTGAATAAAACTGTAATTTGTCAAAATTTTAGCATATGCATGATATTAATGTCATATATTCATACTCATCAGATATTAACTTAAAAAGTTAGTGGTATCAACAGGTATGAAAATTCTGCCTGTATTTACAACCAGACTGTAAATACAGCTGAACATAGGGATTTGTGGGGTTGAGGGCCCAACAGGCCAACAGGCCATGACCACCAGCTTAAGCCTATGTCAGTTGAAGTCTCCAACTTTGTTCATCCTCATTCCTTAAAGTGATTTCTAAGGACTGAAGTTTTAGGTCTGCAGAACATTTCTATATCAGTATTGATATTGGTATCAGTTGAAAGGACTTTGTAAATATTGATATGACAGATTCTGGCAAAAATTCAATACTGTGCAACCCTAATACTTGAAAGTGGCGTATTCTGACCACTATTACTTTAGGCTTAGTATTTAACTTTAAATGTAACTCACTTTGTTGCTCAGTTTTAAGTAGCATGCCATTTTTTGCTTTAAAATCTACCTGCTGAGGCTGGAATCAAGTTTTTTAATTATACTAAAGTCTACATGGAGCATCCCTTATGGCTAAAACAGCCATTTGATAAATATTTAATTAGATAAATACTAAGAAGTGCAGCTTAGAATGGCTTTAACAAGCTTATCTTACCTTAAGCACCTGTCCTGTCCTAAACAATTAAAGTTTTTTACTAAGTGTTAGTACAGACTTAAGCAGATATCCTGCCTTTAATTTAAAAAACACACATTTTCAATCATGGATTTTCTTGATACATTTTTGTTGTTTCCAGTGATAGAATATATCTTCATCCCTACATAAGAGTAGGATTTTATATGATAACAAATGGACACTCAGTAAATCTTCTTGTATTGAGCACTAATGCTGGAGGATGCAAACATAATGCCTCCTAAAGTAGGAGGAATACGAAGGTCAACAAGGGCCCACAGCTCATTTTTGCCCTGGGGCCACGATGATGTTCAATCCAGCCCTTGTGTTCCCACCATCAACAGGAATCCCTACACAATCTTACACCAGGCAGAAGCTTGTATTCACTGTGTACAGCTGCCTACCTGCCACTGCTCTCTATCTGAAGCTCACACACAGACACAACACACACCTTTGACCTGTCAATCTCTCTGCTCCACATTTCCAGCAAATACCCATGTGCACATCAACAAAAAGCCAGCATGGAAACAGAGCAAAGAACGACACACGCAACAGCACACTATTAGACAACATGTGCACACGGCATATATGAAGTCAAGTGCAAATACATGCACACAACAGCAGTGCACGGCACCTTATCAGGCTGTGAAAGCTGCAAGGCGACGGCTGCCTGTTTGTTTGTCTGCGTCACTGTTTCTGCTGTGTTTGTGATACAACACGGCCGCGTTCGCTCCCCTCTGAGGCCCCCGTATTCCCCCGGTGGAGATGAAATGTAATGGAGCCGATTCAATAAGAGCGCCGCCTCCTCGGGAAAACGGGGAGAATCAAATCACACCGAATCCCTCTGAGCTTTTCCCAGCATTCACTGCTGCCTTGTAGTAGGAAGGAAAATAAAACAATGGTGGCTAATTTACTCAGCGCCCTGCACACTACAAGGATGGGGCAAATGTTGGGAGCCAATAAAGGGATTAAATAACGCATAGGCAGCCTTGGCAATATGTTTTAAGTGAATTCAGCTTATCAATACGAGTGAATATCAAACAAACACACCCACAGTTACTCAGCATTTAAGAAGTGGTATATGAGACTTCCAGGGACTTCATTATTTAAGTCATGAAGCCGTCTTCTGCACTGTTATATGTGGGTCTTTGTATAATTCTATACTGTTTAAGTTGTTTGGTCTCTGGGTGTTGTCTGATTTTATGCATACCTTTTATTATGTACATGCTTTATGGACACTAATAAATGAATAAACAAACAAATGAATAGAGTGACATCAACAGCATCACTGAAGAGCAGAGGTTCACATTTTATAAGAGACGTCTCAATTTTCTCTCTTCCTCTTCTTCTCTGACTGAACACCTGTGAATACACACAGGTGACAGATGTGACCTTGATGCATAATTAGAGAGCGAGGGGAGCTCAACCAGCTACAGATTATAAAGGTAAAAATAGTGAAAAACATACTCTGCCACATGTTGTCTATGCTTCTTAAACTCTGGTTAACAGGATGGTTAGAACACATAAAGGCAATGCCACCTGCAAAATGCATTACATTGCATTTTTAATATGGAGTTTAGACACAAAATTCAAAGTCTGTTTTTGATTGCTGCTGTCTTGCAGTGCCTCCATGTTTTCCTTCAGAAATGTCAGTAAATATGAGTTCATTACAGACTTTGCTTATCCTGTGTGAATGCACCACAACAAAGACTGATATCAGACCAAGATTTTCCTGCACAAACTCCTTCTTCCATCTCTTGGGAAGTAAAAAGTAAAAAAAAAAAGTCCTTCTGTGACAAACAGTCTTAAAAATATAAACATTTTTACAAAAAAAAAGTCCTTGACCCTTTGGAATTGGCTGCTTTTGGGTCATTATTCAAAGCAGTTCCTGTCTGCAGAGAAACAGAGGGCCACATCACAGGCAATGTCTCTTAATCATGAGGTCTTCAGGCTGTCCAGTTTCAAAGTGTTGACGCAGTTCTGCAAATATGACACGATGATGGAATAGCCTGCCATTGGTTGTCCCAGCATTATAGGAAATCAACTGGCAAATGCTAATGCTAGTGGCAGGTATAAAAAAATATATATATATAATAGAAAATGGATAAAAATAAATTCAGTGTTAAAGTTTTTGCTGTGGATTTAATCCTTAAAGACCTCCTGAAAGTCACCCAAGTTCCACGCTTGCTAGACAAGCCACCATAAGAGTTACAAAGATATGCCTAGCGTCATTAGAAAAACCCAAAATGGCAGGCTTCCAGAGGGAAAAAAGAGGCTACAATTTATCATTCAAAAGTTATTTAACTCTAAATAACCTGTGTCTCATCCTGTTGTATACCACAACGCCGGCCTCAGAGGGTTTCTGATGTAACACATTCTCAGACCATAAATTGTTTCAATCTATCACAGATACACATGTATGGCAGCTAGCTTGCTGGCTAGTGGCTAGTAGGGGGGTCTATAAGAGGTATTCTCAATGTGTTGCCGTTTTAGTGTTTAGAGGGGGTTCCATGTTGTCCCACTGCAACGCCCCTGTGTCGGGGGGTAATTCACAAATTATCAGAAGTCCGTGCAAAAAGTGATTTATTCACAAAAAAACTGAGCAAATGACTGTGTGCTGTTAGTATGAAAACCTTAGTAAAAACTGATTAGTGTTTGTTATCTAAAGTAGAGCCCACACACTGCAATGATCAGGACAACAATCAAAATATTATTTTTATTAATTTCCTTATGATACTTGGATTATTATGCTCATTATTTAGAAACTGAATGTTTCCTCATCAAATCAAGCATAATCAGATTTTGTTTTCTTGTTCTGAGACTATTAGAAGAATTACCTATTGAAAACAGGTGTTTTTATAATGATTACACTCTACTAAATAAATATTAATGTACTTTTTTGTGTTATTGCCATAGGAAACTATATACCTTACAAAAAAAATCCATATTTCTGCTCTTATTGGGTATCTATCATTAAAGATATCAGAGTTTCAATCGAGCAATCAAAATGACCTCTCAGGGTCTTTATAGCAAATTTGGAGTTTTGGCCTTTCTTGTTAAATAACACACAGGCAGCTGTGTGTGAATTCAACTCATCAGTTAGAACTACTCCCAAATAAACACTCAGTTAATGGAAAATTAACATGACTATAAATGTCAATCACATCGAAAGAACCCAGAGGGATGTGTTTTTTTTCTAGCTCTAATGTCAGGAAAACATCGGGGAGGGGGTAAAAACGCTAAGCTTGGACAATATTTAGCTTGGCAGGTTGAATAAGAGAGGAAGAAAGACCACCACTGTCCCAGCAGCAAAGTTATGCAATTTGGTCTCAGTTTCCCAAAAAGAAACACTCCAAAAGAAACAAGTGTTCCCGACCAGATACTCCACCACACCACCCACACAATCAACCGCAGAGCAGCACACCAAAAGCATCAACGCCTTTTGTCAAAACATGCACAACTTCCAATTTTCTGTCTTGTTAAAAATATGTAGCTTCAAATATAAATGAAAGGCATCTCAGAATACGTCTAATCCTTAAAGCAAACGTTACAGAGCTGCCTTGAAGTGTTGTTGCAGCAGACTGGTTGAGCCTGCAGTCCTCGTGGTCACGCTCTTTAAAGCCAAGGAAACGGCAGACTGTTCCCACAGGCCTCTAAAGCCTCCTTCTTGCCTCTTTAGATGTTTTTGTTTTTAAACCTCTGTAGTTAAATTGAAAATTCTGACAGCGTTTGAAGGAAAAAAGAGGCAATTAAAAATGAATTCCGATGGATATTTTTGCAGCTGCGTGTTTCCATTTTCTTCCCTCTTGGACTGCCAAGCAATGTGATGCTTTTGAGAGGCAATTGTACGTTTTATAGCCCCAGGAGGAATTAGGGAGAGAGAATACAGGGGCGCTGTGATTCTGATACTCTGGTTTGGATGTTAAAGACATTTTGGGTTGTGTTGAACGGATTGAGAGGGGAAGGAAGTGACAGCGCCAGGGTTAAGGAATGAATTTCCTTTTGGCTTTGTTGAAGTTTGGATAGCATGATTCAGGAAGATCATGATGACCATGTTGACTATTTCAATCATTATCTGACAGAGTAGAAGCAGGAATAGTGGTAGGAGTGGTAAGATTTGCATTTCATCTTATTACAGTGCTGAATAATTCCTACTGTAATGACTTTTCCAAACAGCAGTGGTTTTAATACATGGCCTATGGTGTAGCAAGTGAGAAAGTCACATCCATTATGATACACAAAGAACAAAGTAGATGTCATTAAAGACCAGGAACATTGTTTAAAACCAACTATAGCTTGATTAAAATCCCCAAAATTACCTTTTAAAAGATGAAAATGCTCAATATTCCCCCAAACAGGCCCTTTTAAGAGAGCTAAATATGAACCAATAAAATCATATTAAACAATAAGACACAAGAGCTAAAACTAGAACACCTGCTGGTTTTAAGCCTCTGCAAAGATTTGGATTGCCAGACAGTAAATGTATGATTGGGTCAATAAGAAGGGCTGCAAGAAGGCCAGGGCTAACCATGAGGCTTAGTGACCTTTAACTGTAACCCACATATGTGCCAAGTTTAATGAAAATCTGTCAATGTGTTCTTTAAGATATCATGTTCACAAGAATAGCCTCTAAAGCAAGAGAGGAACATGAAGCCTATTGACCTTGACCTTTAACCTAGGCCAGTTGGTCAGGGTGAACATTTGTGCAAAGTTTGATAAAAATCTTAAGATATTGTGTTCACAAGACTGGCCTGGAGGGACAAACAGGCGTAAAAACATAACTCAGACCACCTTGGCTATCGTCGGCATGGAGGCATTAAATCAAAGAAATATTGAAAATAAGTTTAGATCATACCGAGCACAAGTTAAGTTCAGTTGGTGGAGCAGGAGGCTATACATAAAGGCTGCAGTCCTTTGTGCACAGGTCGCAGGTTCAAACTGGTGCATGTCTTCCTCACTCTCTCTCCCCATCCTCCTGTTTCCTGTCTCTGTCAGCTGTCCTATCAATTATAGGCAAAAGCCCAGGGCCAGGGCCTACTATGGCAGCTGTACTCTTTCCTGGTGTCCCCCCATCAATCAACAGTGCATCAGATAACAGACGAGACAACAGATAGTTTAACGACCAGACAGTCTCACTCATCCACAACAAAATTCCCCTAACCCACCCATCACCCTACATCATGCCTCCCTGGAGAAAATAAACAGAATTTAGCTGCTTTACATAAAAATAATGTACTTGTGTAATGAAAGCAACATTTTTCCATTGATTTCATCATAATATGAAAGAAAGCCCCACAGCATTTGCACTGTTTCTGTTTCCCTCCTCTTTGACATCCTGTAGCTGCATACAAATGGAAGGCAAACCTGCTGCACCTGTACATATGCAGAGCTAGAAAATCAAACAGGCAAAATGTCTGAGAGGATATAGTGGAAACATCCCCATTATGCTTAATTTTTGGATGAAAGAAATAAAAAAAAACATGTGCATTGCTGTATTGTTGTCATTTAACCAGTTGTGTCTAATATTTGGTGTCTGCCCAGTTTGAGCAGGATGAAGCGCTGTAAACATTAACAAGCCTGTTATTTGCATTATTAGGCTGCAGAGTTGCAGATGGCTGAACAAAGACGGATGAGTAAATACACAATGTCATATTTATTGTTTCATATCTGATGTGTAATGTTGAGGATGCTGAATGCTGTCTTTTAATGGCAGCACCATGGGAAAAAACGGGAAAAATGTCTCGCTTTGTGGGACAATAGCTCATCCAAATCTTGTAGATGTTGAGGTAGATGTGTAGTAGGCAATGCGTTATCTTCACATTATCACCAACACGTGTAACACATCACAAAAGGTTGTTGTTGGTAACAAAAAGGTAATCTTACCCAGAGGTAAAATGACCAAAAAAAAAAAAAAAGAAGATTAACATATAGGATCTAGGAATGTGAAGAAATAATCAAAGTGCTTTCACGTAGGTACAAATTAATCCTAAATACTGTTTATTATCATGTTTCTCAGAAATGGCAAGCAATGTGCAGCCACTTCCCTTTACTTTATGGGGAGTTTATAAAGGGTAGAATATTTCAGCAGCTAAAGTAACCAACAAGCACTGATTAGGTTTAGCTTCATGTCACATAACCTATATAATTCTCATTCTTGATCTTCACCTAGAAAGATGTTAGAAAGAACCAATGCTGCTGTGGATCACATTACAACCAGGGGTGCATGTTTACCAGTTTGACTTTAGAGAGCACCAGAGTGCTGTGCCAGGTGATGCTGTGGTGAGCAAATATAAATATATGTGCTGTTACATATGCATGCATAAATTAACCCAACATCATTAGCAGGATTTCTGTTATCACTTTTAATTGTTTTACCATATATGCAAGGGTGTTTCTGGTGGAGACAGATGCATATACTTTAAAGGAACCCAGCATGATCAGACAAGTTCATCTTGTTGGATAGATATTTCTTCCTCTAATATGTGTATTGAACTAAAACAAACTCCCAAGATATCCTAGGTATCTGCATATTGAGTAGGTTTGAGCTTATAAACTCACCAGGAGACTGCCATGTTTTGGTCCGTGCTGGTACTGTGACGTCACTAGCGCTCCTCTCCGTTCCTGTGCAGTAACCTGTTTTTCATACTGTTTTGTTGCTTGCAGCTGTTTCTGCCATAACAGCTTTCATACCAGGCTGAGTTTGCTGCGTGTTGGCGTTGTCTCCCTGCTGTCAAAGCTCTGTCATTCCTCCTAAGTTTTACCTCAATAAAACTCCCCACAAGTGACTGGATTCAGTGTATTGTGGAAGTGTGCAGGTAGCTTTTCAAAATGAAACCATTATGCACATACAAAGGGAGTTTCTCCAAAGGAATGCTAGAGTGGGCTTTTACTTTGAAAAGCCCAACCTGGAAGTGTTTTTGTTCTGTGTTTATCTTTACCGGCAACATTTTGAACCATGAGGAAACAGAAAGCTTCATGAATAGTAGAAGTTTGGGGAAGAACTTTATTAAACAGATGCATTTTAGCTCGTGGCCTTCATCTGGTTTATAAAGAAACAGATTTCAAACATATTCTACCGATCTGGATGTACATATTTGCTACAACAAGGTAAATATGGCTCTGTATTTATCATTTTCCTGTCTAGATGGACAGATAACTGCTCGTAGAACAAGAAAAAATAGAAGAGACCTCAAATCTTAAAATTCTCTGTGCGTGAGACGTGCAGCGTCTCTGCGCCGCAGACCTAACACTGGCCACCAGTCTGGAAAACCAGTTACTGCATAGGAACGGTGAGGAATGCTGTGGCACTGTGATGTAAAACTACCAGTGTGGGCCAAAACATGGCGGCCTCCTGGTGAGTTTATGAGCTCATATAAGTCAAAATGCAGATATCTAGTGAGTTTTTTAGTTCAGTGTACATATGAGAGACACAAACATTTATAGCAGCCAGTGACACTTAAAAAACATACATGATAAAAATATACTCAGATCTGAATCATGCTTATGTTTGCAGTTTAAATCACTGTGCATCCTTCTGAAGATAAGTAACATGAATTAAAGAATAATATTATGTAACATGAGATTAAAAGCCACTCTGCTGTAGCATTTACCCCATCAGTTTGTTTCTGAGTCATAATCTTGTGACTGTCACAACATGGCAGCAACCACAAAAGGCCTTTACAAGCACTAATCTGGAACTGTGACGTCTCTGAGCTATGCCCCGCTCCATTTAGAGCATGAAATGATCATCAGTATGGGCTTACATATCAATCTCCCTCTGTCCAAAATAGCAAAATTTTAAAAGAGCCCCCAAGATTGAGACAGCTGAGCTCAGAGAAAGCCAAATCAAACACGAGGCGACACGCTAAGCACCAAGCTGACTCAGTGAAATCAGATTCTGTTGACTTTTTAGCATATCATGGCACGTCTGTTGTTTTAAGTGCGAGTGTAAGAACAAAATAACATTTTCCTTAACGCTCACGTTCTATGGACATGTTATTATTCTGATCTAATCTCCACAATGCTAAAGCTCTGATATCAGTGAGTGCAGCCATTTCAACCCCATAATAACAAAAACACTGGCTGTCGAGTGAGACTCCCTCCCTCCTCTCCTTGGCATGGCGGGGTCTAATTCACTTCCTGTTCAGTAGGAGGGCAGACAGGAGACAGGAAACAGGAAACACGCTTTCTGCTTCCCTTAGAAGGTATATTTTTCTTAGGATTGGGAATCTGGGAGCGTAACAGAATATCTTTAAGGAGTTTATGTCCCCGGCACCTTGGCTGCTGTAATCAAAGCCTGCTGAAATGAGCGACTGTTTCATGTCTGGGTCAGCGTGGTCACAGATGAGGGCTACACATACAGTAGAAGAGGAAACATTAAAGCTAGGCGGCTCTAACCATGATCAGATAGGAGCATTCTTTCTTTGTATGTGAAAATATTTGAACACATTCCAGTCTCTAAAATCACAGAAGCCCACTGAAGTCAAACAAACGTGACTCTGTTTAAATTAAAGGCCCAGTCTTAACCTCTCTGTGGCGTAACAAAATAAACAGAATGAAAGCATAATGTGTCTGAAGCCCTGGGGAACAGTTAGCTAAAGGTTGGAGATTTTAGGGTATGTGGGTGAGATTTCTCATTTTAGTTAGTGTTTGATTAACACCAACATACCCAAGACTCTTCAGACAGGACCATCACAGATTCTCAAGGTCAGATCTTGGTTCTTCAAGTGACAAAACAAAATACTTTTTCACATAAAGCTTCAAGGCAGAACTGATGATTGAAACAACGTTAGTGTGAAATCATCAAGTCCCAGCCTAGCTTCAAGTCTCCCCACAACTGGACCAAAGGTCCCAAGGGGTAAAGATGCACAAAAAACTTTTTCAACTTCATGAGGAAATCAACAAAATTATTATCATAGTGACAAGAAGCAAACACGAGTATTTTGGCCAGGAAAAAGGATTATTTTTTCAATATTTAAATATTTTATTGCATTTTTCTATTGCTCTATATTGCAGGAATTCACGTTTTTTAAAAGACTAAAAAGAAATACAAACTTGAATCCTACTATGCACAGAGATGTGAATAAAATGTGTGCTCCTTTACCTCTGAGACTCCATAAGAATCTAGTTTCCTCTGGTGTGCAGCGACATACCTCCACACACGTCCACATCAGGGATTGAAAGAATAACAAAACATACAGAGACAACAGCAGCGCAATAAATTATGAATCAATACACGCTGCAGCAATGATGGAGTACGCACAGACTGCTGAGGCCATGTGGGGATGCGAGAAAAACTACGACAAAGACAAACCCCTTCGCCTGCACCGCCCTGTGCCTCTGCTGTGCTGCAGGCTCTCCACGATTGGCTTCAAGTTTCCCAAATCCATCTTCTCTCATTGATCGGAGGAAGATTGGGAAGCTCAGACCTGCAGTGCTGAAAAATGCTGCGGCTGACAAGACGCCAGCGTTTAGAACTTTCTGGGTTTTATTTGGCTGACTGTCATTGCAGTGGACTTTGCTTGGGTAATAAGTTTCTGGACTCCACTTGGCAGCTGCATGTGCATACAAAGTAGATGCACAAAGATAAATCCATGCCAGGCTAGGGTAATCATTTTAAAATGTCTGATAGTTACGAATTATAGATAAAGACGGCTGGCAGCAAATGCAGAATGCTTTTCCTTTAACAGCAGGCGGAAAAGTGAAAAGGTGGCAACAAGGTGAAATCAACAATAGAGCGAAAGACAGAAAGAAAGAGAGGTAGAAAGGTCAAGGGAGACGGGAAGAGAGACGGATTTTCAAAGGTTTCCATTCACTCACTGCCTCCCCAGAGTTATCCCGCATCTCCCCAGAGAACGGCGCATTGTGTCGAGCAGTCGGCGAGCTGACATTTACCACCTGCCTTCTGGTGCTTTGATTATTTTCTCATCCAGGTGTGATAGCCAGCCTGCTGTCTCTGCACAATAACGCTGCCTCAGAGTGTGAGAAGCCGGGAATGCAGAGGCAGAATCAGGCCCGGACAAACCTTTAATGAGATACCGTGACTGCGTTGTGTTTTTGTATCAGAAGTAAAAAGGTCGCTGAACCATGAATGGAAGCTTGTCACCTGGCTTTCACACCACCTTAAGGGGGAATGTGACTCCAAAGGAATCCATATAGCATGTTTAGCCGATAATTATTTAACTTTTGAATGAGTGAATGTGTAAAAAAACCCCAAAGAAGTATTCAAAACATTTCCGCACAATTCAAGTTCACTAATAATGATTGTTGAACCTTTAAACAAAGCTGGACGACATTAAATCAAAGCTTATGAGATGCAGGAATCCAGGCCTACCTGTCTGCTGATGGAGGTCTGTCGTTGCGGCCCTTGCTGACCTGCGTGTAGAGTGTATCTGAGAGCTGGTGGTGGTGATGTGAGTGGATGTGGGGGTATTCATCTCGGGGGCTGTGGGGTCGACTGTGCCCACTGTCGACAGAGCTGTTCAGGGCATTGATGCCTGCGTACGGGTGCTCCTCCTCTGAGGCTCTCTCCGATGTGCGGCTAATGTCCAGGATTTCGGCGTAGTCCCGTTCCCTGGCCTGACGCTCACGCAGCTCCCTGGTCTTGGCCTGGATCCTGATGGAGAAGACAGAAACAGACATGTTCATAATTTAATCATGAGTTTCTGTCTTGAAGTCATTCCATTCTTTACATTGCCTACATAAATTCTGTTTTAACCCTTTATGACAGGGGTAATCAAGTACATTTGCACAAGGGCCAGATTTAGTCTTGGCAGAAACTCTGGAGCCGGACTTTCAAATAAATAAAACTTAGATAAATATTTTGGTCTGATTAACATATTATGGTGCAGCAGGCCACAAGGAGACAGGCCTGCCCACAGAAAAGGGCTGGGACCCTGAAAATCCTAGAGAATGAGCCCTCTCCAGTTGTGATTTAGCACCAGTATTAACTCATTTTTGATACTTTTGCCCCTTCTTGCCTCTTTAACCCATTTTTTGACATTTTTTACCATCTTTTGAACCACTTTTCCTGCATGTTTTACCCCCTTTTTGTCACTCTTTTATCAATTTTTGCCACTTCTATTTTTGCCACTTTTAACCCCTATTCATTACTTTCTTGGCATCATTTTAGCCACTTTAAACCATTTTTTTTCCACTTTTCACCCTTTGGCCACTCTTCAACCCCTTTTGGCAACTTTCTTGCCAATTATTGCCCTTGCATGCCTCTCTTTAACACCTTTTCACTACCCTTTGTGCCACTCTTTTATCCATTTTAGCAACTTTTGCTGTCTTTTTACAAGTTTTTAACCCATTTTCATTGCTTTTTTGCATTTTTTTGCCACTTTTAACCCGTTTTTGATACTTCTTTCCCCCTTTCACCATTTTTTTACCCATTGTAATCTCTTTTCACCACTTTTCCTGTCAATTTTTACTAATTATGGCTGGCAAGTACATTTCTATAGAAAACGATCACATATCAAGTCATTCTAAAACTATTTTAATATTCTTTTTAATTTTTGGGTGGATTTAACAGCTGCAGAGATTTAAAGCCAACAACATCTTCTTTTCCACCTTTTCTGAATTTAATGGTCTTCTGGGGGCCGGACAGGAAGCTTTGGGGGGCCTGAGATGTATCATATCTGTATATTTTTACATGCCGTAGTGCCATTTTTGAGTATTTAAATTGGCTATACATCAATACAACCCTTAGAACCCAAATTTTAATGATATGTTTGTGATAAGTCCATAGTAACAAATTACATTTTCAAAAGTGCAAAACACAAAAAACAAACAAACAAACAAAAAAAAACACAAGAAAAATGAAGAGTTTTTTGTACACATTTTCCTTAATACAGAGATGCCACAGCAGTATCCCTCAAAACTGTGATTGTACAAAAGTTGCACAAGATCATTTCAAACCACAAAAAAACATTTAGAGTGCGGCCATAACTTCATTTTTGAAATACACTCATCTTATAAACTCTGGCAAAAACGAAAATAAAATGAGATTGTGCTCAATTTGCAAAGAGACAGCATCTCTTTTAAAAAACAAACTATTTACAGCAGTGCAATCAAATCTCTAAGTGAAGTGAAGTGAAGTTAAAGGGTTAATGAGGTAATGCAGTGTTTCAGTTGCCATTAAGTAGTGTTTTATTATATACTATAGTAGTTAATCTGTATGCATTAGTCATTATTGATTTAATACATCAATGCCAAATTAAAAACCTAGTTTACAAATGTCAAATTAATTCAATGTAAAGTTCCTTGTGCAGCAACTTAAATATCTCCAAATCCCTGTTGAAAGCTCTTCACTTATCATTGGCTTTCATTTGAAAATGAGATTGATTTATCCAAACAGATTTCTAGATTTTACTACTTCACTTAGTACTATTTTAGATATTCTATTTTAATTGATTTTCTAGATTGATTGTCTAGGTCAGTGGTTCTTAAACCTGGGTCCTGGGACACCTGGGGGTCCACAAAATAATTTAGAATATATTAATATAGTGATGCCATTTCATTTAAAAGCAAATAAATACAAATAGTGCCATAAAACAACCATGCTAAAACAATGACTCCTACATAATTCAGCTTTGGGCCAATAAAGACTCAGATATGATCAGAGATATCACATAAATCTATCACTCGTCACGCATCAGTCACTTTGCTCAGGGCGCCTTTTAGTGTGCAGCTAGCAACAATGGAAAAATATTTAAGTGCCTCCACCCCATCAAGTCATGTCAGGCCCAAACCAGCTGGTCTGAGAAAACATGTGTCTCCAGTTTGGTTTTATTGAGAACAGAAACAGAAGAAGCAAAATGTGTTAGGTGTCTTCATGTGTTTGCAAATGAAGCCATGAAGCCTGCCAAACTAAAGAGTCATCTGATTACAAAGCACGCAGAGTTTAAGGACAAAACAAAATATTTTTTTTTTAGACAAAAGGTGAGAAATACAGTTGAAACCAGAAGTTTACATACACTGTATAAAAAGGCGCATAAACTTTTTTTTCTCACCGTCTAATATTAAATCAGATTAAACTTTTCCTGTTTTTGGTCAATTTGGATTACCAAAATTATTTCTATTTGCTAAATGCCAGAATAATGAGAGAGACCATTTTTTAGACAATTTTTTATTATTTTCTTGAGAGTCAGAAGTTTACATACATTTCATTGGTATTTGGTAGCATTGCCTTTAAACTGTATGACTTGGGGCAAATGTTTTGGATATGCTTCCACAAGCTTCTCACAATAGTTCGCAGGAATTTTGGCCCATTCCTCCTGGCAGAACTGGTGTAACTGAGGCAAGTTTTTGTGCCGCCTTGCTCACACATGCCTTTTCAGCTCTGCCCATAAATTTTCAATGCGATTGAGATCAGGGCTTTGTGATGGCCTCTCCAAAACACTGACTTTGTTATCCTTAAGCCACTTTGTAACCAGTTTGGCAGTATGCTTAGGGTCATTGTCCGTTTGGAAAACCCATTTGTGCCCAAGCTTTAACATCCTGGCTGATGTCTTGAGATGTTGCTTCAGTATTTCCACATAATGTTCTTTCCTCATGATGCCATCTATTTTGTGAAGTGCACCAGTCCCTCCTGCAGCAAAACAACCCCACAACATGATGCTGCCACCCCCATGTTTCACAGTTGGGATGGTGTTCTCAGGCTTGCAAGCTTCCCCCTTTTTTCTCCAAATGTAACGATGGTCATTATGGCCAAAAAGTTCAATTTTATTTTCGTCAGACTACAGAACATGTCTCCAAAAATTACGGTCTTTGTCCCTGTGTGCATTTGCAAACTGTAATCTGGCTTTTATATGTTTCTTTTGGAGTAATGGCTTCTTCCTGGGAGAGTGGCCTTTCAGCCCATGTCGGTACAGGACTCGTTTGACTGTTGATAATGACACACTCTTACCAGCTTCAGCCAGCATCTTCACAAGGTCTTTTGCTTTTGTTCTTGGGTTGAGATGCACTTTTCAGACCAAAGCATGTTCATCTCTGGGACACAGAACCCGTCTCCTTCCTGAGCGGTATGATGGCTGGACATTTCCATGGTGTTTATACTTGCGTATAATTGTTTGAACAGATGAACGTGGCACCTTCAGGCATCTGGAAATTGCACCCAAGGATGAACCAGACTTGTGCAAGTCCACAATTCTCTTCCTGATATCTTGGCTGATTTCTTTTGATTTTCCCATGATGTTACACAAAGAAGCAGTGTGTTTCAGGTGTGCCTTAAAATACATCCACAGGTGTGCCTCTGATTAACTCAAATGTTGTCAATAAACCTATCAGAGGCTTCCAAAGACATGACATCATCATCTGGGCTTTCCCAAATTGTTTAAAGGCATAGTAATCTTAGTGTATGTAAACTTCTGACTCTCAAGAAAATAATAAAAAAAATGTCTAAAAAATCATCTCTCTCATTATTCTGGCATTTAGCAAATAGAAATAATTTTGGTAATCCCAACTGACCAAAAACAGGAAGGTTTAATCTGATTTAACGTTAGACGCTGAGAAAAAATTTTATGTGCCTTTTTATATAGTGTATGTAAACTTCTGGTTTCAACTGTACATCAACCAGAAAACACGAATGGCGAACCTGACCACAACCTTAGAAAGAGCACAGAGGGGTTCTTATTTAGCTGCTCAGAGGATCACAGCAAGTAAGAAGCCACACTCAACTGGACAAGAGCTTGTATTCAGGTTGAAGAGTACAGCCAAATACAGCATCTAGGAGTACAAATAACAGTTAACATGTTTAATCAGCAGGGTTATTTGGGGGTTCTTGGAAAGCACTTTGGTCAATCCGGTAGTTTTAAACATGCTATAAGAATAAAATGGACTTGATAGCAAAGTGAAAAGTGTATGCAACCCCAACTCCAAAAAAGCTGGGATGCTGTGTAACATGTAAATGGCTCTGAGACAGAAGAAGACCTACTGCACTGTGGAAGACCTGAATGCAGCGCTGTGTCGATGCAGGAGAGAAGAGACACTGAAAAATGTTTGTTTGATTAAATTGTATTACAGCAGGTCATTGGGTCTTTATTAATAGCCATACCTCTTATAACCTTATATATTATGACATCACATACCCTGCTAATGTTAAGGCTAACTTTAGGTTTGTAACAGTCGCTTATCTTACCATTTTCTCTCCTGAGTATTTTGTGCTTTGACAATCAGACATCAGCGTTAACTGTAGTGAAAGGTCATATTTAAGGTCAACCCACCTGAAAACCATTATCATAATTTAGGCAGTGTGCTGATTGTTTGCCCAGGTGAGTGAAGGAGGCGGGGCTAATCCAAAAGCCCAGGTATCAGATTGATTTAGGGCTGAAAAAGTTGGATCAGTGCATCTCTAAGTTTTCTATTATACAGCAAAAAAACATATTCATGACTGTATGAAGCTGAACTCCATGGTTAAAGTGCTCCATGGGAACAAAAAACCACAGTGTCTTACACTTTGTCATGTAAATCATGTATGTAGCTGCAACCTTGAAGTATATATATCCTCTGTGTAGCGGAGAGACTCAGTAAATCTCCGGTGTCACATTAACATAACACCAGACGAACGGCTGCAACATCTGCAAGTGATTGTTTATAGTGCCTTTTTAACTCTCCATTACAGACAAGAGTGAATAGGAGGAGTGTATTATTTATGTTTTTTCCTCTCTATGAATAATACCATAAACAATACATAATAGTCCCCCGCCTCCACAGCAGCTCACACAAAGGATGCACTTTGTATTCACAGAGTGCTGCTAATGTATAGCTGCCATGTTTCTCTCTCTCTCTGCGTCTCAAACACGCACCTCTGACACCTCTCTGTCTCACATCTCACTGGAAAACTCCAACACTCTTTCTCTCCAGGCCATTATCTTGTGAATAACTGGCAACACCATTTTGTACAGCAGGGGGACTACCTATCGTGCGGCCCCATAATTAGAGCCTTGCCAATTATCAGAGCTTTACAACTACCAATTATCATACTGCTCTCTTTTCTCCAGGCCCCTTTTTAATGGCAGCGGGAAAGAGAATGGGACAGCCGCGGTGGTGACGAGGTAGGGGGTGCAACTTCACTGAACACTCAGCAGGCTGAAATCTGAAATGCTTCCTCCAGAAAAATTTGCATGCTGTGCATAATGAAACAATAAGTCTAACAAGGAAGGCTCCCCATTGAAGGTTAGGCAGAAAAAAAAGGAGAAATAGTGACTTAAAATGAGGCTGGTAGGGAAGTTGAAAGTTTTCACAGAGCCCTGTTGAGTCTGGAAAGGCCTAACAATCTCTTTAGTAAAATGTGTACTTTCCCAAACAACCTACACAATTTCTCATGAAAGCGCGTGGACTTGAAAGCCGCTTTTGTACCATTTGTGGACTCAGCAATTATCTAATAGCGCAGAAGGAAGCAGGGCCCTTGAGGGATCTATCTTTAAACCCAGAGGAAAAACAGTGTTTTCCATCAGAGAAAGCAGCAGCAGCAGCAGAAGTGGGAGCAGAAACTGATTGTATACACAAGCGCAGTGGCTGATAAGATAAGGCCAGACATACCAATCCAGCGCCTGGGCTTCTCTACGTAGCCCCCCGACCTCCCCCCTTCCATAACAAGGCAAGGGGACGGGGTCATCGGGGGCTGGTGTCTGAGAGAGGAAGGATGTAGCTGTGAATCAGTTGTGTGTGAGAAAGGATACGATCTCTGTTCTTAAGAGCTGAAGCCTTGAATAACATGCAAAAAGGACAACTTACGTATATGGAGTCAGAAAGGCTCAGTCAGAAAAGAAGTATGTTTGAGTGCACAGATACGACTTGCATTATATTCATCATCCATCACTCTGAGGCATTTCTTCTCTCAATCTGATTTTTCAGGCTATAAAATGTCACAAAGTTTCAATAGATCAACACTGGAACCAATTATATTTTATTCTATTGCACCTGCTTTAGTGGTTGGTCTGTCTACTTAGCTCTGTAGTGCTCTGAGACCTCCAACAGCTGGTAGCATAACCTGATAAAAGGAGCACAAAAGTCATCCTTAATGAGTCAACAAAATGCTTTTACTGACTTTTTTAAACTGGAAAAAAGGACAAAAAAAATCCAAGGAGCAATACAAGTTTGACTTTCTAAGCTGGAGCAGAATGGGGAGGGGTGTAAACAGACCTTTAGGAGCCGTGATTGGGCCGGTACACTGTCATTATAATGAACAACAGAAGGGCTGCTGCCTCTTCTCTGTGAGCCAGGGATTAGCAGGACTACCATATCTGCCTCCGAGGGCAATCTGGCCAACCAGATTACTAATCCAGACCTGTTAATATCAGTTTATTTGTCAGGGGCAATACATAAGCATTGTTGCATTTACTTACAGTGCAACCAATGTAATTTATCAAAGACTTTCTAGCCATGGCTAATTTGCAGTCCTTGTCCCTTCAGCTTTTAAGGAATGGCACACACATGGACATGGAAGACAAACCACAGACATAAAAGCTAAAAGTAAAGCAGACATAAAAATGCAGACTAATGACAACTAATAGAAAAAACACTTAAGACCAATAGGTTAAGCAGCTAATTAGCTACTACCTATATTATCTATTTATTAGCTTGCAAGCCAATCACCCTATATAATTACTACTGGAGTGGGGTCAACCTGTATCAGTTTTTCAGGGCTCAAACCAAAAGCCATTACTTTAGTAGTTTATAAGACCGATAACCAATATTAGAATATTCCAGATTAGAACCGATATGCATCCACAATACAAACATGCCATTGCTAAGTTCAGTAATTTCAAAGTTGGTTTAACATGATAGCACATAAATATACCATTATAAGTCAAAAAAGTAAACTTCTCCATCACAAACTACTAAAGATGTAAATGGCTTCTACTCTCATGATGTCGAGCTAATCAGATGTTACAGGTGAAAAATTAAGCAGACTATGGAGAGTGAAAACAGTGCCAGAGAGAAAGACCCTACACTAATACATCCGGCTAATAATTTGTCAACTCTTAGACTGGAGTGACAAACAAAGAGGTGGATTTTGGTGATCAGTGACTAGAAGCATTGCTTACAGTTAATCCAACACAATGTGTGCCATGAAAATTGCATATATAATGTTATATTATATTACACTCTATTATAGTTTGTACCTTAACCTTAATATTAATATTAATATTCATACTACAAAACCAAACTACGCTGTTTAGTGTATATCTTGTATTTCTTATAACCTTGCTCTTCCATACTGCTCATATAACGTCCCATTCTATTGGACTTATTCTGCACTACCTCATGTTCATGTCATCTTACTGTTCTGTACATAATTTACTGCCAACAACTGTACCATGTCACTTCACACAAAAACGTGTCACTTTAATTGCTATTTCCTGCAAAGAATGTTAATTATACTTACTGTCCCTTATTTTTAAATTCCTTATTAGCTTTTGTTCATTTATGTTGTTCATTTCTATTGTCTTTTTTACCACATTTCTCCTGTGTTGTGTTGCTGCAGTGTACAGTTTCCCTGCTGGGGATGAACAAAATGTTACGTGACATGACGTGACATTATGTTACATTACATTACAATACGTTACATTATAATACGTTACATTACATTTCATCATGTTATGTTAGATTACGCTACATTATGTCATGTCATGTGATGTTACATTTCGCTATATTACATTACATCATGTGCGTTACATTACGCTACATTATGTTATGTCATTTGACGTTACATTACGCTACATTGTGTTGCGTTGTGTTGCATTACCATATCTTATCTCATCTTTTTAAAGAAACGTTGCCAATAAAGATTGTTCCTTATCAATGGGGGAATCTTCCCTTCTAACTACAATATAAGTAGACAACAAATTCAACAAACTTATTTGTTTAATAATGCTTAACCTCATCAAATGTCTAAATCTAAATATGTATGCATCTTTTGTGCAATATTATACACGTTGGAATTTTATTCCTTGTGCAATTATACATGCATAAACACATCTGCATGTGCAATAGGGCTATGTGCAATCATATCAACATTTTAAACACACAGGCCAGGGGCAAGTGTGCAATCTTCCTAAGCACATTCATAATCATGCGCAATACATTGGCACTTCAGCCCTTTACCATCTGTAAAATGCACTTAAACACCTTATACACTTCACAGTAATGGGCACTTTATGCCTGGAGCAAAGTCCTAAAGCCAACATTCTGTATTGTTATACATGAGTCTTTGTACTCTCTGTCTCTGTACTGGTAATGTTGTTTGATCTCCATGTGTTGTCTTATTTTATGTATTTTTTTATTTTCTTTCTGCACATGCTTGATGCACACTTTTGAACGTATACCATCAACCTGCCAGGGACCACAGACAAAAATCAGCCAATGGCTACAATCTGGCACATTTACCTACCCATGGTCATTAATGTGCACTGTCCCTTATAATAAATATATGAATAAAACCATGGAAACTGTTTTAGTGACATTTTAGTAGAGCAAAGATTCTTACCTAGACGCTGGATGGAAAGCAAAATGCTGAG
Source organism: Cheilinus undulatus (assembly GCF_018320785.1). Taxonomy (NCBI): domain Eukaryota; kingdom Metazoa; phylum Chordata; class Actinopteri; order Labriformes; family Labridae; genus Cheilinus; species Cheilinus undulatus. The sequence continues at coordinate 7,259,191 of NC_054877.1, forward strand.
ATTTTTCTTAAAACAAAGAAGAAAAAAACAACCTAGATTAATTTTTGAAAGGTATCCTCAACCTTGGCTGAGAGTTTAAAAGAGAGAAGAAAAAAGGTAAAAATAACAGAGATTTTCTTTGTATGCTGATTTTGGAAGCATCTATAAATAATTCCCTTCATCTTATCTTCATTCAGCCTCCTTGAAGTGTTTTACAAACTATAAAACTTCACCTGTTAAAAAGTTCACCAAGCACAGTCAGTTTTTCAACTGTAAATAGCTCAACTGGACTCAAACAAGTGTCAGGCAGTTTAGAAGAGCTTTAAAAAGTTGGTAAATCTCACTGACAGTCTTAGTGACATAACAAATAAAGGCTCAGTCCACTATTTTCCCCTAAGGCTGGATTTCTGGTGCTTCCATGCTCATTGAAACAGAGTTAGAAGGGATAGTGGTGATGTTTTCCCTGATGAAATAGCACACCCTTCAGTTCCTTTTTCATGTTATTAATTCTTTTCTTAATGGTTTAAACTGGACGGCCACTGGGATCCATAATGAGTGGTAATGGTAGGGCAGACATCCTCCACACAATGACTCAGTTATTAGAGCCTACAAGGAGTGATTGTTTTAACTGTGAATTCCCTTAAGACAAAATCTAATCCTTTATCTCTGTCAACATGACAAGCATTTAAAAAGCAATGTTCAAGAAACACACAATTGTCCGACTACAACTCTGCTGATTGAAATGGGACAGGAAGGAAAACCACACTTGGCCTGATCATTATCCTTTCAGTCCCAAAATATTTGTCAAAGGAAACTCCTGTTTTCTTTCCAACAGCTAACCTTGATGAAAGATGAAAACCCTCTCAGCGTGAAGGGTAGAACACAAAAAAGCAAATGAGGAAGGTAGGAGGAGAGTCAGAGGTTGAGCTGAGCAGACAGAGAGGGAGCGACAGCTGATAAAAGGGTATAGAAATGGCTGGATGGGACATTATGGTCGAAGAAATGTGTTTGACGAGTGACCTTTCTACCACATCAAGCCAGAACAATGGTCCATTATGGGCTATTGTACCCACTGTGTAATGAACCTTCCTCTTGGCGGTAATGCTGACACAACTGATAGACCAGGGTGAAAGGCGGGAAGTACATGAAAGGAGAAGGTCCAGCAGGATAGGATGGCTGCTCAGAGTCTATTTGAATTTTTAAGATTGGATATTGGGGAATTTTTAAGGATTAGGGGCCAAATAGCTCTAAAGCACTTTGGATGCAATTAACTAGAGCAACATTTTGGTCATTCTTAGGTACAAAGAGGGCTCTTTTGCAACTGCATTGCAATTATTTGACCAATCATCTCTGTACGTGAAGGTTTGCGATTTTATTTAAAAGACATTTTCCTCAGCAATCATCAGTTTACCTTCCAAACTGTCTGTCTTGATTTGTTTGCCTGGCTGGTGGCTGGAGAGCTGAGACTTAAACCTGCAAGGAAATCCATCCATCCAGTCAATCACAGCTGGATTAACCGTAGCCTCTGGCAGTGGCCAATCAATAGGCGCTCTGCAGCGAGGTGTCGAAGCTCAAGGCTGAACCTTGGGAGAGCTGCTTGGTGAAACACAACTTACTGGATCACTGTTTAACACAGAGGCAACCACAGACTTCCACACCCTCAGCGGGATTTCCCTGTCGATATCAGAGTATCTCAGCCAGTGGTTAAATACAAATGAGAGGCATGCTTGTGCTTTTCAGGTGCTTAGGGAGGAGGTACACTTGGTTAGAGTGAGTCAAATACCAAACACTGAGCAAAATAATTAATGCATTGACCTAAGTGCTTCTAAAAGATAATCCCAGGGTACGTGCTATGTGGGCCAAAGTGGACCTACTGTTTTTGGAAGAGCTTTGTTCTAAAACACCAATTTTACTTGATTTCCCTTAGCTCTACTTGCCCCTGTGCTCTCTACAAGCTACAAAATCACATATTTTTGGAATATAAGAATAAATAAAGAACACAAGACTTTTTGCAAAGGCTAAACAGCCAGAATATAAAACTGGATCTGCAATAATGTGTAGGATACAGTGTGTTGTATTTGTCTTGTTGCATTGGTATGTGCCCTTCTGTTTACATGTGGATTTCTGTTAACATTGTTTTATTAATCGAAGTCTATTATTATGGGCCAAGATAAATTTACCCCTAGGGACAAGAAAGTGTATCAAATGGTATGGCATGGTATGGTATGGCATGGTATGGCATGGTATGGTATGGCATGGTATGGTATGGTATAGTATGGTACAGTGTTAATTTCGCGGACTAAAACTATTCATCGACAGCCTTTTATTGACAAAAACTAGACTAAAACTAATAAAGATAAACCTGTGATGACTAAAACTGACAAAAACTAAGTTTAGTTTTGAAATGTATTTTAATTTTAGTCCTGCAGAAGTTATTTTTTACCTGATGTGTTTGTCTTCTGCGTTTGCAGTCTGTAAATATTATTGCTCAATGAATTAAGAGTCTGTGATTTCAAAAAAACAAAAATCAGTTTAAGAGCTCTAGTTTGTTTAACATTACTTCGTTTAAACACCATACTGAATGAATTTATCTTAAACAAAAATGCAAGTAAACGGTAGTATTTTACATTTTAATTTATAGAAAATAATAATAATAATAATAATAATAATAATAATAATTTTTTTGTAAAAAGCACTTTCAAAGTGCTGTACATAAAGTTAAAATAATGAAAATAAACATTTGATAATAAAAACATTTAAAAATCTGAAAATTACTAGAATTAAAGAAATGCTGTGATTAATCCTGATTAATCTCAGTTTAGTGATGTGATTAACTTGATTCATTTTTCTAATCAATTGACAGCACTAATTTTATCACTAAATTTAGTACTGTTTTGTATTGTAGTGTAAATTGTTTCATATTGGATTGTTTTGAAATCATTTTGTATCATAACGTACCACATCTTTTTCAGTAGTGTTGTATGTTATTGTAAAGTATCTTATGCTTAATTTCCTTTCATTTCATATCGTATTGTTTGGTAATGTATTATACTGTATCATATCGCATCTTATTGTTCCGTGACATTTTGTATTGTTTCATGCTGTATCACAAAGTCTTTTATTAGTTAGTATCGTACTGGAGAGTACCTTTTTGTATCTTAAATCATTTTGTATAGTATCCTTATTGTATTGTTTCATACTGACTTGAATCATATTGTCACATAACATGTATTGCATCTCATTGTTTTGTATCATATTGTACTGTATTGTTTTGTATTGTATAGTGTCTTATTGTTGGTTTATTTTGGCATCGTATCATTTAATATTGTTTTATACTGTATGGTTTTGTTGTGTATGTTATTGTTTTGAATTGTACTGCATCTTTGTGTATTCTGTTGTTTAGTTCTATACTGTATCATATCGTATTGCATTGTAGCATACCATAATGCAAAGTAACGTAACATATTATATCCTACTGTGTCGTATCATCACACAGTATCACACAGTTCCATATGTTTCTACTTCTACTACGGAAACATTACATATAATTTTCTGCATCAAGTAATGCTGAAAGCAAAAGAAAGCTGCTTTATTCTGGTCTTCTTCTCATCTTCTTTTTCAGTCTATTTCATAAGAAGCAGAGGCAATGCAACCTGTCACATAAAGTTTAAAAAATTTGGTGTGATTTTTCTTTCGAGGGCCTTCAAATCAACTTCATCTACTTCTGCTGAAGGCAAAATAATCTTAATGAACTGCTTTATATGTCAAAATCATATCCTACTTTCATTTTCCCTATGACAGAAGGGAAATAAGTATGCTTTTATATATATTCATAAGTTTCATAGAGCAGAGATTTTCACCCTGTAGGATACAGACATTTCCATGATAGAAAGCCAAAGAACAGTCAAAGATGTTAGAGGTACATACTACAAAAACAGCTTCCACACTACATTGTGAGTCAGTCTCCTACTATAAAGATGTTCATTGACTGAGATAAAGGTAAAACTGCTACCTGTATTATACAAAACAGTCCTCAATGGACTGCAGAGGTTCAGCATATTTCAAACTTTATCACGGTTATAAACACACACGACTCTGACATTTGAGCACAAGAATAACAGTCAATCTACGGGATTGGATTAACATACAAAGGGACTACTCCGATACCCAGTACAACAACTGAATCCTCTGACGTGGCATTTGCGTTAACCTCATGCCAATTAAAAATAAAGACTTGGCTATTACCATATTATGGGACTATCTGCTCTGCAGGCGTAAAGAAAGAATTACAAACTAAATTTTGATAACAAGCAACTGCAGGGAGTAATGACTCCTGCCCCTACACCAAGAGCAGGGGAATTAATTAGCTGGCGAGGCAGTAATGGCCTTGGCATTTACAAACCGCAGCCCCAAAATACTGGCACACTGCCCGACTGACATTTAGTTTGGTGAGGAGAGAGAAAGAGGGAGGCAGAGGGAGAGAGACTTACTCACTGGGGGCTGTTTGGTTTAAGGCACTCAACCGATCAGAGGTAAAAAATCAGAATTTATTGCTTTTCTCAATTTCTACTCATTTTTAAAGACACAAAACCTTGATTTATTAAACAATTTACATAGTATTGTTGCACTGAAGGGTTTATTTACAGCATCGAACATTTCCATTTTGTTGGGTCAATAAACTGTCAGAGAGGGAATTCTTTAAGTCTGATTGTTGCAAGATTGAAAATGCTTGGTGGTCTGGAACTCCAAGACCGCTGGTTTCCAACTAATCTTTTATTGGGATTACTCTGTTGCTCAATAGTGGAGGCAAAATCTGTAAAGCCATGGTGCTGCTGAAGTAAATTTTCTTTTTGTAGAGTTCTGTCAACATACTTTTGGGGTGGGATCTCTCAAACAAATTTGGAGGTTCAATCCCCAGATCCTGCAGTCACATGACAGGATTGTCCTTGGGCCCGTACTGACAGTAACCATGGCCAACCTATGCCAGTGGTTCTCAACATGGGGGACGGGGCCACCTTGGGGTTGTGAGACACTGAAAAGGGGTTGCCAGATGCCTTAGTAAAAAACATATATTTAAAAAATCTTTCAAATTGTATATTTTAACCACTTTATGATAATAAAATTAGCAAAAAAAAATTTAATTTGAATTAATTTATCCACCAATTGCCACTTAACACCAATTTTGACTCATTTTAACAAATTTTCACCAACTGTTGCCACTTTAAAGCCATTTTTGCCATTTTTAATCCTATTCCACCTTCATTTAAGCCCATTTATTGTTTTTAAGAAGGCTTTATGTTACAGCACATTGAATAAAAAAAGATATTTGTTGCTTTGACAACAGTGGCTATTACTCGGGTAAACATGAGTATGGATATCACAGCCAAACTTTACAATGGATCATGATTTTGCCGACCTCCATCGGTCCCCAGTTTTGCTGGGGAAAGCACTCGCCCTTATGGGCGGCCTTGTGTGCACATGCCTATTTTTGAACATGCATGGCTGTGTTCAACCACCTTCAGGTACAGTGGGGGTCCCTGGCCTCTGGCACCTTTATTTCGTGGGTATTTCAGGCTGAAAAGTTTGATGCCACTAACTGGTTCATAGTAGATGGCAGTCGTGGTTCCTTGAGTTTAAAACTAGATTTGAGATCAAATGGACCATTTTACTACCAATCACATTGGCCACAAACTTTATTCATTTGATTTCCCTCATAATGTATTAGGAAAATTTAAAAAAAATCTCAAACAGATGTTGCTGAAATACAGAAAAATTAAAAGCAGAAAACTGCATAAGACACTTAAAGCCACAGCTAAATTAATTTTGCATCCTTGTGCATTTTAACTTCAAGCAGCTTTAAAGAGCGTCAGTAAAGCAAAGGAGCGGAGGCGACCCAAAGGCTTTAATTTGGCTATGCACTTTGTAACTATGATCAAGGCTTTCTCTGAGCACGCTTTGTTGTTTTGGCTTTTAAATGTTGTGATTGATCCCTACTGAAAATAAATTATTACATTCACTGGACTCTCTATGACTCACACAGCTCAGAGGAGCTGTAGTTATGACCGTTTTTCATTCTCTGATGCCGGATCCTTTTACAGTGAGAATATTTATAAAGAATCTGACAGCATTTAACAAGTACAACAACATGGCATACCTCTCCTGCTCCATCCTCATCTTCATTGTCTCTTCATCTGAAGCCTGCGTCTCCTCCTGCCTCCACTTGCTGGAGCCTTTACGGTCCATCTTTTCCCCCGGCCGCTCATCCTTTCGATGCTTTCCAAACCTAGAAAATATAGAAAGGCACGGTCAATATCTTGTACAACATTTAAAGGAAATGTTGTAGTGTGAAAATATCAGTCATCAGCTGAAAGGCTGAAGGTCCCGGGTCAATTCAAAGACACTTTTAACAATATTTAACAGTTTAAAAATGGAAAATTCTGCCACCAGAGGGCTCTCAATCAAATTAAAATAGTAACAAAAGATGACCTCCAGGGTCACAGGGACCAAATCCAACAGACCAAAATCATGCTTCTTAGGTAAACTGGTGACTCTAAATTGGCTGTGGTGTCAGCATTCCTGGTTGTTTGTCTGTATTTGTCCACTGAGTCCTCTGGGCCAAAAAAAAAGGACCATCCAGATTGATGTCAACTCAAAATTTGAAAGGAAGCATCTCTGATGGTGTGGGGGTGTATTAGTGCCTGTGGCATGGGTAACTTGCACATCTGTGAAAGCAGCATTAATACTGAGAAGTGCACAGGCCCTGTTTTCAGGGACATCCCTGCTTATTTCAGAGACAATGCCAAGAGATGAGTTACAACAGCATGGCTTCAAAATAAATGGGGGCAGTGCCTACCTTTCTTCCATTGGAAACATATGGCACATTATCAAGTAAAAGACATGACAGTGTAAGATGTACATCTAGTAAGAATGTGGGAAAAAATCCACTTTAATAATTCAACAATCAGTATCTCCATTCCTTAGACGTCTACATAGTGTGACAAATGAGTAAACATGCTCCTGTCCCAACTTTTTTGGAACATGCTGCAGGAATCAAATTCAGAATTCATGCATCTATCCAGAAAAAACAGTAGAGTTACCAGTCTGAGCATTAAATATCTTGTCTATGAGTTGTATTTAATTGATATACAGTAGTTCAAGAAACTGTTTGCATATCACTGACTCCATTCTACACAACATCCCAACTTTTTTGACATTCTGGTTTGTAATTAATATAGACATCTTAGTGCAACTTGACTCAGTATGTATTCTCTTCATATTTATGATAGTTCTCTCCACTAACACTGCCCTCCAGAGCCTTAAAAGTAACTTAAAGTGAAGTGATCTGAGTGAAAATGTCAGTTTTCAGTGATCAGGGAAACAGCCCGCAGGTACAGCTTAACAGTCGATCAGGCCCTCAAACAAACCATCTGAAAAGTACTTTCCACAAGTTCAAACCCCATTCAGCTCGTTTAAAGCAGGTGGCGTATAGACGCGGCCCATCACGGTAATTATATTCATAGGGAGGGAGTTACGCTTAACGAAATAGGAGCTATTGCTGAGATATTTCAGCTTGATTGACTCAGTACAAAGCTGCAGCCTGTTGAAGAAATGACTTTGGCACAGCACTCGCTTCTACAATGAACCTCCATGATTATTCACAGGGAAATTGGTCCACAGAGAATATCTACGAGTTCTAAAGAGACAACGCTGGGAGAAACCAGAGAGGTGTGTGCATGTGTAATGAAAGAGACAGACGGTGGAGAATGAGACAAAAAATAAAGAACTTGGGCAAAAAGAGGCGTAATGAATGAAACATTAAGATGGAGAACTAAAGTGATGAATGCAAAGACAACCTTGAGAGTTTGGTGTTTCTGTGCAAGAGGGAGATAATAAGGTGAAAACAGAGAAAGAAAGCAAAGAGAGAAAGAAATTCTGCAGATCAAAAGCAGATAAAATATATATAAAAACCCTTAAGGTTGTATGTGCTTGTTTACAAATGAAAGAGGAAAAGTATAAATTGCCCGATAAGAGCTAGAAAATAAAGGCAAGCTGAGATTGGAGCGCTGCGAACATGAGCATGAAAAACAATACAGAAGAAAGAGAATTGAAAACAGGAGAAGTAAGGTAAAATCAATGAGAGAAACACAGAAACAGAAAGAACAACATAGAGAACCCTGTGGTGTGGGTGTAGGTGTGGAAGAAACACAAACAAAAGAGAAAAAAAACAAAAAACAAATCTGAGAGCGGGAATAAAGGTGAGATGGAAGCTGAAAGAAAACTGGAGGAACATACAGTATTGTGAGCAACAAAAAGGACCGTGAAATCAAAGAAATGACAGACTAAAACTACAAAGAATGGCAAAAATCACAGTCATTCTGGACTCAATTTGATGCTGAACAACTTTTCTTTCAACTATCCAGAGCTTTGTTGGGTTTTCCAAACCATTAAACACATCCTCTCTTATTTCTGCCAATTTTCATCTTGAAAATGGCTTGTCCAAACAAAATATGCCTAGTATGTCCTATCTGAGCAGAATTACCTTGTCTAAATATTCCTCACTAACAAAATGGCTGTCCTGCACCATCGTACTGGCCCAGTCCACTAAAGCCCAGCGGAAACAGTGCCGTAGCAGAACACATCCTGCACGGCCTCGGCTCCATGTGAACCAAGAACAGAAAACACAACTGGAGTGAATGTGGTTCACAGATGCTGCCCAGATGTTCAGCATCTCGCCTTTCATACTCTGCCATGATCTCTCAAAAATATGCATCACAGATATTGGATAGCTACCGCTGGATGTGGTTTTCTATCAACATGAGCCAGTGATCTGTCAGACTGTGTGAAGTTTTTCTAACAACCAATAACAGAAATAAAACTTTTCACCGTTTATGATTATTTGTTGTGGTTTCCTTGGCTTTTATTGATATGATGCAGAAAGACAGGCAACGCAGGGAGAGAATGGGGAATGACATGCATGAAACAGCATCACAGGTTGAGGCAGCAACTGGTGCAAAAGGGACCACAGCTTCCAAGCCACTTTTCAGATTTATTTTAGAGACAAGCAACGAAAAAGAAGAAAAAGTGGAACTGAAGTGTAAAGAAGTCAAAGACACTGCCTTGTTACTCTGCCAGAGCTACCAGAAGCCATGCTGGGGACCTCCGGTATCATTTTCCATCCTTGTTAAAATGTCACAGTTCTGTAATATAAAAATAACTCAAAGATATATTATTGCAGAACTTTTTCCAGCTTTAATATAACCAATAGCACAAACAATTAAATTGAGAAACAACCAAAATATTTTGGGAGGATTTAACCTCCTAAAATATACATTTAAACCTGGTTGCATAAATATGCACACCCTAAGACTGAAACTGACGCACATTTTGCATTCATCATTCAGTCCGGGATAGGCGCATTTGATCGCAGCAGAATTTGCCCATTCTTCCTTGCAAACGCACTCAGAATCTGTCAAGATTATGAGGTCATTTCTTTTGCAACCTTTTCTTCAGGTAACCACAGATCATTCAGATGTAACTGGGTCTGGACCCACACTTTTGAGCAGCATAGGTAAACTGATTACCAGTGTGGTAAATATGTGACAAAGTAAATTTTGTGAGGAAATTTCTATACTAGAGGACAATCAGACAGGATTTAAATAGAACTACTCCACCAAAGATTGTATTTTCTTACTAAAACAAACTGAAACAAAGAGGGAGACGCAGAATGAGAGAAGAGGGAGATGCAAACATAGAATAGGGAGACGCAAACAGAGAAGAGGAAGATGCAAGAAGAGGGAGAAGCAGAAAAAGAGAAGTGGCAGATGCCAAAGATGACAAGAGAAAGGGCCAGAAGGAGCAGAGAAGGACATGCAAACATAGAGAGGATGGAGGTGCAAAAAGAGAAAAGAGGGAGATGCACACAGGGAGGAAACAGAGATGAAGAAGAAGAGATGAGGAAGATGCAGAAATAAAAAAAGGAGGAGATGCAGACAGAGAGAAGACAGAGATGCAGAAGGAAAGAGGCTAGCCAGAAGAAAAGAAGAAGAAGATACAGAAGGAAAGCAGAAGAGGGAGACGCACATAGAGAAGAGGGAGATGCAAAATGAGAAAAGACGGAGATGCAGACAGGGAGAAAAGGGAGATGCAAAAAGAGAAGTGGAAAAAGAAGGAAGAAGGAGATGCAGAAATAAAGAAGGGGAAGATGCAAAAATAGAAAAGAAGGAGATGCAGACAGGGAGAAGAGGGAGAGGCAGAAAAAGAGAAGAGGTAGGCATCTAGGATGACAAGAGGAAGAGCCAGAAGGAGAGAAGATGGAGATGCAGAAGGGAAGAGGCGAGTCAGAAGGAAAGAAGGAGAGACAGAAATAGTGAAGAGGGAGATGCAGAAGGAAGGCGATGCAGAAAGGGAAAAGAGGCAACTGCTGAAAGAGATACATCAATGCAGTGTAACAAGAATACAATATATAATAACTTTTTTTTCCTGCGTATAGCTAAAATGCCAATAAAGTAGGACATTATTCATGAAGAATAAGCAGTAGCCACGTTTGATATTTTTAATACGTAAGCCCATAATATGATAATGATAAAATGTTAGGTTAAAGGACAGCTTTTCTTCGTCTCCCACAAATAATCATCATAAAATTAAGCTCCTTTTGCCACACTTTCAACTTAACTTGGCCAAGTGTGATTGTTAACGTTTGACTTCCAGTCTTAATTAAGAGCAAAGTTTAATTTGCTTAAACTTTCACTCAATGACACATGTTCTTTGTTCCATGCAATGCAGAAAAAGAGGCTGCCATCACTGTCAAAGAAATATCCAATTCTTCTTGCTGCTGTACCCTTTTTTTCCCATAATTGCAAACAGAAACCCATGAAGTCACTGGAATATCTGGAAAGAATATCTGTCAATGTCTGCAGTAATTGTAACACATTGCTGGGATTACCCAGAGTCTTGACTGAAATGTGAGTCAAAATTAAATTAGTCTTTGGTGTTCCTTGGCTACTACAGCAATGCAATAAATTTGCTCTAAAATTCTTGTGAAATAATTTATTTCTGAATTTAGCATTAGCCTACAGTCCATTGACACACTGTAACTTTGTCAGAGCTTTCCAGTCAAGTTAAAGTGGATCACAACATGGAAAGAAGGATTAAAATCTTATGTGATTAACTATTTAAACTTTCCAGACACTCAACAGCCCACAAATGACAACACATGGTGATGATGTGGAGTGTGAAACAGACCAAGAGATGGGAAAGAGGATGGGAAACCGCAGTGAGGATGCGGGGAAGCTTAGAGACTAAGGTCCATTACCTGATTAATTTAACTGCGGCCGCCAGAAACGCTCAGAGTGACGGCTCGCTGTTAATGCTAAGAGCAGGAGCGATCTATCACCACCAGAGACGGTTGACACTTTCTCTCTCCACACCACTAACTTTCATTAACGGCCTCTTAAAGACAGACTTACTCTCCGCTTCACAGACACACAAACACCAACACGGTGAGATTTATGTCTGAATATGAAAACTTTGAAGACGAGGAACAGTATAAACCATGACACCGGGGTGTTTAATAATCTTTTATTCCAGGCACAGTTTGGCAGCTCGTCTCATTTGCCAGACGCTATCGATAAAGAGGCTTTGACTGGATTCTGTGGTTTAAAAAACATCCTCAAAATGTCAAGGATCCGGCTAATTTAATTCAGCAGACCAGCCATGTGTCACTCCTAATCCTTTAAACTCAAAAAAAGTGAAAACAAGTCTGGAGGAGTCACGAATAGTTTTTGATGGCATATTGGACATGAAGCAAAACTTAAATGTCAACCAAACAGAGACTGTCAATACATCAAAAAGTACAAAATTTAGGATAATGTCAGGAATTAATGTCACTTAAACAGAATCAAAAGATAGCATCACAGAAATATCAGAAAAGCCATGATAATTCAGAAATGATGGTTGGGATCTGTCTGAAAGTTTGATAAATGTGAGTTAGTGTTACACATTTACTGCTGAGAGAAACATTATGACTTAACTCGCCAAATGGATAGTGAGAGTCTAACAGCTCAAATCAATCAGTAACTCCTGATTAATTGGAGGTCTAAGACTCCTGTTGTTTTAGACTATATTTGGGGCTTTTTTGCCTTTATGTTTGAAAGTACAGCTGAAGGGAGATTGCCATTTTGTGGAGAGGAAGTGGGGGAAGACATGCCAGGACTGGGACGAACTCGTTCAACCACTTTGTCAAGAACTGTGGGCTCTGTATGTGGGCTCTGATCCACAAACTGAGCTACACTGGCATCAGATATCTAAGATTTATTCAGGTGTTTTGACAGCTCTCCATCTTATCATTGGGGAAACAAAAAAATACAATAAAAATGGGTGTTTGAGGAGACCCCTTGCCTCCAAACCCCTGGCTAGGAGTGGAAAACTGCATAGATTTTGGTAAAAAAAAATCACGATATGTATCTTTTAGACCCTTAATAATGACATGACTAATTCTATGAGTTCAATATTTACTTCTGAAGTTTGAAGGATTCTGCTGCCTGTCAGGTTTTGCAGTCATAATAATAACTATAACAAATCAACCACAGAAATCTCATAAGTGGGATAAAGGAGGAGCTGGGGTGGAGGAGGGTTGCAAAAAGCAGATTACAGAGAGCAGCAAAGCATAGCCAGGCTAGAGTAGCTTACATATGGCAGCATGAATGCCATATGATTGGTCAGTTGTGTGAAGCAAATCAGCTGGCTGTCAGCTGATGAGTGTTTGTGTGAGAGCAACTGATTTCAATCACATGGCAGCGCTTGGCACTGTTGCCTGTCAAACCTAACACTATATACTTAATTGTCAAATAAAAAACATTTGGTAATGACTAAAAATTGAAGAAATTTGGGTTGGATTTGTCATTAAGGGGACATATTATGCAAAAATCACTTTTCAGGTTTTTCTTACAACAACATGTGCCCCTGGCCTGCCCACAGTCCCCCCAAGAATCAGAAAAGTTCATCCCCTCCCCTCTTCCTTTGCCTTTCAGAGGTTGCTACAGGCCTGGGGCTATGGATATTAATAAGCAGGCTATCTTGCTAACTCTTGTGGCCTAATGTACTTTTTCTGGTCTTAGTCCATTACTAATAATAATGTCCTTATTATGTTTTCATTTACTTTCAGCTTAACTAATTATCAAGAGGAGGCAAAGTCTGATGGTGGAGAAGTGATTAAGTGTTAAACAGGTCCTAAAATAGCCACCATACACCATGCAAACTCTCACCGTAGCCCTTCTTCTGCTTTCCTAAAGTCAAGGTTACATTTTATCACTCCATTATTGGGATCTAAAAACAACAGAGTTATCACTCCATTTTTCCTCCATTCAACATTTTTTATATTCTGCTAAATAATGAGCCTAACAGCCTCATAAGGCATCCAGCCAAGACTTAATTTGTAGGCACAGCTGGGACTACAAGCAAGAAATTACAATGAACAAACATTATCAGCAGCCTGTGATTCAGGCCTAATAATAAACATCTTATCTTACATCATGCTCCGCTTTGTTCCCTTGAACAGAACATGACGTAAGAAGGTCCAATCATCCTTGAGAAAAACTCGACAGAGAAATGCAAATGTAAGTTTCTGATAAAACCCAGGAGCAGACAGCTAGAACGGTCACAAACAAGCCTCGAGGGGGGGCATCTCCTGTAACATCACGCTTTGTCACAGCGTGAGCCTTTTCTGAGTTCTGATTTGTTCACACACATATATGCACACAAACTCTCAAACAGCGCTGCAAAATTAGCGCAGCTCTCGAATTTCTGGGCAATGACCGTCCTTGGTGGTGCCAAGCTAACAGACTGGGTGTTGCTTCTGAGTCCAAGAGATGAGCAGAGTGACAGAGAGACAGAGAGAGCGATGGATGCAGAGCTGGCAGGCGTTGCTGTTGGCAGGACTTGATGGTAATGAGGCTTTGATTGGGACTGAGTGTGAGGCCTTCGAGACATGAGAGGGTCAGACGGTGGCGGCTCTGTTGATCTACACGCCTCTCTCGCTCCTGATCCACCCTCCAACATGCAAACACACATCAAAGTACGTCTCCCTGACGCTCCTGCGCCGAAGCCTTCACTCACCCGTTCACACGCTCAATCACACGACACTCATGGCGAGCTCTCGACGCTCTGTAAAGCCACTCGGGGGAACCAACTTGCTCACATCACATTTTGAAGTGTGGTCGCCCGCACTTTTGTACGCTTTAAAAGCACAGTAACGTGGTTGTCGACACATCCACCCTCTGTGCTTTGGGCCAACACAGACATTTGCATTCTGTTTCATGGTGACATGTTGACGCTAACAGAAGTGCAAGTTCTGCTGTTTTTTCTCTCCACCACCTTTTAGTAACATATTTGCTGCTAAGTGCTCACTGTCATGGTGTTTGTTAAACTGTAGCTCCCACTTTTCACCTGTCAATCAAACAATGTGGGAGTAAAAAGGAGGTTTTTTTTATGGATTTTCTGTTAATTCAACTTCAGGCGTCGCTATGTGGTGTTTCCTCGTTGACAAGTGAGATGTGAAACAACAAGAAAAAAAATGAATTCAAGCAAATTGCAAATTTCTTTTGAACTGTCAGTTTGGAAAATACAACTCCAATTCCAAAAAAAAAATGGTGCGCTGTGTAAAATGTAAATAAAAACAGAATGCATTGACTTGCAAATCTCATAAATCCGTTTTTAATTCACAACAGAACATAAGTAGGTGTTGAAAATGAGATATTTTACCATTTCAGTGAGAACACTGGCTGATTTTGAATCTCATGGCACCAAGACATCTAAAAACGGAAGTAGGGACAGGGCAACAGAAGGCTGGAGAAGTAAATGGTACAACCCAGCCAGCATGTTCTTGTGGGCTACAGTATGGGTCCCATGTGGGTTTGTCTGTAGGTTTAAAGGAGGCTCCACCTGAGCCTCCACCCACATGGGCAATCACAGGTTGGGCCACCATGGACCCATGGGCAAAACCACATGGGACCTGTAATGTAGCCCACATATAACCCATATGGGGTCCACATGGACATGCTGGTTGGGAAATGAAAAACAGCTTTTGGAGCATTTTGCAACTAATCAGGTTAATTGGCGACAGATCAGTAACATGACTGGGTATAAAAAGAGTATTTTAGAGAGGCAGAGTCACTCAGAAATTAAGATGGGCAGAGATTTGCTAGTCTGTGAAAAATTGTGTCTAAAAAAGGCCTCAACATAAAATTTCTGAAGACTTCGAATACCCCACCAATCAAATCTCTTAAGCAAGGAAGAGGACTGAAGGTCAGTATTGCATGCTCATGATGGGTCCCTCAGGCAGCACTGCATTTAAAACAGCCAGAAATATTGTGTAACTTCTCAGGAACACTTCTAGAAATTATTCTGACAACACAATTCATGGTGCCATCCACAAATGCAAGTTAAAGTTGTATCATCAAAGAAGAAGCCATATATGAACATGATCCAGAAACACTGCTGTCATCTCTGGGACAAGGCTCATTTAAAGTGGACTGAGGCAAAATGGAAAACTGTTCTGTGGTCAGATGTATAAAAATTTGAAACTTTTTTTGGAATGTGCAGGTCACAACTTGTCCACAAGAGCGTTTTGGAGTTGTTGGATTGTATATTTGATGAGTTTGATGAGGGAAAGCCAAAAATACCGTCTGTCTCCATTGAGTTGGCACAGCAGCTCTGAACTTGGCAGCGCTGATCTAAAAATAGCTTGCACGGACAACTAAAGGTAACGAACCTATTCCTAAGACTATAGGGATTATGGCAATGGGCAAATTTGCCAAAATGTTAAAGTATCCCTTTTATATCAAAAACTAAACAAAATTACACTATGTACACCTTTCTGCACCGTGAAAATAATTCTCTGGATGAAGGTGAAGTGTCTTTGCAAATAACGCAGTACTTGAGCTAAAATTACAAAATTTGATTTGGTTGTGCTCAATTGTTGAATCTGAATGGGCACTTTGAAATAAGCATGTGATGAAAAAGACATAAAAATGAGCCTGAATCCTGATTATTTTGGAGCACACTGCTCTGCCTGCCAGTAAACCAGCATGCATGGATCATGAGGCGGTCAGGCACAGTTTAAATGGAGCAGATCTGATGCTGGCAGTATCGAGCCAACCACAGCGCTACAACACTGATGTTCTGAATAACAAACCGCTAATGGTTATCATGTGGGAGGAGGTTTTAATGAGTGCTGTGTTTAGTGGTGTTAATAGAGAGCCATGTAACATGTTTGGATTTGTGATGCTAGCATAGAATTTGTAAAGATTCCTACAACGTCCATCACTTTGTCTCTTATCAATAACTCCAGCAGAATTTTTCTATGTGCATCCTATGAATCACTCAGCTGTGTCTGTATGTGACTGCTTGACATCTCTCCTCTCTCCTAGAAGTAAGCTGTTGTTGCAAGTGTTACCACCTGTTTGACACAGAGCTCTGATTGGTTTTCACCCTACGGCTCCCTGGAGGGCCAAATAGCTCAATTTCAGCATGACAGCCCAGTCATTCACTCTCATTCACAAACAATGTCAGTCTCTGTGTCTCATACTTTTACTGCTGCCTGTCATTTTCAGCTCTCCCTTTTGTCTTTTGCAGACTACTCCTCTATCTTTCAGAACCTATCAGTGCAAAAAGTATCATTTTATTACTTTTATTAGTATTTAGGAGCTTAAATTTGACATGAAAACCCCATAAAGACAGTTCTAGAGAGTGTTTATTTTTCCTTTTATTGACAAATGATAACCATGAGCATAGTTTACTGTGGAGACAGAGAACATTACTGAGAGTTCAGAGATTTGCAAGCCATAGACAGACAGACAGCACTCTGTAAGCCTCCTGCTAAGTCAAACATCTAAGGCCTGTAGAAATGACAACTGAACTGGTGCACTTTCAAAGTAAAAGCTTGATCTGTTTAACGCCCACTTTGAGCTTGTTAAGTTTTCATGAAATGCTTTTATTCTGAAGTTTTTTCCTGGAAAGTTATTTAGTAAAATAAGTTAATTAGATGATCGCTGAGCTCTTTCTTTGAGTCACTTTTCTGTGCTTGTTTAGGTACCCTTATTATTATTATTATTTAACCCTCTGGGCCCTAAACTATTTTTTTGATCATTTTGTCTCACCTGAACTTATTGTCTTAAAATGCTTGCAAAAGATCAACCCTGTGTCAACCCTGTGGCGCGCAATCAAGCTCTAAAGATCAGTTTTTTCAGGGCAACCAGGGCTTTAAGAATATGTGTAACTTGAAATTTTAAAAAAGTTATGACAGTTATGTGTTGTGACACAGTAATCCATAATGACTAAGTTGTTTTTTAGCACAAACTTCTTCTTCCATCTCTTGGGGACCAAAAACTGATAAAAATATAATTCTGTGACAAAAAGTCTTCAAAAAACTCATATATTTCCAAAAAAGTCCTTGTCTTCTTTGAATTGACAGCATTTTTGCCAGTTGTTTCCACATTTTTTTTGCCCATGGCACACCTAAATTCAAGCCAAAATCTGAAGGCACATCATGTTCATGTTCATGCACTAAAACACATGACACAGTATTGCACAAACAATGTTTCAAAGAATACTTTCTCACAAGCAAAGAAGAAACTGGAGCACATAAGTCACATTCACACAATTTAATCAGGTGCAGAGGACTAACGTTTTTGACGCTAGAGTCCAGGGACTCCAAAGAAGACGTAGTGCACATTTTATGTTAGTCCTCTGCACCCGATTAAATTGCATGAAAGTGACTCGTGCTCCAGTTTCTTCTTTTGAGTTGCTTATGAGAAGCATCCATTGAAAGACCCTTTATACATAACCAGTCTCTTCTGAGAACACTGACCCCCTCCTATGGAGAGCCTGAAGCACAAAAAACTTCCTTTTATGCTTCACAGTGTCTTTAGTTGTTGTGTTGTTGTAGTATGAAATGTGGTTGTAGAAGTTCCCATGGCACACCTAAAATTGCCCCAAGGCTCAGTGTGCCTTGCCAAATCATTTGGGAACAACTGATTAATGCCATGATTCAAAGCAGCTCCTGTCTGCAGAGACGCAGAGGGTCACATTTCAGGCTCAGTAGCTGTGTTTTCATTACTCTTAGAAATGCACAAAATCTAAATAGCGCAATAAAAAAACTGGTAATGGAAACACCTGAATTTCAAAAAACCTCTCAAATATTGCTAAGAGGTTTATACGCTTTCGTGAGGTGGTTTTTTTAGACGTTTTGATATAGAATTATATCAAAAAAGTGCAATGGAAACATTTTTTCCACATTTACAAGTCACAGGACGTAATGAACGGTGTCACATGACCAGCTCACTCTGAGACAACATGTCGCAGGACAGAAGAGGAGACAGAGACTTTGCTTGACATCATATTTATACACTGCCAAAAAACACCCTTCATTGGAAACAATTTGGAAGCAACTGTACTTAGTTGAAATTTTAGAAATATTGCTAATATTTTGTAAAAAATCTGTGATGAAAACGCAGCTTCTTTCTCTTTATTCAGAGCTACTCAGGTCACCTCCTGAGTAAATCTGAACAGCTCTGAGCGTAAAGACATGCGCAGTTTAGCAAAGCATGATGCATTGTCGTTTGTCTTCATAGCGACCAAACAATATAGTAGGTAGCATTAGCCGCTAGCAGCAGAAGCGATCCAGAAATGGATAAAAAAATGGACAAAAAGGCGTTTGACATCTGAGTTACTGGTGTGGATTTACTCTTTAAATGACCTGGAAAGTCACCCAAGTTCCAGGCTCACTAGAGAAGCCTCTGCTAGGGCTATGAAGGCATGGATAGTGTCATTAGAAAGGCAAACGGAGGACTTCCAGAGGGGAAAACGAAGCAAGTGGCTATGATTTATGGTGCAAAAGTTATTTAGTTATCTGCAACCTATGTCTTGTTTCCTCGTAGACTACAATGTTAGTCTAAGAGGTTAATTTAAGCATGCAAGTTCTACAGGCAAATCAGATTGTTTTCAAAAAGCAATTTCTACATATAGGCTTTTATTATGTTTGTTTTATGGATGTGCATTAATTAGGACCTTACCTTGCAAAAAAAAAAAAACAAAAAAAAAAAAAACAAAGAAAGTGGACTACTAGTATTTCTCATGCATACAGGGTTATGAATAACCAGCTTACATGTAAACACAGTACATGATCAAAATGAGTATAAGGCTCATAACCGGGATACTAAAGTCCATGTAAATTCAACTGAGTTCGATTCAATATGCTGTGTCATGATTGGTAAATAGCACAAGCAGGAAGCAGGTCTGGTATTATGATTCTTAGGCAGCGATTACTGCCCTCTCAAACATCACCCTCAGAGTATCTTTATCTTTAAGAGCTACCTAAAGAAGGTGCAATGCCAATATGTAACAGCTGTGCTGAGTGTGCTCAGTCCAAAAATTGTGGGTATAGCTGAAGGTTATAATGGTAAATTACTTTCAGTTCAAGATCCACTTACTGTAGTTTCACAGAGGTTATTAGTATTCATAGATGGCTCGGTGTAATCAGGGGACCATGAGGCTTTTCAGTGACAGCTGAGATAATGTTATCTGCTGATGAAGACTGTGAGATGGAGTTCAAAGCCCCAGACAAAAGCAGAAAGTTTGATCAGACTCCACTCCCTCAGACAAGACACTTTTGAATATACTGCTGCTCTAAAACAGCCGCATCCATGTGCATTTTGACATGCTGCTGTTTTCATTCTCCAGCTCACTGGTGTGTGCTTTTTCTCTCCTCAACAAAGAAAAACACATCCGTCAGTAAGTTTGTCTTCAAGAACACTTTTCTTTCCTCCACATTCACTTTTCTTCCATCTTTTATGTCACTTCGCTCACTCTCTGTGGACCTCATTACCTCCTTCACTCAGACAATAGCAAACTTTTTGCCTTCCCTGTCACTGCCACTTTGCCAAATATGATATACACATACATTACTGACCGGCATAGACTAATGGGATGTTTCTCTTTCCGTCAGTTTGGCTGTAATGGGTTGTTTGACAGATAGAAACGTAATAGAGCCTGCAGAGAAAGATTTAGTAACAGGAAAATAAACCGCAAAGGTCAGCTCAACTCAGAGTCTAATTAGTGTTTCCTCACACGTGCCACTCCACAGACCTTTCCTGTTCATTTATCCTCACTCTGAGGACGCAGCATGAAGCTTATTTAGGTTCATTTAAGGCTTTTAAAATTTTCTTTAAAGGGAAAATGTTTGATTAAACTGTACTAATTAAACATTTCATACTGATAGTTCCTTTTCTTTGAACTAGGTCATGAGAGCACCTTGATAATGCATCATCTTTTCTGCAGAAAATTTCAATCAGAGAGAGCTGCACGGACTCAGTGCTGACAAAAACAAGAAGTTCCCTGTTTAAATCTCTGGGCTTGTCCACCAGGGCCTTGCTGTTTGGAGTTCAAATGTCCTCCCGGAGCATGCACAGATGTTTTAAGAGTATGTCTGGCTTCATAAAAGTTCTTTACAAGAAAGCTGGTTGTGTAAAGAACTTTTGTAGAGTCTTACCTGAACATGTCCCCGAGTCCTTTCAGCATGCCCTTCTTGGCCTTCCCCTTGTCTTTCTCCTTCCCTCCCTCCTGCTTCTTCTTCTCCTTCTCCTTCCCTGCCTTGTCTTTGTCCTTCTTCTTTTCTTCTTTGGTTCGATTTGTGCCGTTGACCAGGGGTTTTTCAGAGCCGGATAGCGGCGTCTGGTCGGCCACCGTAGACACCGACTCTCTCCCTGATCGAGAACTCTCCTCTGTGTCCTCCTCCACTGAAGGGAAGGAAAGACGTGAAAGAAGAAGGACAGAGGGAAACAAATGGGGAGAATGGATAGGAAAATCCTTTTAAACAAACAGGAGAAACTATAGCAAGTTAAACAGTCAACAGGCCTCGTAAATGGAAGTCAATTTGATGTGCCATAAAATTTCCAAAGTGCCAAAAAGAGTATAATAAAATCTAATAATATCCTGCAAGTGATGGAGGAGCTCTGTTCCACAATGAAATACTAATCATGAGAGACCACGAGACACCAATAAAAGGAAAGGTAGATACAGCAGCATGTTTCTTTCACAAAGTATGACCTTCACTCAATACAGAAAACATTACATTATTTAAGCCCTCTTTTTTAGACATGGTCCAAAGAATCAAACTCTTTTATAGTGTGTAAGATCAAAGTTATCTCCATTCTGCTGTCTTGTTTGTAATTCTGACCCATTTTTGTAATAATATTAAATTAGAGAAAATAAGAAAAGAGAGCAGAGACAAACTGTATATGACTGTCTGTGTCTCAGAGGTGTAAAGAAGAAACTAACCAATCAGAGTGGGCATTTCTGTTTGGAGTTTGCATGTTCTCCCTGTGCATGTCTGGGCTCTTCTCTGGTTGGTCCACATTAGTTTAATTGGTTGTGCTAAATCGCTCATGACTGTGCAAGAGTCTGCTTATCTGCCTCTGTATGTCAACCCTGTGATTGACTGCTGACCAGTCCAGGGTGTATCCCGTCTCTTGCCCAGTGACAGCTATGATTGGCTCCAGCCCCCTGCAGCCCCCCTCCAGCCCTTAAAGTGGTGTAGATAATGGATGGATGGATGGATGGGCTGTTCTATTTGACTTTATCATGTAATTTTAGGGATAATTTCACTAAACATATGTTTTGAACAAGAACCAGTGTGTCTGTAACATCGCTTGTTTGACTAAAGGTTGGATAAATCCATATTATTCATTGTTGCAATAATCAATTAAGAATTTTTTTAAAAAATCAGAAAATTAAAAAACAGGCAGGTTGTTTTTTTTTTTTTTTTTAAGTAACCAACAAAATGGAAAACCAATTGGATAATTTAATTATAATTGAATAAAGAGCTAAAAGGATGAATCTAGTGCTTCATTTGCTATCTAATCTTAAATGAACGTTATCTTATTTCTTCTCCTTGTGTTACCCTGTACAGGTGCTGAGTAAAGGATGTTCATACACCCTAAAAGATAAAATTATTTTTTCTTAAAAATATATGACAAATATTGCTGTTAAGTTGTCATATATTTTTAAGAAAAAATAATTTCAATATAATTTAGCATTCTTAAGAACATTTGTTGCAAAAAAGCCTTTTTAATGTCAATGTGAAAACAAATTTATAAAAATAATGTCAATTAAATAAAAGTATGTATAGTAAAATAAGTTGCTACATAAATATTCAACACTAATTTCTTCCTTTCTTAATATAAAAACAAAACTCTAAATCAGAGGTTTATCATAATTAGCATTATTGCTAAACTAACATATCATTGCAAATGAGTGTTTTTTCGGTTTTTTTTGGCAATGACTGATATAGTCTAAAAAATATTAGAAAATTGCCAAAATCAACTTGAAGAGTTGTTCAAGTTGTTCATAGTGAACAGTGGTATTGCCTTTTCTTACAGTACAATGAGTGATGGAACCACAGATACTAGTCTTTCATCATTTTTTAAGCATTGCTCCTATCCACAATTTTCAGAAAATAGGAATAAAGATAAAAAAAAAAAGGAAAACAAAACTGTAAACAAAAATAAACGCTTCGGTTGGCTATTTTGGACACTACGACAACACACGGTTTGGCCCTTGGACCCTTTTTTACTTCCTTTAAAAATGTTTGGTTTCCTTTGGTTTAGACTCTAGAATATAAAGTGATTTATTCTATTCTATTTTATTTTATTTTATTTCATTTTATCACATTTTATTTTCTGAGTTGTTCGACTCTCAGTTGAGCATTAAACAAATTAATAAAACATGGATTAGTTCAATCTAGAGACAGCTATAAGCCATTGCCACAAGCAGTTATAAACTCAGCTGTGAGATATTGAGCCCCTCTCACTCACATGCATGACTTTGGAAGCAACATCCCAATTAAGCTTCAAAATCAATGCTGGTTATTGATTGATTTCATCTCTGTGTTAATGTAACATCTCAGTGATTAATAAAGCCATGTCATCAAAGTCATCCCTGTGCAATCTCAGATGTTCTCCAGCAGTTTCTGTCATTGGACGCTGTGGGATCAAACCTTCATTATTGATGAAGACGAGTTTTTTGTGTTTGCTTTATCAGTGATAGAAGTTCTTACGTGTCTCCATGCCCTCATCCTCCTCCTCTGTAGCAGCTGGCCGGTCGTACGATTTGTCGATGGCTGCTCTAAAGCTTTCGTTGCAGCCCCGTCCCCGAATAATGCGGGGGCGTGGCCTGTGGAAAGGGAGGTCCCCATTGAGGGTCACCTCTGCGACCGCTGTCTGGAGGCTCTCCAGAGAGCTGGACTTCTTTAGGCCGAGCGATGGTCCGACATCTTTAGTGGAAGAACCTGAAGGGAGGAGACAGAGGAGGGAAGCCAAATGACTCAACACATTGGACCAAATTACCATTTCTACAAGGGGGACTCTATTCAAATCTGCATCTTTGGCTTTTCTAATACAGGGTCTATAATAAGCTTTAATCCACTTCTATGCTACGTATATTTAATCTAAAACAGGAACTACAGATGTGTAAGAAAAGTTGTATTTCTTAGAAACAGCAAAGTAACATATCATGTCAGCTTCTATCCTAATGAAATCTATTTATCTATTCTGCATAGCCATAAAAACCTCTACCTTATATTTGTAATGCAGTGATAAATAATAAAATGTGTCCACAATCAATATGTCCACATTAACCTTGGATGTGACGAACACCTATAAAACATTCTCAAGGAGAAAGGATGATGTAGAGCAGGAGAGTAAAGATTTTATGGGTTATTTAACAAAATGATGTTTAGGAGGATGATAGAAAGGATGACAGAAACTTTTCAGCATAAAAACTACCCAAGGTGACACACAATCACAACAATCCACTATGTGCCGAAACCAAATGACCACAAACTTAAGCTGTCTAAGAAGAGGCTTCACTGCTCTGCAATTTAGTCACTCCTCATCATGACTCTGACAGAGAACGTCTGCAGGAACTCAGAGAAAGTCTGACAGCAGTAACGCAAATATGGGAATAAATAAACTTTACCCAGGCTGCTGATTCCAGCATTATTTTACTCTGGTTTTCTTGTTTTTCTCTTTGTCCTTGTGCAATGCTAAAGTGATTACAAAAAGTGGATATACCATTCTGAAAGAAGAAAGAAAGAAAGAAAGAAAGAAAGAAAGAAAGAAAGAAAGAAAGACTTGATTAAGTGCATTCTAGGATGCCTTCTAGGGTGCAAACCATGAAATAGTACCATCTTGGGTGCCCTTCCACTGTGCAAACCATCATAAAGTGCCCTTCTAGGTACCATAACAGTGGGCAAAAAGAATGAAGTGCCCCCTAGGGTGCTCTTCATATGTACAATACATGATAACATACTGTCTAGGATGCTGTTCAGTGGACTTAACATGATAAAGTGCTCTCCAGGATACCGTTCAGTGGACTAATAATGATAAAGTGCTATCTAGGATGCCGTTCAGTGGACTAAACATGATGAAGTGCTATCTAGGATGCTGCTCAGTGGGCTAAAAATGATTAAGTGCTCTCCAGGATGCCGTTCAGTGGACTAAACATGATAAAGTCCCACTAGGGAGCCCTTTGGTGGACAAAACCTCAAAATGCCCTATGGGGTTCATTTTCTGGGGACAAAATGATAAAGTACCCTCCATAGTGCCATTTAGGAGACAAAACCAGACCAAGTTGCCTCCAGGGTGCACTCACAGAAGACAAAACGTGATTAAGTGCCCTCTAGGGAGCTATTTCAGTGGACGGTACTTGATAAGGTCCCATCTAGGATGGCTCTCAGATTGACAAAACATGATGATTGCCCTCTAAGATGGCTCTCAGGTTGACAAAGTGCCCTCTAAGGTGTAGTTTTGGTGGATGAAACTTGATAAAGTTCCAATCTCGGATGGCTCTCAAATTGACAAAATGTGATAAAGTACCCTCTAGGATGTAGTTTTGGTGGATGAAACTTGATAAAGTGCCCTCTGGGGTGGCCCTCAGGTTGACAAAATGTGATAAAGTGTCCTCTAGGGTGTAGTTTTGCTAGACGAAACTTGATAAGGTCCCCTCTTGGATGTCCCTTCACTTGACAAAACATGATAAAGCCCCCTCTGGTAATCCTTCCAGAAGACTAAATGTGATAAAGTGCCCCCTCCCAGTTGACAAACTGAAGCCAATAAAGACCAGGCTCAGGAATAGATATGGTGAGAACAGGCTCTTCAATGTTATGCTGCTTTCAGTGAGAGGAAAATCCCAGCTAACTCAAGCAAGGTCACAGATATCTTTAAATACAAAGTAAAAATGTGCTGTGTCTCTAGCACTCTGCCTACCCTACATTCTGACTAAGCTCCTCTGAATAAAGTTCAATTTCTCTGACATCCTCACTTGTGTATTTTTGTTAAATAAATGGCTGAATTTCATAATTCCTTGTCTGTTTAAATAGAAAGGTGCAGTAGGTATGTTATAATGCAAATGTTTATTCTAACCTGGATTTCTAACTATTCTACAGAAAATATAAGTCAACTTGTGTGCACTCGTGCCTGCAGCATACAGGTGTGCTTTAATTATTTTTGCTCCTGCTCCTCAAATATCCTGAGTCTGCTACAGACGAATGCTTTAATGGCTTTAATGCAGCATTTCTACTCAGTGTTTGCCAACACCTGGTCTAGCCTCAGACAACAATAAAGCCAACCTGACAACAACACCTTATTTAACCTTGATGCTGTTTAGTTCACTCAGAATGAAGATGATCGATTGTGAGTGTGCCTACAGAATTATTCCCAACCGACACCAAATTTTACTACAAGCTGTGTTGTTGAATGGAAATAACCATCAGCAGAGGAAGAGAAACATGACAGTTTAATTAAACGACGTACATTTGTACAGTGGAGCGGGCTTAATTTTTTGTTCCCATATGGCAGAGAATGTGTTCAGTGGCAAATAAATGTATGAAGATAAGGTGAAGAGGTAAATGGAAGAGTCCTAATCCCCTGGGTGGTGTCACTGCAGAGTTAGTGTAGCAGAAGGGCTGCAAAGTACACAAGGCCTGACAGATTAACACGAGGTGCTATATGAGGGAAGAGAGTGGATGTAAGAGAGGGAGATAGTGGAGGAGAAGGGCTACACAAAGGCTGAAGAGAAGGAAGGAAGTGTAAAGAAAAGGTAAAATATACCGCAAAGAAAGAGGAATAGCTAGGGGTAGGGATATCTAGGGTTCTAGTGTATCTAGTGACTATCTAGTGTTGACTAGGGATAGTCAACACTAGATAGTGTGGCGGAGGTCCTATATCTAATACTGAAAGTTAAATAATGAGCATGAGCATGGTAAACATTTTCTGAGTGGTTTATGTTGTCAAAACAAAAGTATTAACAAAATGGCAAAACAGCCAGTGGAGTTGTTATTTTTACTGCTGGTTCGGAAATGACCCTTCAGTTGGTTAGCTGGTGTTCTGCTGGTGTTCTGTGTTCTTATGGTGGTGTATGCATGATTTAAAATGTCACTGAAGTACTTCACTTTCATTTGCACAGTAGGGCTACAGCCCTCATACATACTGCACTAATCTCAGTGCAGTTACAGCCAATAATTGGTGCAACATTTTTATTTTAATTGCATTAATCACATACTTCATTTTCCCTTTTAACACACTTAAACCACTGCAATGTCAACCTGCAGCCACAGTGATGCAAAATAAGTCAGTCTCTTCTCCTTAATGTCTCATTTCACCTTAAAAATCTCAGACAGCTCAGCAGACAAGTTGTGATATGTTTACCTTTTACCCAATCCCTTATTTCCTTTTCAATCCATAACTTGTCCCCCCCCCCCCATGGTTAAGTTTATATCATACTTTGGTCTGCCTGAAGTTCCATATTTTCTTTCAAAATAAAAGCAGCTCTGAATCCAAACAGGAAGTCAGTTACCCTTAGGTTAAGGCTGTACAAAACTCCAAACTAACAAAAACAGTTTTAGATGCAAAATAGTGACATTTTAAAACACAACAAAGAGGAGTTTAATCATGATTATCATCTTAGAGTCTAGCCTCTGTATACATGGGCCCCTGCTTAACCAAATGAGCGAACTAATGCCCAGATTATATGTGATTTTAACAATAAAAATGGTTTAATGGCCCTAAAATAAACAGAATGGAACAAGATTTTGTGAAAGATTCCCTCACCTTGCATGGATAAAAGGAGTTAAATTACATACTGAGTCATTTACTGATGACTTTTTCTTCCATCAGAAAAGCTTCATAATCAAACTGAATCTTGTCAAAATAGTTGTGTGTTGGTGGGTTATCATTAAACATACAATATACTGGAAAAAAGAAATTACTGTATATTAATACAATTGCCTTAACGTTAATTGCTTGACAATCCTAATACAAACAATCCTAAGCATGAGTTTTAGGCATGTAGGGTTTTATGGGGGGGAGGCATGTTTGATTGGTCTCCAAATTCACATGACATGGACGAGCAGTAAAGCCAAAACAGTCTAGAGAACAGAGAGGCAGGGAGGCAGGGAGGCATGGAGGCGAAGAAGTGGTGATGAGACGTGTTTCATAGTACTCAGTTGGTATCAATTCTCTGCTAGAGAGATCGATACTAAAAGAGTACTTTGTAAATATTGATATAATGATACTGTAGTATCGTTACTCCCACCACTAATGCTGACTCATCATATCGGCTCCTACTAAGCTCTAAAGGTGTGGACATTGTTATATTTTAACAGATTACTTTCCCATGCCCCTGGTGGGTTTGTTGATCCTCCTTCCCACCTGATGGTGACCCCCAGGCAGCTTACTTGTCATTACACGCCTTAATGCAGCCTCAATTTTTGGCTTAAACATGCCTAAAAGTTCTGCACAGTACTATATGACTTGCCATTCTTCCTCTTACCCATGGGATGGGATGATCTATACTGTACATTAGTACGCCACACAGTTATACATGACCAACGATAGGAGCTAACACTGCTAATGTTAACAGTTTAGCTAACAAGCTACAACCAATTCACCTCCTGCGGCATGTGTGAACCAAGAAAGCAGGAGAGGGTGAACAGCAGCGTAGGCCAGCAGAGGTTTGCTGTGCTCACAGTAGCTGCTGGCAATGCAGGGATTAATGTCCTACATCACACGCAGCTCACCAGGACAATTTTGGAAGTTTAAAGGAGTTATGCCACGTCATTTCTCAGTGTTTCTTTGCATGCCTCTTATTTTTAAAAACTCTAGTCCCAGGTGATGAATGCACACAAAGTTTAGCTCTTGCATTTATGGTTTCAATTCACATCAGCCTATATTACGCAAAAATTAATTTGGTGCCAGTTTTGATGTGTCAATTGATTTTTTACAGCACAATACAGCTGCATCTACTTCATACGTAGTCCTGCTCTACTACTTAAAGATTTTATGCAGGATCCACTTTATTAGGGTTTACAAATAAGAGTGACTCAGACATAATTGTGATCAAGTTAGATAATTATTGTCTTCATTTGGGGCTCTGAGTGGCAGGGAGACTATTTCAGTCCCACTGCATTTACTGTACAGTCTGCTTTTTGTGATTTCAATTATTATTCTAAGCATATTGGACTTGGCTGCCTTGGAACAGAAGTAAAATCTTCATACAGTCGATTAGGGTGAAATATATTGAAATTTATTCAAATGACCTGCCAGGGCTGTGGAATTAAATAGAGTCTGGATTAGAAGCTGAAAAACAATGCCAGGTTTTATGTTTACAGTCTGACTGACCGAAAAAAAAGAGTAAAGACAGAGAAAAAAAATAGAAAAGGAAAATTGAATACATGCAGAGTGAACAGGCGAGTGGGCTGGCGGTCTCCCATTCATTCTCATCAGTCTGTCCTGTTCCCTTAACGTCTCACTGAGAGCCCGGCTGATAGGCTTTTCACGCTGCACACCCACTTTATTTAAAGGCTTTACCCGCCACCATCCACTGCAGTCACACTTCAGCGGCAGCCTCAGAAAAAAAAGGAGAGTTTACACTGGGTTGGAGATCTGACAAATGGCATTTAGCAACTAAACAAGAAAAAAACTTATTTTTCTCTTCATTTAAAGACTTTCAAACAATAACAGTGACGATTTTAACAGTAAAATGCAGCTTTTTTTAATTAGGACTACCTAGGCATGAAGTCTATGAAGCAAATGAAGCAGCACTTTCATCTTTGTGTCCATTTTTGAGGAAAAAAAAAAATTATGCATAATCAGGTCCGGAAACACAGCTAACAGTGTCAAACAGCTAAATGGATTATTTCATATCTGGCAACCAGTCAGTCGGCTCTGAATAATCTGCATCAGTGTCATCTGCAGATAAACATGATCCTACCAGTGAAAGGCTTACAATAACAAACACAGAGCTATCATGTAGCAGCTGGAACAGGAGAGGTCAGATTAGGCGCTGACAGCAGACTCACGTGGATGCAGCAGGATTCACTCCACAGAAAAGAGAATCACAGTCTATATTTCTGTCATCTCCACACAGACTCTGAAAAAGACCACTTAAGGCTAAGTGATTGGTCAAAATGGGGGGGGGGGTGAGTCAACAAAAGTAACATCATAAACTCCCAAAAAGTAAAGAAAAGTGAGTGGTGGGACAGTTAATCAACAGGCGGATTACAAAAATCAATTGTATTCTGATTTAAATTAACTCTAAATAACCTGGCATTCATTTAAATTACAATATAAATCATAGAAGGGACTCTGGACAGTCCAAAAACATTTTTTTTCTTATTCATTCAAAATAGCTTTATGCCTGTTGGCTTTGGGGCGCAGGTCCAACAGGCTTTTTTTGTAGATCTTGACAATCCACACATGCCAACTAAATTTGATACAGCTTTAAGTGCTATGTGCTTAAAAACTCCAGTGGGGCTCTATTGAGACCATCTCACAAAAGAACTCTGTGAAACCAAAAGAAATGATCACATTCTCTATCAAGGCCAATATTCGCTACAAGTTTGGTGAAGTGTCAGGGATGCAAAAGTGGCATAATTTGTGATTTCAGGTAATAGAAAGAGAGAGAAAGCAAGAGTTATTCAGATTTAGTAAGGTCTCCACTCCAAGATCGGTGCCCTGGTCCTCACTGGTGTTAATTAAGGTGTATAGGCCACAAATTCAAAGATTTATTTTGGGATTCATATGCCTTTATCTAGAGAGGGCAGTGGAGTGGGGAACAGGTATGAGGACATGGGAGTAAATACAGGTGAAAGGAGACACAGGCCAGACCTGAGCCCTGGCTGCTTACATACATGGGGCATGACCTAACCACCGTTTACGCGCCCAAAAAAGCACTTTTAATACCTATGTTGTATCTTCAAGTCCTTTGAAGCAGTGGATCTCAACTGACGATAGTGATAACAATTCAACCACATGGATGTATTTTCCAAGACTGAATGGACTCTTTGGCCATTTCTTGAGGAATTCCCTCATTTTCTTGAGAAAACCAGCTTTTTTTTCAAGAAAAGATGCAGATAAGATTTTGTGCCAATGCCTGAAATTACCCGCCAGCTCCAACAGTTTTTCCAAAAGTTGCCAACTGTGGCCTACCACTTGAAAAAACAAATGGTGGGGGAAGCTCCCGACCTCCCCAGCTTCATGAACATTCTGTCCTCTGCATTTAAAGATGATGTCATCTTTCCCATTCTAGGCCCGACCCAATGGGAACAGCTCCATGCCCCACCTTTGGGTCCCGACCCACCAGTTAAAGACTGCTTTATAGAATTCAAGTGCACTGCAGAAAACCTTTTGGAAATTCATCCCAGTGATTGAGTACGGCAAACAGCTGCTATGCGACTCAGACTATGCAGGAAAACATAGACACAGACCAGACTGGTGGGAATTAGAAGACTTTTAACCACTTTTCTCCCCTGTTGGATCATAATGCTGAATTTAAATTTGAGATTTTTTTCCAATATATTTTATTAGAATTTTTTTCGTTCTTAACATCATGAGAAATATTTTCTATGGACATGCAGGCAAAGTGCATCCAAATTAGAACAAAACACAACTATCTCACAGTAACACTGGCAGGTGTCTGAAACTAAAGGTCATGTCAATGCTGGTAATACATGATTTCAGATCAAGGGAACATAAATAAATAAGAGTAAGTAAATAAGAAAAAAAGGAATTAGATGAATTAAAAAAAGAGAGACATTTCTGTGCCCGACTAGATGAAGTGGCCTATCTGGTGTTCAGCTACTGGTTGTATTATATGTCCCTCCAATGTACTCTTTCTGTTCTGGGGAGTTCAACTCCTTAACATAAGAGGGTAACATAAGGGGTTGCCAGTGGTCATAACATTTGCTGAGAGGCATATTCAAGTTTTAAATCCCAGGCTGTATTTGTTTGTTGAAAATGTACTGCCATGATGGAAACCAAGGTAAAAAAGTTCAACTTTTTAACTGTTTTCTGAGTAATATCTACACATCTGCAAGTTTTATGTTCATCCATCATCCTGTCTAGAAACATCAAATAATGAAATAAACAATAAAACGGAAGCTTTTAAGATGCTGAGAGTGATTTATGAGGGAACAAGTTCATTTGTTATATATAAAAGTTAAATCACTTCTCTTGTCAAAAAGACTGTGTAAAATCCCCAAAAGCTTAAATTACAATCACAAATGACAAAGCAGCAAGCTGTTACATACAAAAAGTTGGAAGTTCAGCAATTAACAGCTGCTGCTCTAGCTCATTGCAAAGAGCCATTACTCACCTAGATAAAAAGGAAAGTAATCTATAACACAAAGGCCCCTGAGCCTCTCACAGATGAACTAAATGCTCCTACTTCCAAAAAAATGATTCCCAGACTTACTGTAAACTTTAGAGGGATCACTGGCTCAACACTTCTCACTGAGCTTCATCATACATGATGATTTATTCTGCATCAAAAAACTTTGGACAGAGACTTTCGGGACGCTGCTAACAGTCGATCATTGTCCACTATCACTGGAGTGTCAGTGTCAAACATGTGGCAGCACCCTGTGTCAATAAATGTCTCAGCCAATCACAACTCAGGAGACAGGAGCGACTATATCTGCCTCTCATGGTTGTCACGGTGTTTAGTTCCAGCGCAGTGGTTTTGTTTTGGCTTCCGTAAATGGACCATGGATCACTTCGACTTACTGGAGAGTGGAGGTCGGTAGAGTGAGCTGGTAAAGCAACACCAGGGGACCTCAAAGTGAAAATAAACCTCAGACACTTAAAAACACAGGGGGAAATCTATTAGCCCCCAACATGAGAGAAGCTGAATGGATTACAACCCAAACTGGAAAAATTCCTCCTTTTCTTTTTGTGCTAAACATCCCCCTGAGGAATAATTACAATCAGTATCTCTACCATAAAAATCTGCCAGTGTAATGGGATCGTTTCAAAGTTTTATTATAAAGGCTGATCACTCTCATTCAGATAAAACAATGGTGGTTAATTAAAGAACAGTCTTTGATTTGCAATGAAGGCGACTTAATTATCACCAGAACGAGCACTTGCACATTACTTGCACATTTTTCAAGACTTTAATTGCTGAGCTGTGAAAGCTCTAAAAGGATGATAAAACTAGTTTCAACTTTCTTGTAACTGGAGGGAATATTCTGTAGAAGATACCACTACCTGCCTGAATCACTGTGTAATCATGGGTATCCTGTAATGGCCACAAAATCTCCATCAGTGATGAAACCATTGATGGTTTCTCCTTCTAAGTTGATGAGACATCACGAAATCAAATGCTCTTTGGTTTCTCTTTCTTTTACAAACATAATGAAGTGAATGCCAATGGTTTTCATGTGTTATTCAGAGAAATTAAGCTATAGAAACACCACTACCTTTACTGACAGGCTGCAGAACTCATTCTGACATTTTAGAAACAGTAACATCAAGCCATGGTTACGGCTCATCACAGACATTAAAATGAAGTAACCAAACACCAAGGTAGAATTGATTTGATAGTGGACGCTTGTCCAACTCCACTTCAAACCCATTGCAGCTTGTTACAACAGAACCATCTTCCCATTGAACTAACACCAACCTGGTTGTACGTTGAATGGTGAAATCATGGCCAGCTTTTAAGCTGTGCATGATCTGTCTTTTTGGTACTTATGCAACGCACAGTAATGCTTGTGTTTATGTTGATAATAGAAGGGATATTGTAACATGACTTCCGCTATGCTTAACATTTATGCTATTTGACTTCCAGGACAGGGCTGCACAGTGGTGCAATGTTTAGCACTGTCGTCTCACAGCAAGAAAGTTTCTGGGTTGCATCCCAGTTAGAAAGGGCTTTTCTGTGTGGAGTCTGCGTGTTTGACACTTATTTGTGTAGGTTATGTTCCCTCAAAAGACCAAAGACATGCTCATCTTAATGGACACACTGTAGGTGTGTCTGATTGGTTCAAAGGTTTAAAAATGCTTTATTAGTATGAATGGTGAAAACCAATGTCGCCAATGCAAAGTAATAAAAATCAACAAATTATTTTCAAAGTAAAATTATATTGATATCCATTAAATTCTTTCAAATCAAGTCTGTCACACAGCCAGAGACAGCTAAAGGTGCTCTTTCTGACAGCGTCATACAGCAGGCTTATAAGGAAAACGTGGACTTAATCTTTTAGTTTCCTAATACACGATGTTTACAAAGGCTTTCTTTTCTGGTTTCCATTTTTTATGACAACCTGTTTAAAGGTCTAGTCTGTGTTCTATGTTTGATTAAATGGCATACGAGGTGTGGGCAATGGATGGATGAACCTCTAGTAATCCAAGCTTGGAAACTGGTTGTGCAATTCAGGACAAACTGAGGTGTAAACATGCTTGCACAGGTCAGTCCCCAACAAAATTATTTAAGTGTGTTAGTCCAACTTTGATAAATTTAAATGAGCATGGTTTCAGTCAGTCCAATTTTAGCTGAGCAAACATGATGTCAACAGTCTTTAACTGGACAAAAACTGACCGTGTTTTCATTTTAAAAAGATGGCAATATACTATTGCAGTGGTCCAAAACCAATCGGGTTCTTGAAGATGGCACAGGCGACTTTAGGTGAACCATCAACTGTGCAGAAGAGTTTCAGAATCCATCCATCCATTTTCTTTACCTTTTATCCTGTTGAGGTTGTGGGGGGCTGGAGCCTATTCCAGCTGAGGCGGGGTACACTCTGGACTGGTTGTCAGTCAATCACAATATAGAGACAGACAACCAGGCACACTCACACTGACACTGAAAATTTAGAGTCACCAGTTAACCTAACAAGCATGTCTTTAGTGATGAGAGGAAGCTAGAGTACCCAGAGAGAAATGCATGCATGGGGTGAACATGTTAACTCTGCATGGAAAGGCTCTGACTGGGATGCGACCCAGAAATGTTCTTGCTCTGAGGCTCCATCGCTAACCCCTGCATCTCCATGCAGCTGAGTCTGAAAATATCTCACTGAATACTGAAAAAGAAAATCCCCAAAATTCACAAGAGAAAGTTTTTGGAGATAAGTGCAAAGTAAAGATGTCCCTGTATCAAACTATCTCTATCTGATGTCAGTGTCTGGCTATTTCCCTTTTAGCTGGGGTTAGACCCAATGTTAAACTAGTTTATACAAGTATAACACCTGGAAGTGTCCTAAAATACTCCTACTTTGGCAACTTTATTCTACATGGTGGATTTCCTGTTGGAATTCGAGACATTGTCTTATTGGGTTTTTGGTGGATTTTTCAACAACACACCAAGCTCAGTAAATCTGAGTAAAACCGGCTTCCGGCAGTGTTCAAGCACAGCATTTGAGGTGGTGCTATAGAGGAAATGCAACAGAAATCATGGGTTTTGAATAAATTCATGCTATTTTACTGAACAGAAATCCACTATTTTATATTGCTGTATAGATACATCTTACCATAAAGTCCTTAATGAGGACAATAGGGGTCAATGAATCATTCCCATAAGTTTTTCGGACAATTAAACTCTACTTTTAAGTTGTTTAATGGGCATCTTATTTACATTTTGCTTACTCATCCTAAAAAGTTGATGTGTATCTCACCTTTGGAAACCTTTACATAAGCTAGAGGCCCCAGGCAACTGCTTCCCTTTGCCAAATGGTAAAACCGCCTTTGAGTGCCCATGTGGGATCTGACATGCTTATTTTTAAATTTTGCTTTATTACCACCTGAAAAAATTTTTGATTCTTTTACTTCTGCAGTGAGGACTTATTAAATATGAAGCACATAAGATCACCAGTGTCAACAAAACACAAAAATCCTCTCCATTTCCTGGCTCCAAAAACAGACAAAGGTTTCAGCAGAGTTAAGGGACTCCTCTAAAGAATTTATGTACCCACTTCTCTTGTTTGTGACTTCACTCCTTGTTGTTGAGTGAGAGTTCACAGCTCCACCTGAAAGTTCCTCTAAAGAGCACAAACTTTCTGAGCTTCTCCTCGCTCTCTTTCTCCTTCTCTACATGTCTCTCTTCAGCTCCATCTGTCCTTTCTGTCCAAGTCACTGACATCAGCGGCCGGCCTTCTATTCAGTCGAGGCGACAGTGTAAATACACGAGACATGACAATGACGGATGACTCGCTGTCAGCTCGCCGCCTTAACCAAGGACGGGGTGCATTTTCTGCTCTCGCTCTCCTCACGCACACAAAACAATTAGCGCTACAGCTGCATCGGAGGCAAAGGGGGGAAAATCAAATCTGTAGTCACCCGACTGCTTTCGCAACCGTGTTCAGCGGTGACCTCCAACTGTGGCGAGGACTGTGAGACTTCAATCTGCAGACTGACAAATTTGTCCTGTCAAAGAGTGAGCAAACCAGCAAACACAGGGAACACTTCCAGATGCATTAACAGAAGAGTGGCGAACAAACCTGGGAAAGTAAACCACTGAATTTATATTTGAAGATCAATACGAGCAATTTAATGTCTACCATTGTTGTTCCTGTACAATCGGTGTCATGCCCTGTGCTTGTAAGGATCGATTCTTCCTGCAAAGCTGCACAGACAGGTTGTGTTTTATTTATTAATCTTGACAGAAAGCCTCCTTGAATTCTGCCAGAACTCTTCAACTCCATGTGTTACCCTTCAGTTTCATTGTGTGTCATCAATTAAGTAAACCATCTGATTAACTGTAGTAAAACAAGAGTAAATAAAGAGAATATGGCTGAAAAAACAGGGCTGAGATGATATGAAGGGCCTGGGACAGAGAGGTTTCCATTGATGTTGATCTAACAAACTTGGAAAACAACTACACTGCCTATAAGATGGTCAGGTTTTGTGTCCAGCATCTTAAGCAGATTCTATCAAATAAACTGCGCTGTAACTGGTTCAAAATCCTGAGGACAAACAAGTTAAATATTAACGCTGTTCTCCAAACTTTTAAACTAACAAACTGGACACTTACTCCTAACATTTATTGTAATAGTTTGAACAAAAATATACAAGTCTGCATGTTAAGAAAGGGGTTAAGGTTATCACCCTATCTCTAAGGTGGCTTTCACATTAGGGGCCCAGTCCCAGATCCGAGTGCACTTGAGCCCAAAGTCCGGTTCGTTTGGGTAGTGTGAATGCAAACGAACCGCGCCTGGGCACCGGGCCCGGGCCCACTTGGGGAGGTGGTCTCCGGCGTGATTCAAGTGGACTCTGGCACGGTTCAGATGAGATGTGAATGCAACCACGCTCAGATACGGGACAGAGCGTTGTATCAGCTTTATGACATCATCGCAAAAACTAAACTTTTTTCCACAGCGTGGCAGTTTGTTCTCATTTTTCCTCAATAAAGGGCGGAAATCATCAACCACAGTGTGGTTCAAAACAACTGGGCCTAATGCGACAGTGCCCTAAGGCCTTGCCTTGGAGATAGGGTGAGGAGCTCGGGCATCCTGAGGGATATCAAAGTAGAGCCGCTGCACCTTCGTGTCAAAATGGGTCAGCTGAAGTGGTGACGGCATCTGATCAGAACGCCTCCTAGTCACCTCCCTGTGGAGCTCTTCCAGGCACGTCAAACTGGACTGAGACCCCGGGATAGACCCAGAACTTGCTGGAGGGGTTATATATCCCTTCTGGCCTGGGAACGCCTTGGAATCCCCCAGGAGGAGCTGGAAAAATGTTGCTGGGGAGAGATGTCTGGGTTCACTTGCTTAGGATGCTGCCACCAAAACCTGACCCCAGATAAGCAGAAGAAAACTACCCTTTGTAAAACATGTTTAAATGTTTGACACTCCTGAATCCTTGTCATCCCCCTTTTTCCTTGTTCCTTGTACCATGTTTGGAAATAAGGATGCACTAAGTCGCAATGCGTTGCTGATGGGCTGTAGGCTACACTGTGAAATCATTGCAATGATTCTGCTAATGTGTGGCTAATGTTGCAGTTAGGACATGCTGTTTTACTCCTACTGGAGTGTGATGAGTCAACCAGTTATGTGTTCTGGTTAGGCCTGATAAGACCCAAAGACATTCATCACAATTTTCTAATGATAAGCCTTTTTTCTGATGTATTCCATTAATGATTTACTTTAAATCCTTTAGCTTTAAAGACATCTGGCTCCTCTTTGTTTACATGTTGACTTGGTAAATTAAAGAGAATTTCTTGAGCAGTAGTTTCAGTAAATCATCATAATCATGCCATACTGTCAAGTGAGCAATAACTCTTTATCTCAGACAAAAAGGTACACTTTTACTTTGACTATCTTTTCCATATAGTGAGAAATTATGATTAGTGATACTTTACAATTCCTTCTTACACTTTGGGTTACTGGCAGAGCAGTGCTTCACTTATTAAAAAGATTATTACAATTAAATAGACTTTCAGCAGCTCATAAGGCATAATTTTCCCCTTTTCTTAGTGTGCCTTCACTTCATATCATTCACAGGAGGTGTTAAAATTCACTGATAGCTGCTTAACACTGCAAAAAGATCATTAAAGTAGGAATTTTCTTAATCTGACATGGTCCTCTGTTGCACAGATTGAGTAAGTGCTGAGGAGAAATATATTTTACTGAGTTATAAAGTTGTAGAACTATAAAACAGAAATACTTTCTGGGTAATGAGATCCCTAAGGGCCTTTTAATTGAACCTCAGATTCAAACACCACTTCTACCTCTCAGTCCCAGGCCTTAGATGTGCACCTAGAGAGGAAAAATGATGGTGATGGTGGCAAAGGAACATTTCCCATTCTACCTTCAGAGCACCGGTCCTTACCTGTGTTGGTCTCAGGCCGAGGAGTGAGGTTAATCTCGTCGGCTACTGTTCAAGGAAGGGGGAGGAAAGAAGGGAGGGGGCACAAACATTTGGGGGTTCAAGTTAGTGCTCATGACATTCCACATGCAACATCCAGGTAGCGCTGCAAACATCGCAAACTGCTTCATCTCAATTAGGATCGGACGCCATGCGAGACAAGGAGGTGGAGGTGGAGGGGAGACAGAGAGAGAGAGAGGGAAATGAAAAGAGGGCTTGAGGATAGCAATCAGACTTGTTGTGATATCAACACGGCACACAGCAGCAATCTGGTCGGGAAGATTAGATATGATTATAGAGAGTGCGAGCAGAGAGTCTGTTGCAGCCAAAGCAATCAGCGACTGTTCGAAGCCATTTCAAGGTGAATCAACAGAGTGAAGTTCTTGACTTTGGAGAGAGATGCAGAGTCTGTTTTCATACAGACAGGAAGTAGGTGGAATACATTAAAATATAAGGAACATGTCGGAGACATGGGGGCGTGCGGGGATGTGTGCTCAAGGTTACATGAAATCAGGTTTGTTTGAAGTATCTGAGGTGTGCCAAGTTTATGACTTTAAAGAAATATATGTAGATAAGCTTTAAATGCTTAGATCCCTTCTTTCAGTAAACCCAGTGTTTCTGTATCTGAAGGTTTCTTGATGAGTCATATGAGGATTTTAAGACTCAGTGTGGAAATTTTGTCATCCTGGGTTATCTTGAAGGCTCCTACTATCCATCAAAATATTTGTAGAATTTAAAAGACAAAACAGAAGCCCCAGAAGAGAAAAAATACCCAAAGCATAAGCTGTTGCGATAAGAGTACACACCTTCTCTGCAGTGCAGAAACAAAAGGTAAAGATTTACATCACAGACAAAAGAATGATACTGGTATACTTGGTAAGAATTTTGGTTGTTTTGCAGCAAATTTATCAAATTCATAACATAGATTGAAGAACTTAAAGACGGGGTCGTAAATACTTTACAAAGTAGTGCTAAAATTGGCATAGTTACCAGGAAACGAAAAAGTTAATATCTGCTAGTTAACCTACATCAAATTGGAATAGTTCCTAGGTAATTAACAGTAGGGGGGAGCTTTAATTTACATTAGGGATCTGGGTTCAGATCTGAGTACATTTGACCCCAAAGTCCAAATCAATCCAGCCACTGTGAGCACTAACATATTATACTTGGGAACTGGGCCCAAGTCTGCATGAAGATGTGGCCTCAGGCACATCTGGAGATGATCATTTAACCAGACCTGGGTGCAGGGTACTTGTCAGCATGAAAAGCTGTAAAGTCAATTCTAAATGTTGCCTGTCTTTGCAAAAACAGCAGCCGGGACCCATTTTACCCTTTAGGCCACGGGAGTTCAAAATATGACATAGGGACCGAGTGCGGCTCGTAGCTGTGTGGCGTTTCAGCACTATGCTGTTTTACTATGCTAATCCTGTAAACAAACATTTTGACAAGGAAAGATTTATCTATGTGCCCTTTTTGTGATTAAATTGAGAGAACCATGTGATTGGTAAACATATTGGCAACCAAAATAATGATATCTTAATTTTTAATCCCCTGATGGACCACAGCAGCAAATAGTAATCCAACGACAGCTTTGTCAGCCTTTAAATAGTCATTTTAGCATATCAAATTAACATATCTTAATATATAGTGGACTTGTTTACTACCTTTAAATAATCTTGCGCTGAGGTATATGAAAGCAGACCCACCATCATTATTAATTTCTGTATGTGGCTCTCAGTGGAAAAAGTTTGGAAACCCCTGCTCTAAGCTGCACAGTAGATGTGGAAGTGGGAAAATAGTCGTTGGGACATCTTAGAAATAATATGGAGTTAAAAGGTGGACTTGATTGTCTACACAGTGCATAAACAAATGTCCACCCGAGTGATTGACATGGCTGCATCTTTGTATTTTCTCCTTGATGGATTTTAATGACAATGACATTTATACTGCGACCTACT
Organism: Cheilinus undulatus; assembly: GCF_018320785.1. Classification (NCBI taxonomy): domain Eukaryota; kingdom Metazoa; phylum Chordata; class Actinopteri; order Labriformes; family Labridae; genus Cheilinus; species Cheilinus undulatus. Next base: position 7,299,314 of record NC_054877.1, read on the forward strand.
GTGTCAGACTGTGTAGATACACAGAAGTGCTCAGGTACAGAATATGGGACAGCGTGGGAGAGGAAACAGGGAGCAAACGTGCCTGGGTAGAGTGTAAAACAATCACACCCAATGTGAAAAATCCCTTTCAGTAAATTCTTACATTACTGCATTACTGACTGAGCAAAGACACAATAAAGTTCTTTTATGTTACCAAAAATTAAAACCCTTTATTAGGCCACCTAGTTCCATGTGTATAGTGTTAAAATGGAACATAGCTGACTAAATGTCTGCCTTTGGATGTGTTGACTCTACCACTATCCTACAAGCCTTAAGTCTAACTCTGTGGTCCAATATCAAAATAGAATGCTGTTAACCTTTACAGCTCTCTGATATGCTCACAGTTTGATGACAAACTGGGTAGAGGTGTGCAGTATTACACACAGGCTGTGGGTAAAGCCTCATTGAACTAACTAAAACAGCACAAGACCTATAGTTTAAATTTGGCTATGTTGTTCTTGTCCCCTTTGTCCAAAATATTCAAAATACTGAAGATACTTCCATGGTGTAATGCTGTCATAAAATTATCAATAAGCAGGTAATAATTAAATATGGAGTAACTATGACACTTCACTTTACAGCAGGGGAACACTTATGTAATTAATGAATGGATAACTATTAAAAAGGATTCAGTATTGAGTAACCACTCGGTAGGATGGAGAACTTAAGGTAAACAGTTATTTTATAAAATTTGAGGAGGAGTTTCTCTCCATCTACATGCTAACTACTTGATAGCTAGCAGTTAGGTCCTCATTTGTTCTCTAATAACTGTTCAGTATCTGAGTACTTTATCAAACTGTTTATATTGCTATACCAAATAAGTTTAAGAAAAAATATTTACCATTTTTTTCCAGGGGTGTCAAACTTTAGGCCAGGGGGCTGAATCTGGCCCGTGGTACAGTTGTATCTGGCCTGCAAGATCATACGATCTCTCTATTTTAACTGGCCTAACAGTATGAAGTCTGCAGATTTCCTTCAGTATAAATGTGTGAATTTAACCTTGATGACTTAAAACATCCTTGTTACATTATAAAAATCTGAAAAAGTAAAGAGTAAAAAGTAATAAGTTAGAAAAAAGTCAGGAAGGTGGGAAAACAAATTAATGCTGTCATTTCATGTTTTCAATTTGCATCTCACAGTTCTGACTTAAACTTATGATTTTGATTTTTTCAGGTTTTGACCTTTTCGTATCATATTTTGACCTTCAAGATGAACAATTTAAAATTCCAATTCATATTTTTACCTTTTAAACTTGTGATTTTGACTTTCTATCTCAAATATTTGCCTGTTTAAAATGTTATTTTGCCTTTAGATTTCATGTTTTGACCTTTTGAACTAATAAGTTTGACTTTTTATCTCAGACTTTGACTCTTTAAACTTATTATTTTGACTTTTTTTCACCTCAGAATGATTTATCTTTTTTTTTTTTCATATTTTACTAATGGTGAAAATGAGGTTGACAGTTTATGTTTAAATGTTGACCTTTGACACTCCTGGCCTAAACTGACCGGCCCTTAGGACGTCTCATTGGAGCGAATCCCACCCCAGACCTAAGATGAGTTTGACACCCCTGATTTACATCAGCTAAAGGCTAACTAGTAGAAAGTTACTTTTCGTGAATTGTAACTATGCCAATTTTTGCAAACCTTATAGTAAAGCGTTACTGTTTCTACCACTTTAGAATATTTGCAATTCCCCTTAATCATGTTGCATGTTGACATGGGTGGTATTAACAAGACCAAAGCTGACAAAAAGCAACTAAAAGTTCAGGAGAAAGACTTAAGAAAGCAGCTTTTATATGCAAGACATTTTCAGTTTAACACATTAAAACAGGTCTGTATAAACTGGTCCAAGATAATCCTGATCCTGAACTGGTTCTTAAGTAAATTAAAAGCTTTGAATAAAATGGTTTATCTTGGATAGGAATATTTTTGAGACATTGTAATTAATTTTCTGTGACCAAAAGCTCACAAAAGCTCTCAAAGACCTACCTCAGTCCCTGGTCTTAAAAAAAGAAGAATATCTATGCAGACTAATGAATATCTCAAATAATGTTGATGCTTTAAAGTTGTACCTAGATCCATGCTCTTGGACTTGCGTGTCTTGATGATCTCGAGCTGAGCCGCGTCTCCGAACTGCTTGGTGCGTTTTTCTGACATGCTCTGGCGTCCGAAGCCTTCCCTCTGGAAAGCAGCGTCAGGCTGGTTTTCTTCTGGACTCTGGGAGCTAAACAGAGGATGAAATTGGACACAGAGACAAAGAGAGATGAATTCAATCTATAACAGTAAAACACTAACACAGCAATTACAGACAAGATTGAGTCGTACATACATTTCTAGCAAGTTCTAGAAGAGATACAGTATGAAATTCACAAAGAAGGCAGATAAAAAAGGAAGTAACCGAAGTGACCTGAAGAGAAGTGAATGTGGACTAAAATTTAAAAAGTTTAAAGATGTTCTCTCCTTTGAACTTAGAAAGCTTGAAGAAGGGGAACAATACAGGGAGAGGGAAAGAAATCAATGAATAAGAGAGCTGACAAAGTGGAAAAAATAAGAAAAGAAAGGTTGAGGCTATAAGAGGAGGTGAAGCACAAAGCTGTAGTTGAAAGGGCAGCAAGGTGTGGAGAAATGAAAGTGCAAGAAAGGATGTAACTGATAGAAAAAACGGTTTAAAATACAAGGAAAGGGAAGGAAATAAACAAGAATAGACAACTGAATGAAAACGAGATCATGAAAGACAGGATAAAAGATGGGACATGATGTGAGATGAGAACAGAAACAGAAAGACACAGAGATTGAACAGACTGTCCAGGAAATTGCTAAAAAAAAATAATCAGTAGAGAGCCAAAGTCTTCATTTCCCTTCAGTCAAACAAGTCAAAAGAGATGCTACAGCTCAAACAATAATGACAACGACCACCAACGACTCTTATATTACTGTACATTTTTTCATTATGCTGACAAAATGAGCTTTACAAACCATAGAAGTAGAAACAATTCAAAGTTCTGCTCACCTTTCATTCTGGCTGGGCAGCTCTTTGGCCCACGACGGCGTCACATCAGCAGTGAAGCCCACGTCGTCATGGGAGCTGGATGATGATTGGTCAGAGAGGTTTGGTGGGAGTAGGGGTGGCCGATCATCCTCAATGATCACTGTGTCATCCTGCGGCATGTTGACGGTCGGTGAGAGCTGATAGTTTCCTGTAGGAGAAAAGTGAATCTTATTGAGGAACTTTTTTTTCTGGAATGCTGTGTGAATGTATTCACATTTGTAATGCCCTGTCTAAAGGTTTTAAAAACAGTGTGGAGCACAAAAAGAAGCTGCCAGATTCCTTCTTGCTAGTTGCTACAGAACTCATTATTCCTCTTTTTGTGTCTTTTTGGTCCGCTCTCCTTCAGTAGTTGTTTACTGCTGATTAGAAGACAGTTCTGCACATTACCGCCACCTGGAGTGTGGTGGTGGGGTTACCATGTGGAGGCCATGCATGCTTACCTTTTCCCTCCATCCTGACATATTCACCACTTAACTGCATGCACTGAGCTATGATGAGTCATGGCAATTCCAAGTACCATCACATTCCTACGTACTGTTGACAAGTAGCACATACAAAACCACTTCATGACTACTTAACAATCCTTTCAAACGTACAGTATGTACCATCAAGGGGCTCTCAATCAAAACACTAACCAAAATGATGATTAGAGATGCTCAGTGCAGCTCTCCCAATCTGTGCTGCTTACTAGGCTTACTATCTTACTATCAAAGAAATTTGGGACAGCCTTTAGCGTGAACCAGGAAGGGTACTTTTAACAGCTTGTCTCCCTCATTATGAGGAATTCCCCCATGAGACCAAAAGTTGGTTTCTTGTTCATTAAATATCCCCTCTGCAGCGCCGTTTTTGTAAAGGATCCTTAACTTATAACAAGAGGTAACCATGGAGGTAGGCAGATGTGAGCAGAGCTGAAAAAACTCGTCTGGTCTTTGCTCGGCCTGGCAATGTCTAGTGGGGCCACATCACTTGGTGGACAAGGGGGCGAGCTTGGGTGAGTGAACCTGCAGCTGATGGCAGAGAATAACTGTGGTCCATCACAACTGAAAATATAAAAATAATATATAAAATATATAAAAATGTGTTAATTACACCAAAATGTTTTTGGTTTAAGATTATTTAAAAGTTTGGCCCCAAAGCACCAATCAAGGAAAAACCTGGCCCTTGTACAAATGTAGTTGATGATCCCTGTTACTTTATCTTCAAGCAACACAAAAATATCAGTAAAATAATGCATATAGACATCCCTCGTTGTGTTTAACTGACTGAAAACTCCTGATTAGAAAAGATATAGTCCTGAAATGAGCTAGTCTGTATGTAAATCAGTGTTTAAGATTATTTGAAAGTTCGGCCCCCAAAGCATCCATCATCAAGGTGCATGTGCACAGCTACCGAGGAATAAACTAAACACAGAACTGCATAACAGGACCCATGGTAACTGTAGACATATCAGTACACCACTTTTGCTGTTTTTGAAAATAAAACAACTCAGTGCTGTTCTTTGTTCTTCTTTTAATGAAGAAATGTCATCAAGTTCTGATAAAACTAGCGCTTTAGCAGCATCCACGCTAATGTCTTCCGCCATAACGGCACTGGTCGCCGCCCCCCGAAGCTGATTGGTCCTGTCACTTTCTAACCAGGCCCAAACAGTTCAGACGGGAGCTTTTCAAGATGGAATCAACAGTGAGAAACAAGGAAGCGGGCGTATCCATCTGCTTTGGAAGGGTAAAGAACATTCTCATGTAAAAAAGATAGATTTGCCATACATTTTTAAAGTGTAAAACTTGTCTGGAAGTTGGCAAAATGATGCAACAAAGTAGTTACTGATACTTTATGCTATTGAGCTTCATAAACAGTCAAACTAGACTGTCAGATTTCACCCACCAAATGAAGATGACCCAAAGGTTAACAGCAAATGTCCCTAAAACTTCAAGTTTCCGCTGAAAGTACAGAGACTTTGGGGTGAGCATGTGTGGACTGACTAAAGATTTCTTGTTCATTGCAGATTCTAGGGGGGGAAGCAGAAAAATAAACACTTGTGAAAGCTCTGAAAAAGCTGCTCAGCTACCCGGCTTCTTCAACAACACCCCGAGGAATTAATTTATTTGTGACAACTGGCAATGGCTGCATCGAGCTTAACGCCACAGTAACTGTTTAATGGGCCAACAATAGGGGAAAAAGTTCACTACGTTTGAAAAAAAAAAAAGAAAAAGAAATTCAGTTACAATAACTTTTTAAACAGAATACCATATTTTGAAGTCTAGAAAGTCTGAAAACCGCTCCTGGCTAATCAGCTTATAACCAAGTGGAGTTTGGCAGCAGGCACAATGCTGTTCCTATGTCAAAACACTATGATTAATTCAAGCTGTGCCCTCACAAATAAAGATAAAAACATCCCTGTTCTGCGGCAAAAACATAAAATAGTCCCCTTTCTTTGCCTCTGAAAAGCAAGGCTTGAAATCTCCCATTGATATGCAGCACATGACTTTGTCTTTAATCTGTATTTTGAAATTGGGAGCGAAGGGGGGGGCTCCCAGGCATTAGAAGAAGGGCAGCTTCATAAAAGCCGTGTGTACTGAGCTCAGGGAGGAGTTTGTTTGTCTTAAGAAAGCGTTCCGGGTTTTATGGCAGGGACCTGGAGGACTGAGCCAGCCCTGCTGTTTGTTTCTCATAACCGAGCACCGAGGGGATCAATGTGCTGCTGGGTGCTGCTGCTCCCAGCCAGCGTGGGTGAATGACCTGATGTACACGGAGCTGAATGGAGAGAGAACAGAGGGACTGGGTGGTGTGACAGTTGGAGGGTGTATGTGTGTAGTTTAAAAGTCAGAGAAGCCAATGCCCTTTGCTACTGTTCATTGGAAAAGAGAAACCTAAAGACAGCTTCTGCTTGAATTAACTGTACCAAGTAACTCTGGTTGAACAGTTTTGTGGATTTTGGTCCCAAGTGTGCTCTTTAGTCGACATAATAATCACTAAATCCTTACTTTAAAACAGAAATGGTGTATAATTTCACATTTGACTCTTCCCCTAGAACCCTCCAGGTTTGTGCTGAAGACTGTAAACAGTCCCACTCATGTTGGAGGTCCACAGATTATACGACAGGCGGAGAAAGGGCATGGAGGGATTTATAGGTGAAGAGAAGGATTGTCCGTGTGATTCTGGACTTGACATGGAGCCATTGAAAGTGGATGAGGGTGTGGGTGAAGTGCTGCCAGGGCCTGGTGTGGGTGAAAACCTTGGCAGCTGAATCCTCAGAGCTGGAGTCCGTCCAGAGCTTTGCTGGGCTTTGCAGTCGTCTGCATCACATCTTCATATTAATCCAACTCAAACACCAGTCCAAGGAGTCTGGTTGGGGGAGCCATTTCCAATATTTTTGCAAATATGTTTGGACATCCAGAGCATCGACCGATTCATGAAATAAGAGAACCTGGTTCTTTTGTTCCTGGTCCAACTAAGTCTGAAAACATGAAACCTGATGGTCTGGTTTGAATCTGCTCTTCTTTAAATGTTGCAATGAGGTATTATAACAATTCCTGCCCATCAGCTGGCATTTCCATCCATGGCGTAGAAACCAAACTAAGCAAAGGTCCACTATTATGTTTTCCAAAAGTGTAGGAGATGATAGAGTGATGAGGCTGCTCTGTTGTTGGCTGCAAAGACAAACACACAGTATTTCTGCACACTGCATCCACAGAGGACCTTATAACTGAGCTGCAAGACTTCACTGAAATGGAAACACCCCAGTGAGACTTGGGAAAAACTTGTTTGAAGGTTCCAAACATCGAACTTCATCAGCCTAAGGTAGTACGACGCAGGACTGGTTGCTAAATCCTTGAAAAACTAGTCAGTGCCAACTGTCTGAGGCAAAGCTACCGACAAGGGAAGCACTAATATTAAAAATACAACACTGTCAAATAACTTCAACACTGACGACCATTTCTCTCAGAATGAAGTTAAAATTAAACTTTGGGAGTTAAAATCAACTCAGAAGTGTTTCACCCTGAGAGATCAACACTCAGGGTTTCCCTGTTTTCGATTGTGATATGGAGTCGTTCTCTCTCAGGGGTCATCAATTACATTTGTACAAGGGCCAGGTTTTTCCTTCATGGCTGCTTTGGGGGCAGACTTTCAGATAAACTTAAATGAAGAGACATTTTGGTCTTATTTATATAATTTTAGATATTTTATTTTATTTCATACATATGGCATTTTTAACCTCTAAAAAACAGGTCAGTCCCTATACCACAGCCAGACACAGTGGGGAGATTGAAATATTTTAGCTGGATGCATGGGGGCTCTTATTGACTTTGGTGCTAATATCGTGTGCGCCGATTGGAAAAAAACTATGTGCACAAAAAGGTCTTTAGTTTTAATTCTCAGGCAGGACAACACTTGAGGTCGAAAGAAAACTTTTGCTTCAATCGAAAATGAACTCAAAATATGTGTTTATCATGTATCATCTTTGCAAACAATGGGTGACAGGTGGATTTCTATAAAATGGATCAAACATTAAACCAAGCTGGAGAATTTTTTTTTATCAATCTCAATTGTTTTTTCTCCCTTTTTTATAGCTCAAGGGAATTTTTAAAAGATGCATTATATGCATCAACTTATTTTTTTCCTCTACATATTTCTGGGGGCCAGATGGGAAGATGTGGGGGGACTGATGTGGCCCTCGGGCCTCCAGTTGATGATCACTGCTCTATGTGCCACTGTGTACTCAACCAAAATGGAAAAAGTACAGGAGTGTTATACTTAAGTTAAAGTACAGTTACTCTGGTTAAAGCTTAGTTAAAAAGAGTAAGCTTACTTAAATAGGTACTGGTTTCATAATGTATTTTAAAAAAGTAGGATTACCCCCATAAAAAAAAAAAAACAAACAAAAAAAACCCAATTACAGTAATTTAAGTAAATATAAGTTACTTTACAACCTTCATCCAGCCCAGAACCTTTTTGCATCCAAATGCTAACAAAAAAGGTACAACCTTGGCATTTAAATGTTTATTAGTAGATCTGCTAGTGCATTCGCTCCCAACCTGGGGTCTGGGGTTGCAAGGCGTTGTCTGTTCTGAGGCTGCCAAAAAAAGATTGGCAAATATTGACTAAAACCATGATAAAGCAGTTATTAAGTAGTTCATACAAAGGTGTTTTGATAAGAAAAGCATACATTTGCCTCTTTTAGTTTTTTCTCAGTGAAAAAATTTAAATCTATGGTGATTTTTGGCGGCAGTGTGTCACTTTTTCTTCTGTCTTGGATCCTGAGAGGGTTCCGCTTTTCTAAGGTACATGTACGGGGGACTTCAAGGAAAAAGTGGTTAGGAAACTGTGCTAGTGCATAATTAGGCTGATTTTCTTTGCCTTCCTGAAACCTGGCAATGTCAGGATGTCTTATTTGCATAATCTCAATGGGCCACGGGAAACATTTAGTTCTTAACAGAGAATCTCCTGGGGCTAAAAGTTCCATTTAAATTCTTAGATAAAGGTCATATAGCAGTGATCATCACTGAGGGCCACATCAGGGCCCCCATATCTGCCAGTCTGGCCCCCAGAGCATTATTACATTCAGAAATGTGTAGAGGAAAAAATACGTTGATGCATATAAGTCATTTTTTAAATTCCCTACAGCCATTAAAAATGAAACAAAAAACTGAGACTGATAAAAAAATAAAAAAATAAATAAAAAAACATGTCCAGATAGGTTAAATGTCTGATGCATTTGATAGAAATCCACCTGTCACCTTTTATTAGCATTACGATACATGATAAACACATATTTTGAGTTCATTCTTGATTAAAACAAAGGTTTTCCTTTGACCTCAACTGTTTCTTGCCTGAGAATCAAAACTAAAGAAATATTTGGACAGGTTTTTCTCCAATCAAATGACACTATATCAGCACCAAACACAGTAACATAACAGCCCCAACGTATTCAGCTAAAATATCTCAGTCGCCCCCTTGTGGCTGCCTACAGTATAGGGGCTATTCTTATGTTTGGAGGCTAAAAAAGGCATACATTTGAAATAAAACGAAAATATAAAAACATGCTAATAACACCAAAATGTCTCTTAGCTTAAGATTATTTGAAGGTTTGGCCCCCAAAGCACCCATCAAGGAAAAACCTGGCCCTTGCACAAATGTAGTTGATGACCTCTGTTACTCTATCCTCCAGCAACACAAAAATATCAGCAAAATAATGCATATAGACATCCCTAGTTGTGTTTAACTGACTGAAAACTACTGATTAGAAAACATACAGCGAGCTAGTCTGTATGTAAATCAGTGTTTACCCACACATATGCTACTAAAAGACTGAGACCCTTAGTGTGTGACCCTATCAAGCCTTCAGTGCATTAACTCGAACTGTTCCAGCTAATGTGTATGTTTGTGCTTCTTCAGCCCCCTCCTGCTGGGTCTGTTTTATTATTCACTGCATATGCTAGTCCGGGTGAGTCCTCTACCTCAGCAGGGCCACCTCTTTCTTTCAGACCCCACACATGCATGTTTTAATCACACACGTGCACTCACACAACCACTTAATCCCCATTTCCCTAAGCAGTCCGATGCACGACACTGAGAATCCCATCAATGTCACAGTTTGAATCACTGCAGCACAATCAACTGGCAGCTACTGAGTAGAAAACCAATGAATCTGTCAACTCACTACCCTGGTGAAAGGAGGGGGAAAAAGGAGGCTTTGTTTTAGTGCCAGCACCCAAGGGGGGCAGCCATCCGCCGGCAACAATAGCACTACCGTGTGGACGGAGCGCACGCGGACGCCCATCACCTGAGAATCAAACCAATAAAAACACATCATCTTTCCCAGTGGTTGTAATAATGTCTGACTGAGCTGAGCCGAACAATAGGTGGCATTTCATTAGAGATTCTCCAGGAGAGAGGCTTTTATTACTATTAGAAGCTTTTGTGCGGAATCTACTGAATACTTGGGGGCAAAAGGGGAACACACAATTGCCAGGAGGGAAGACGGGGGCTGAAAAGATTTTCTAGATGAAAATGGAGATAGCATGAGGTGAGAATAACACGCTGTGAAAGACATGCAGACGAGTTTTTTCCCCTCTTTTCATTTTGTCTTGTCGTGGTCTATTTGCATAATTAGTAAGGAGGTTATTGCCAGGGGTGCCGGGCCTTGAAAGCTATTGGCCTAAAGGAATAATTAAGTTGCTCTCTTATCCTGGGCATCCTCAGAGTGCACAAAGCCAGAGAGTGATCTAAGACTGAGCCCAGGCCAAAGCTGATATCTTCTGAATAGGACTGATGTTGTCTAAGAAAGACTAATGCATGATTTATGTTTGGTGGCACCGTTAACGATGAGGGAACAGAATTACTCCAAGCAACAGCGATGGACCCCCCAGCACTCCTTCGCACTCGTACACACATTTTTATTTATTCAAGGGAGGTTTGCTGAGCATGCAAAGCTCTGCTTCCTATTCATACACGTTCACATCTGCGAGCTGCCGAGTGCATCGCCAGTCTTCTGCTGTTGGCTTTGGAGCAGCAGAACTGCAGCAGCTGAGCGCCAGGCATCTGCTATTCCAGACTATTCCGCAGGATTCAGAGTGATGGTGACACAACTGTTTGTTTGTGAATCACCACGTTTACGTTCATGAGACGGAGAAATGAGCATGTGGAAACAATTTTTCATTTAGTGCACTTGTGAATATTCACTCAGGACCACACAAGAGTAAAGTCGCTGCTCTTTCATTATAGATTATTTCTGTTTGTTCATGCTGATTGCCCACCCTCTGATTTTGTACCTATTGCATGTCGGCAGATGAGAAGATGCTTCTCTTTCCATTTCTTGGTCTCATTTATGTGAGTTATATGCCTGATTTAAAGCAGAATAGCTACATCTTATATGGGAAGGTGACTGGGAAGCTGTAATATAAGGCAAGGGACTATAAATGAACACTGCAGTTGTCTTCCTCCATGGCCTCTCCCTAAACTCTCTGTGATACAGCTGGACCAGTATGATTTTTCTCAACCAATCGGTGGAGATTAGTCAACGTCCAAGAAAGAGACACCACAGCATCTGACCAATCAGCGGTGGCCCGGAATGTTCAGAACTTCCTGTTACCTCCAGAACTTAAGAAATGCAGTTTTACATCTCTTTTGGCCACATTAACATCCCTGACATAACTAACAATGATAAATTGGTAAGGAATGTATATTTATCATGATATTTAGTAGTGCTAAATATCATGATAGGTTTTGGTCGCGTAGGATTTCTAGCAATTACTGCAATTTTTTGTGCAAAAATGGAGGCGCCATACGCCTATTTCAGCTCAGGTTAGGTTTTGGGGAAAAAACCTAGTTTGGTAGTTCACAACGTCACCCTGGGTTCTGTACTTTCTGATAGCCATTGTCCAATCCTGCACCAGGGCAGGACCCTATCTCTCCAGGTATTCTCCCAGCTGACGACTATACAATATACATGGCTGTCCCCAACATCTGGTCCAGCCCACCGGGTCCTGGGCACCTTATATGCGGTGAGCTGGCCAGACGCCATCAGCAGTGCAGCTGCCCCTCCCGTTTCCAGCAGTTGACCCTTCCCATCCTGGCTCTCCTAAAAACATCAGCACATCAGGTCTGACATTTATAGTCAAAAATGTGTAGATGAGAAGTCGTCACAAAGGAATCCAGTCGGCACCTTGGGCCATCAGTCAGCGTCCAGGCCTCACTGGAGTAAAGTAAGGCGAAGAGGACCAACGACTGAAAGAGTCTGACTTAAGTCCACTTGAACTTGCCAGTTTAGATAGATAGATAGATAGATAGTAGTTTATTGTCATCGCATTGTAAAAACACAATGAAAGTCTCCTCTGTAGCAGCGGTGGTTAGAAATCCGCAGCCTTACGTCATCCATCCTGCTGGCGAGGGAGCAGGCATCCACGAGAAAGATGCTTGGTAGGACAGGTTTGTGCCCCACTTCCGCCTTCTCGCACAATGCCTCCTCCCCACTGGCTGTAGGTGTCGTGCTGCTCTGCGTCCTTCTCCTTTCGGTCTCCGAGTCTCCGTCAGGAAAGATGTAAACTCTGTGGGCACGCTGTCAGTTCTGGTGTAAGTGTAAGGCTTTGTTTTGCTGCTAGTGATAGAGTGCCGGGCCGCTGCGTTTGTACGTGCCGCCCCATGCTACCTCAAGGTAAAAAGGGGTGTAAAATAACGTCTATACTAAGAGTACACCCAGTTCATCTAGCAGAACATACTAGGGGCTTTTTCTGGACAAATAAGTCATTATAATGGAAGTTAACAGTACTCCAAATTTAAGTTAGATGTTGGCACAGTTTTGTTGAATTTAAGTGGTCCTGTGTGCATTTTTACCAACTTCCATACATTGTCAAGGCATAAAGAGTAAATGGTAAATAGTGTGATTTTTGGTTAGTTTAAGATTGCTACAACGGTTTTATTATACCTATGTGGTTCATATCCATTTATAGTTTTACTGTGAGCCCTGTAACTTCTAAAACTGTTTCAGTAAATCAACATTTGTGACTTTTTAGGTTTCCTAATTAAATTACTAGGAAAAAAAAAATGTATACATAGTAAAATATATGATTTTAGTCTGTTTTACAACAGTGCAACAGTTTTATTCAACTTAAATGTAATTTTTCTGTTTTTTATTATTTTTACTGTCAGCCTTACTGGTGCTAGAATTCACTCAGTAATTAAATTACAAGAAAACTGGTGGTACCACCATTACTTAAATAGTTCCCTGAAGCTAGTCATGTCTTGCCTCCCATAGATTTCAGACTCTAAAGACAACCTCACTAATTCTAAATGTCTAAAAGCCTGTCAGGGGACACTGAAGCCCATCCCAGCTGACTATGAGAGGTGTGGCCTGTCACTGGTTTATGCTTCATGTCCCATGTCCTATCAAGAAGCAGCAGGCCTCTTCCTCTTTGAAGTTTCAGTATGTTCCTAAAAAATAAAGTAAGTATTTTGTATCAAAATAAACCTTTAATGTACAGAAAATAGACCATTTATGTATGCTTACATGTGTTTAAATTAATTTTTTAAAACCATAAATGGGCAAAGAACAATGTATTGTCACTTTGTTGACCCTAACTTTGACCATAATAATGGAGAGAATAAAAAGACAGAAGGTTAAAAAATATACAGTCTTGCGTTGTCCATCTATGTATATAATGTTGTAGTGGTCACATTTTTAATTTCCAAATATTTCAAGTCCCTTGCAGCCCACTGCCAAAGTTACACTGTGCAGAAAGCAAGCAACCAAGGTGCCCTGTAGAAATGGGATGGTAGCCTTTCTCCGGTTTAAAGGTTTTGTACTACTGGATGGACTCTGAAACTACTGTTGCAAGGTGGTGCAGTTCCATACTGTTGCTTTGACAAGTAAGGAAACCCATCACCAGCATATATTTGGATTGACACTGATGCACCAGCTCAGAGGTATGAATGCTGGTATGGTGTATGCCTTTGAACAGACAAGAGTACTGACTCTTTGTTGCAAAAATAGCCAAAAACTCTGTTTAAGTGAATAGAATGTGTATGCTGAACAGGTGCTATTCAGAGAGCAGCAGTATCTCACTTCATAGGGACTTAGGATGGGAACAAGGGGGTCACCAAATAAAGTCTAAGTATGGAGTGAAACATGGGGGCTGAGCCTGGTTGCTGGAGAGGCCAGTTCACCTCCAAAGGACTGCAGAGATGCCTCTGAGCATGGCACTGAACTGTTTGGAAGCTATTTTTTCTGCGCAACTTGTGTTTCTGCATGTGAAATAACAGTGAGGAGACTGAATCACCCCTTGGGGTTTGATACGGTAATAAAATATGGTCTCTTTGCTCATGAAGATTACATATTTTACCAATTAAACTGAAACAATGCATTGTAAAACAAGCCAAACTGTGCTGTAAAGTTTAATTTGCACATGTGAACACTATCTTATTATATTAACAGTGGTATCTAGGCATGCAAGTAGTTTTGATTCTGATTGTATTATATTTGCTGCCTATTGCCTCATAGAAAGACACTGATTTCATTTTTAGCTCTCACTACTTGGAAAAACTAAATTTGAAAACAAATCCACAGGAAACATGCTGTCAACAGAAGAGTTCAGCAGCTTAAACACTGAGCCTGCTGCCCTATATCCTCTGTGCTTAGCCCACAGTGGCAAATTAAACAACAGTTCCAATGAGGCCTTAATCCTATCCCTCTTTCGCCAATCTCATTCTGATACAAACCGCAGTGTTCCCAAAAAAGATGCTTTGATATATGGAGGTCAAACTGGAGAAACAGACTGACATTTATCAGCTTTATTCTGTCCACGTCATTTAAAACCCAGAGAACACTTTGAGTGGAAAGATCTGAAATATTCTACAGTGTAATTAGATTTAAATTTCCCTTAAGGTGATTAAAAAAACCACTCAGCCAGGCTGGTTTTCTGCAGTGAGGAAATGTCTCATTCATCTTTGATAGTTTGTTATTTCCCAGCGGACATCCAGCCACAGGCCAGCCTCGGAGGTTTCAAGCACCCGGCGCTTCGTCCTGTTGAGGACGGGTGAAGAATTTGAGCAAATAAGCAACTCTAACCTCTCTGACTTTTTAATTTATCCGCTTAACCCTGGCAATCTGAAAGGAAAAGCCAAAAACACGTGACAGGGGATCAGTGCGCAGCAGCAGCAGGTGCTGATTTTTGATGAGTCAGATGTGTGTGTTTTTTTTGTAAATCCGTGGGGGGATGAAGGTTGCATATTACTAAACATTATGACAGCACAGATCACTGAGAGTGAGCCACACTAAGTTTTCTAAACTCCTTCCTGTTTGAGCTGGATGGATGGCTGGATGGCTGGATGGATGGATGGATGGATGGATGTGTATGTGTACATGGGCAGAGAATATACACACTGGAACAATGATGGTATTGTATGACCCTGACATCTCTATCAAATGCAACAGATTTAGACTTTAAAGCTCTGTAGCAATACTAACATTAAGTCTTGGACTTCCACAAGTCCATTTACGTTGGTAACATCCATCTATAGCACAGACATACGGACAGAGGTATTCAGTTTGCATGTCAGTGGTCTGCCTTGTAACAGTTAAGCAGACAGCAGCTGGACCTCCTCCATATCTTCCTCAAACTTTGACTTCGGACTCATTATTAGCCCTCAGTGTTTGTTAAGCATGAGTGAATGCAGCCACAGTGAAAGTCTTCTGGAATTTCTACTATTAACACTTCCTCTGTCACTTATATCTCACTTTTTCTTGTTTACACAAACAACAAAATGTGATATTGTCATCTAACTTGTGCAAAAGAACAGCAGGGTTAATACTGTTACATCCATTAATGAGGGAAAGTTGGGAGAAACTAATTAAAAAAACTGGTCAAAAGTAGGATTAATGACCTTTCTTCTGTATCGCTGATTAAATTTTAGGGTATTTTTCTTTGTTTTTAATAAATGGATGAAACTCAGAAGTTGTAGAGGATAAGACTTACAGAGACAGTTTTTCCTCTCTGTACGAGCACAGTCTGGCTGCACAGTCATACCATCTGCTTGACTAACACTCTTTTTGTCATTAAGCAACTCAACCACCCATCTCTCAATCATTCAAGAACTACGCAATCCCTTCCACATGCTTGCAGAGTCATTGCACACATGGACAATTATTCTTTCTGATCCTTTACTCAAGTCATCCGCACAGAGACCAGTGAGTCTGCAACCCTACACTCAGTCAGAGACAAACTTTCAGAAAAAAAACGGACATTACAAAAATCAATCACTTGTCAGACGTCTGCAGAAATAAAATGTCCAGGGGCTTTTCTTTCATCTCTTTCTTTTCTGTCTGACATTTTCAAGACATTAAAAACCACAGGGTTTCGGCAGCAGCTGAGACCAGATGACATGGTTTGGTTGTAATGGAAGCTGACACAACCAAAAAACCCCACACCTATAAGAAAAGGGAGGAAAAGTGCAGCACTTCTCTTCTAAAAGGTTCTCTTTTACGCTTTTTTTTTTTTTAAAGGTCTACTTCACAGTCCCAGTTCACAGCTTATATAAGCTTTTTATTTAAATCTTTTCTGATAATGGTTCATGTTTTTATTAACCAGATTATGGTTTTGGTAGTGAAACATGCCAACAGCCTTACCTATTGTGCGTGGAATCATGCCCTGTCGTGGCATCAAGTTGTCATCAAGTCCTTCCAGGCCACCGTACAAGGAGTGGGAGATTCTTCGCTCATGGTCATCCAGGGTGGTGTTCATCGTCTGCTGAGGACCCAGCGGGCTCCCTGGTGCCTCCTAAAAGAGCAAATGGAGGACACTTAATTGTTTGCATTCACTTAATGTTTGGTCATATTTTGCCCAAGCAATTAAACAGTTCATTCAGTTTGTCGATGTCTGTGTAGTGCATGGTGTAGTCTCTAACATAGGGCTGTCTCAGCAAAAGAATTCTAATCTTCAGCTCAAATTTTAAAACACAGTTACAAAGGGTATTGTTGAGATGGTTCCCTATGAAATGGGACGACCCTTTAAGTTTCTTATATGCCATCAGTTGTCTTTAACAGCTGTAATGGAAGCAGACCCGACACATCTACTATTAGGGTTTTTTAACATTCTTGTTGGAAATCAAAAGGGCCATATCACATTCAAATAGACTGCTGTAGTTCATTTCAAATCTTAGTGACAGAACTACTGAGTTTTATAAAGTTATTTTGAAACTTCAGCAGCCATCTTTCCAATGATTCTCGAGCCACTCCATGAAATTTCCTATGACACTTGGTTTAGAGTGCGTCTATAAATCAAACAAGATTGATGACTGTTTTGATACAATGGCAACAGAAATAGGTGTCCCAGGGACCCGATATTGGGTTATTTCTCATCTTTAATTCTTTAAATACTGCAAGTAAACTTTTGCACCCAGTGTTATCTGCACAAAGACATGCAAGCATCATATTAGATCTGAAATGTTGCCGATGCTTTTTGCAGTTTAGACCAGTGGTTCTCTACTGGTCAAAGGCCAAGATTCATCATCACCTTCTGAATGAGATATCAGGACCCAAATTTATGGATATTTTTTGCTGCGTTTGTTTGGTGAAAATGTCGCAGTTTGGACTTTAGATTAAGCACAATTTGACCAAACAAAGTAAAGCACAAGACAAATTTAAAACATACTGTGGCAGAAAAGGATATACATAAATATGTATGACTTATTATACTCAATTTTTCTGTTATACATGTAAATGTTGGTTATTTTCCAGCTATTTTAAGAAATTAACATACTGAATCTATCTAGGAAAAATTACAGGTTTTATTTCCTCTCTATTAATCTTGAATGATTTTTACACAACCTGTTTTCATTTGACTTTGTGAAATTTGTTGATCCCAAAGTCCAAACTGAGTTGCAAAAGAAGGCTTTTAAGTTTTCTGCACCTTTTGTTTAGAAAAATCTGTAGCGTGAATTCAAAAATGCAAACCTTGGTGACTTAACCTTGTAAAGCAGATGGGTTTGCCAGACTCTATCTCTGTCGTCAGGCAAATCCATCTTAGAAAAGCTCCAAACTACAACGTTTGTGCTGAACCAAACACAGTTTGGACCAATCAGCGTCATTTTAGGAGAATGATGTGGCAGCTATGGGCGGTGGCTGGCTGCCTCCAGTGCACTGATAGTCTTAGATGTAGCAGTAGCAGTTTAGTCAGAACTGAACACCATTTCTTTATCAAAACAAGGGCAGAGAGCAACACTGCAAGCTTTATGTGACAGAAAAGATGTTTCTGCTCTCAAAGCATGGGTTTGCAATCATTATGGGAGGGGTCCACTGGTGGCCCTTAGCTAGGATGTAGCTGTAGAAAAAGTTCAATCAGAACTGGACAACATTTTATATTGGGACAAAAACACAGAGCCACACTGAAGGTTTGTCTCAGTGGAGAAGTTTTCACACATCTACCTACCAGCCTTGGCATCAATTCTATTCACTGAGAAGCTCTGTCATTGACGATCTATGGCAGTGGTAGCCTCAAGAGTAGCGCATGCACATCTCGTCGTTTTGTCGTTGCTCTGATTGATCGGTCATGATTGTGACAGACAGAACATTCCTCAAATTAACTTCAGAGAATTTTTTAAAAGTACTGCCCTTCTCAAACACTTTCTAAGGGAGCTTTCCCAGATAAATGTGAAATACATCCATGCAGTAGATACTGTATATATAAAACAGTCTATTTGATGTGTCTGGTTATTGGTGTTTCTTCAAATTCTTGAATCCAAACTTTCTGAATGGCAGTGTTTTAATTGATGTTTTATGGTTGCTGTTATCATTTAATGTGTACTGTATGAGTTTAAGTGTGTTGGTTATTTTTTTTAAACATTGCATTTCTGCCATTCTCGGCCATGTCCCCCATGTAAAATTGAGATCTTTAATCTCATTGGGACTAACCTAGTGAAAGAAAGATTAAATAACTTTAACCTTTACAATAACTACTTTTACAATAAATGCTTTAATAACTTTACAAACATTTTAAAAGTATTGAGAAGTCTCAGAACAGAAGGTTTTGACAAATCACTCCATAAAAATTACTCCAGCATGCCATAAGACTGCTTGTACGAATCAATAAAGTCTAAAATGCAAAACAAAACAAAACAAAAAACTTACACTATAAACAAACAAAGCAGTAAGGTGTAAAGCTCTACTAATATCACCTCAAAGTCAGCCAATGAGACCAAAAGGAATAAGCAATGCTAACATTTATATAGCAGCAATGGGTAGACAAAAGGGCAGCTATCAATGCTAATGCTAGCAGTGTGATAACCAGGATGAATGAGCATAGATTTCCAATAGGCTGTTAAACCTCAGGCTGTAAGTGTCTCACTGTTCTCTCACGGGGGATGGTTAGCTTCCTAGCATCTTGACATTTCCCTCCAGACCTGTGATGACACTCTGTTGTTTGCTGGACAAATAGACCATCTACCCGCCCCATCACCCATAAAACACACATCCATGGTGTGAGATACATGCGAGTGTGTCTTTGTGTGTGTTGTCGCCCTCATTGTTTGTCCATTGGAAAGATGACCCTATTGATCTGCCATGGTTTCTGCATTCATTGCTGAAGGTGTTGACAGCTCCTGCCATAAAGATAAGCGCCGTCGCCTGCTTCAAATAACAGGCGATAACACTATCACACTCCAGTTCATACTGGAGCTGAATTAGCCGGATCAATAACTATAACTAGCCAGGCAGGGGTTCGATTTTGGCAGAAGGTCTCTGTCCAATGATCCTCTCACTTCACTAAATGGCAGAAGTGCTCTAATAAACACTGTCCATTAGATTTTGATGTAAACATACGGGCCCAGTTTACAGGAGGATACATATGTGGGGACATCAGGAGGCTGGCAGAAGTGTTAAAAAGCTTTCAGGCTTTCAGACTACTCATTCAAATACACTAAATATAAATTTTATCACCTCCTGCCAACTACACATTAGTTGTCATTATTGCTAGGAGAACCATAACTTCAAATTCAGACTCATGAATTGACAGGGAAGTATGATAATATATAATAAAGATAAAGTTATTCTTCTATAAATATTAAGTATAGCTGGCTGCTGTTAAGTTGAGGTGCAAACCCCAACAGACCCCCAAAATAGGTTACAAGAACTGACTTTATCTTCGTTCTTTTCATTTGTACAGCTGGCCCATTACTTCCTGTGATATCACAGACCAGACCTGCTGCATTTAATAAGAGGAGATCTAAAGACAAGGTTATGTTTCTCTGAATTGGCAAACCATGGTAAGGAAATTAATAGTACACTACTGCCTGGATGGCTCCAGAAGGAAGTTTTTCACTGTAAACGTATACCTCCAAAATGTACGTAGCTTGTCCTTCAGTCAGAGTAGACATTTGTGCAAAGTTTGAAGAAAATCCCTCCAAGTGTTCCTGAGATCACTGTCACTAGATTAGCCGGGTCTGGTGCTGAGATTGGGCCCAAAAATTCCAGCCCAACTCTACCTGAGCCTGCCTGGTCTACTATCTGTATGTCTTACCGAGTATCTTAATGTGCACAACAGAGAAGAATGTATTACAGAGGTGGCCTATTTGTTGTTTATGGTAAAGAGAGCAGTGAGGATGAGGATGAGGAGCCAACGCACAAACATCACAGTACTGTCAGGGACCCTCGCCCCAGCTCTGCCTCCCCCATCCTTTTGCTAAGCCTGGGTTCGTTGAAGGTGGCAATGCTGGTTAGGCTGTGATGGCCATGTGGTAGGGTAGGTAAGAGAGAGAGAAGCTTTGAGTGCTAACATGAAAGAGACAGGCTCTTGGACAGTGGAGATCACTGTCCAGCCTTGAGGTGTCGTGGGACTAACTGAACAAAACATCCCACATGACAACCCTGGTGAAGCGGTGGCTTCTTTCTCCCAGTCAGTCGGCACTGTTTGCTTGTGGAGGTGAACAGTGAGGATTAAACTGGGTTCAAGGACTTCTTCCCTGAACACTCGTCCTTTCTGCAGTATCTTGTGTTTGCTTCCTCTCTCTCACTCATCTCCCTCTGCATTATTTAACTGTGCACCAACTGAGAGAAACAGGCTGGCTGCACTTTTTAACAGCTTTTCTCCATCATGATGTCAAAAAACATACATTTAAAGTTAACAGCTACAAAAATATTTAGCAAATATACCTCATAGAGTGTAGTTTTCAAAACGCTTCTTAATTCAAAAATGTGATAGGATTGGGCAGCACATCACTAGTCATAAATTTTGCAGTTGGTCTGCAACAGTAGAAATTGCTCTGCAGTTACTATAAGTAGAACACAAATGTAGGGTAAGATAAAGTTCTGTAACTGCTAGATGTCTTTGGCTACACTAGAACCCTACCTAGCCAGAGCTGAAGAGAAGGGGAGCGGATTCTGGCCTGACTGGGCTCAAGGCTGTGGGCCACACCAGGGTTGTTTAGGGTTCAGGAGGTAAATCATACCTCTAATCTGGATGGATGGATGGATGGAAAACCAGAAAACAAATAGCCTCTGGCCCTGGCCTTTGACTGTGCAGAAGCATACAACTGCAGTTCTACAACTTATCTACATCCTGTTCCTTGCCTTTTACTCATTCAGACTGTTTATCTAATTTCCTCTTAGTCTATGGAATCTTTATCTTATTCAATTTTCTTTGTTATGTTTTCCAAGGTTACAGCCTTAGAGCAATGGTTCTGCATTGGTGGGTCAGAACCCAAAAGTTGGCCCAAACGCCATTTTAATTTGGTAGCAAATATGTGCCACAAGGTTTATGATTGGCTTTTATTTTGAAGGCTATGTCTCATCTCTGTTGTGTCACATCTTTTGTTCCATCTTAGGTCCTAACTGCAACATTTTTCATGAAAAACATTTGGTTGTGGTTGAAAAAGTAAGAAATTTGGGTCGCAATTTTCCATAAAAAAGGTGGTGGTGGGTCCTAACACTACACCAGTGAGAACCATTATTCCTTTTTTTAGATTAATAAAAGGCAACCACATTTAAACACTATCGATAGTCTGAAACCTTACCTTAACTCTGTAATCAGAGACTGAGTCAGCCTAATCATAATGCAAAGATTGCATACAGCATGATTTCTGGTAATCAAACCTGCTTCAATGTCACTCAGATATTACACACTTTAATAAACACAACAGGTCCAAGGACCAGTACTGTGGCACTTGACTCAACTGGTGATAATCAACATAGAACAAAACATATGAGGGTCCCATAAGGGCAAGGCTCTGGAGAGTCCAATGGCGACCTCTAATTTGGAGCAATTTGTATCTCCATATACTGCTGGGAATGTAAAATTAGCTTGTAATACTATGTAATCATTTGGAAGAAGATGAATCATACCAATGAGGTCTCTTGGGTAATTATTTTTATGGCTTCTGCTAATTTGGACAATGTCAGGATGGTGTGAGTTCATATTTTAGCTCAATCTATAGCTGGGTAGAAAGGCACTCCAACATATTCAATAATAAAATAGGTTCAATATTAAAATTAATGAAATGAGGTTTTAAAAAATGCTGATTAGACCAAGATCTTGCCATAAATTTGATGAAAGTTTGAAGTAAAATGCTGAATTAAAGGAAAGAAAACTACTGGAGGAATTAAACAAATACCAGCACACAGCACCAATCATACGCACACACGGATATAACAAATCTTCCAGGCAAACAAACCCATTTGTAAGGTCACCATATGGCGCTGCGACTGCCAGCATGCGTGTGCTCCTGACTTTAAATGAGAAAGGTAATGAATTGGCCGGCTGAAGGGGCCGAGGTGAAAAGGCTCAGTAATAGCCAAGGGGATTCGCCATACTGACTGCGACATATCACACTGCAGCTCATTGCATATTCAGCCTGATAATTGAGCTCCGGGAAGGTCTCGATCCCATCGGGTGTCGACGGTGATGAGGAAGTCAGCTGCTCGGGGTTTGCTGTGTTTCTGCGGGGATGGAGGAGGGAACTGGAGCATTTGGGTTTGAGGTTTATGCAAGGGCAAACATTGGAGATAGATTTTTGATTGGCTGTCAAGGGATGGAGAGACGGGAGGAAAGTAAATACTGGATTATTTGATCCCCATTGTCATTATGTCAGCGTGACAGTATGTCAAAATGAGCCACAGCTTTCATCCTTTGGTACTGAGAGGATCAAGTTTTTAATCAACTTCAAATGTGGGTATTAGTTTGAAACAAATTACCAGAACCTTTACTTTCTGTTAAATTTGGCTTCAGCTGAAATAACTTTTCTATAATCATGTCCTGGATTACACTACAGTATTTGCTATGTAGCATCATTAACTACATTATCTATAGTTAAGTTAGCTTTAGCAATATGAGCTTTAGCAAACATCTGATAATGCAGCTTACATGTAGCTTACACAACTGATTTTTAATGTAAGATTTAGCTGTTTTTAGCTATGTAGCACCATTAGCTTTGTAGCTACATTATCCGTATCTAAGTTAGCTTTAGCAACATGAGCTTTATCAAACATACCAACTGATAATGTAGATATGTAGCTTAAACAACTGATTTTTAAAGTAAGATTTAGCTGTTTCTAGCTATGTAGCACCATTAGCTATGTAGCTACATTAACCGTAGCTAAGTTAGCTTAAGAAACATGAGCTTTATCAAACACAACAAAAGCTAACAGCTATGTAGATAATGCAGATATGTAGCTTATACAGCTCCTTTGTGAGCTTAGCCTTTGGTGTTATCTAGTAGCTCAGTTATCAGTATAGCTTACGCAGCTAATGGGGCTATGTAAGCTACACTTATCTCCAGTAAAGGTCATTTTAATGCTTCAGCATTTTGGATGATGCTGTGCCTCCAACTGTGTGGCAACAGTCTGGGGAAGGCCCTTTTCTATTCCAACATGATTTTGTCTCAGTGCACAAAGCAAGGACTATAAAGACATGGTTTGATGAGTCCAGCATGGAAGAACTTGACTCTCCCGAACAGAGCCCTGACCCCAACCCCATTGAGCACCCTTGGGATGAACTGGATCAGAGATTGTGAGCCAGGCCTTCTCATCCAACATCAGTGCCTGACCTCATAAATGCTCTACAGAATGGATGGGCACACATTCACACACAAACACTTGAAAATCTTGTGAAAAGCCTTCCAAGAAGAGTAGAGGCTGGTATAGCTCCAATTGAATGGAGTCACATTTTTGTTTAACTCTGCCCCCGTCTGGTGATAAGGTGCTACATGATTTGACCTAATATTTAATGAAAGGCTTGTTATCATGTATAAATAAATACAGACCCTCTACAGGGACTTTTAAAGCAGCTCTGTGCAGTCTCTTTGAGTACAAGTGTATTAAATTGTTGTTTTCCTCCTATCTGAGTGGCCTGGACACTTGTCTTATAAACAGCCAGACGACTCGGACAGCCTCGGGCCATGCCTCCAGGTCTGCATGTGAAGCAGAGATTGACGAGTCTCCCAGCTCAAGTCCTGTTCATCCAGCAGGCTGTCCATGGACTCTCACTGCGCTAACACCGCCACACTGCACACAAACACACATCAGCTACCTGAATGGAAACCAGCCTACACTGACAAAGATCCTTGAAATAAATGCATACATGCATAAGCACAAACTACACACCCACTCACGCAGACACAGAGAGGTGTGCATGAACACACTGAGCCACACAAACACAAAACACACCTCCAGGCTTAGCCTCTGCTTTCAATTACCAGACGGGCCGAGGGGAAATCAAAACTTTGACACACCGGGTTGGAAAAAGGAGAGCAGGGAAGCCAGGCAGTGCCAGAGGCGTAGTCGTGCACGCTCTCCGTGCACGCTCGTACAGCAGCAGTAACACAGAATCAGCCTCGGCTTTCAAGCAGGCGACAGGCAGAGGTGTACAGAGAATGTAAAAACATGACATTGAGGGGAGGAAAAAAGTTGTGTAGCGCCGTTCACAGCCGTGTTTTTTTTCTTTCTTCCTCCAGCTGCCTTGAGAGAGGTGAGCCTGCGTAGGAGGAGGATGGTGAACTGCTGTGACCTGACTACTTACTTTTATTTCATGAAATGATTTCTTGCTGCTCGTGAGGGTATTTCCCAGTGGTTTGAAGCACATTTACCACACAAAGGGTCTTATTGAAGTGGTGATGTCTGGGCATATATCTTTATTTAGGACAGCAGTGTCAGATGACTTCAGGCTTAAAAAAAACATGAATGCACATCAAAACTACTAATTATATCACTTACATCTTTAATATAATCACAAACACCCCTAATTGCATTCATTTAATCAAGGTTATAACAGTCAGATCTGTAATCAAAATAATTTAAAGGCGGGCTAGGATTTAATTTACAAATCAAAGAAGCAAAAAACAACTGATTTGTTATGGGGTAATAGATTCCTAGATTCCTATTATGCAGTTTGTGGTCTGGACATGATACATAAAATATATGTTCAAATATTTGTACCTCAAGGTGCAGCATGTTGCATGGCCTACTAAAGCCTGATTTATACATCTGTGTCATATCTATGTCCTGCCCGTCATTCTTCCTACATTTTTCCTTAATTATTCTTCCTACAGGTAACTTCATTCATTGTATGACTGAGTCAAGGAAAATTCCAAGTTAAAGCGTTCTTCTTAAAGCATTCAGAAGGTGACTGGATGACAAAAAATGTAGTAGACATGCCCAGCTCCAATACTAATCTGAGCTACGCAGGCTAGTGCTGCCATAGTTCATAAGTGATACAGTTTATTGGTGTCTAAAACTCATCCTAATGTCTTTTGGAAGACGTGCAAAAAAAAACATTTCTAAGAGCTGAAATTTATGTCAAAATGCCAGTTTAAAACCTTTTTCATCACAATAAGGTTTTTTTTTTTTTTAATTGTTCTGCCCTTGTTAAGTTTTATATTGTGTAGGTTGTAATATAGAATGATTTATTGCTTGCATTTGTTGGAAAATACATAAGATGGGGAACTTAAGGAATAATTACATTTCAAATCCCAATCGCACTATTGGGTACAAAAAAATCACAATTAGATTATTTTCCCAAATCTTCCAGTATAATAATTGTCAATGCCTATTTGGAAGGTGTATTATGAATGTTTGTCTTTTAGTTTCATGATGCTTAGGAGAATAAAGAAACTGCACCAGTCCGGACTTACAGATACGAAGGAGGTTGCTACAAGTACACTGAATATGTGGATAATCAAAAATTGTAACATTTACACCCAAACTCAAAAGACATCTTTAATCTTTTTGGAAATGACATACAGAGAGTAAATTTCTAAGCTTATAAAAAGTGTTGAGCTACAGAAACGTTGGTGTGTGATAAGAAGAGTCATTTAAAACTAAGCCAACAATGGCTCCTCTCTAGTATTCAGGTAGCAACTCTCCCAAAAGAGTCAAACCAACCCTCTGTGGTGCGGACCCATACAAACACTGTAAAGTGTAAGTATTAAAGGGGGCCCATTATGCAAAAATCACTCTTTCCTGCTTTCCTAACACAAATATGTGCCCCTGGCCAGTCCAATATCCCCTTAAGTACCAGTCCAGGTCCTTAAATTTGGATAAAAGCATCTGTAACTTTGTAACATCAGGAGTGCCACATCCATTTCCTGAGAGGGGTGTGATCAGGGGCGGAGCCAGACAGATCAGTAACATTTAAAGCCACAGACACAGAAACGGCCCGTTCTGAGATGGGCTGAAACAGAGGGGTTTTTAGACATGCAAAAATCCAATACTGGAGTGTTTTTTCAGCAACAAACTTCACAGGCATGTTTTGAAGACCTCTGAGACCAATATAAACTTGTCTTTAAGGGGTAAAATTTGTCCCCTTTAACTCTGACAGCATTAATTCGAGAATGCAGGTTTTGCTGTGTACTGACTCACAACGACTCCATATATCACAAACTCCTCCTGAAGCAGGCTTGCAGAAAAGCAAAAAAACCCTTTCTGTCTTCAGAAGCTTTCAGTCTTGCACCGTATTCTTTATTGCATGAGGAAATGTGGTCCAGTTCTGATAAAACTGCTACTATACTATAGCTACATCCAAGCCGATTACTACATTGGTGGCAGCCATTGCTATCAGCTTCCAGAACTAAACTCTGCCTGTAGCTACAACCTCACTCTCTCCTCAGATGCTGATTGGTCCAAACTGCTTTCGGGTCTGTCAAAAAAGCTGTAGATTGAAGCTTTGGGAGATGGATTTACCTGATGACAGAGATGGAATTTGAAAAATCCAACTGGTTTGCAAGGTTAACTAAACCAGGCTCAAAAAGCACATTACAAGTGCAACTGCACTGTGCTCACTTTATCTTGTCTGCGAAATATTCTACCAATGTGGACATACCTGTCTGCAAAAACAAGGTAAATGTGGCTCTCTGATTATCATTTTGGCTGAGAGATATGTGCAGCTAGGTGTAAATAAAAAACACACACCTTCAACTCTAAATATTCTTGGTGCATTAAATGCTACCAATATCACTGTGGTAGAAATATAAGTCAGAAATAAAACAAAATATAAATCAATCATACAATTTTGTAGTGAAGCGATTCGGCTTTTTAGAAAGACCAAATCCTGTTAAACACAAATATCAAATACTGCCCCCAATGGCGCTTGAGCTAACTTAGATTAAAAAAAAGGGCTTTATTTGGATTGTACAGTGGAGAGTCAGGAAAGTTTCAGCATCCCAACAGATAAGCACTGAGTCAAAATATGCACATTATTTCTTTGAGATTCTTCCACCCAGGAGGCTAAAAAATCCATGAAAGCTCCAAATAAAAACTGCAACCTGAAACTGTGTCTGAAAGTCAGCAGCTACAGAAATCTGTGAGCAGTAAGCGAATGAAAGCACTCCCCCATTTACTCCATAACAAATGTTGACAAGTCCTTGCGCGGAGTGTTAACCCCCCCAGTATTTTTTACTGGAACTGCTCAGGGGTCAGTGGTCAACACTACAGTACCACAGCTGTAATGTGCTGCTCTGAGGTGTGAACATGTGAAAATCAAGTGTGAGGCAGGCTGCAGCTGCTGCTAAAGGTCATGTGAGCTCAGTCGGGGTAAATAAAGCAATTAATCATGAATCATTTCCAGTGTGACCTTTTTCAAAATAATATCACATTTTCATTAAGTGGTGATGCCAGCGACATTCAATCCATGCCAGCAGAGAGTTTGATTTTCATGGGTGCAATTGTCTGTTATTTTTATGAGAATATCTAGAAAAAGCTCTAGAAAATGGTCTTAAAACCAAAAATGTATACTAAATGGTCAGAAGAGGCTTGCCTTACTCCAGTGTGCCTGTCCTTTTCTCTCTTCCTTACCTCATTCCTTTTGGCTACCCGTCGGGCCACAATCAGCTGGATCATCCCACGCTTGTTGCCCTCTGTTGACATGGACTTGCGTAGCGTCTCCATGGCGTCCTGGTTGGTTTTACCCAATAACGACTCTCCGTTGACAGCAATCAGCTGGTCGTTCACTCGGAGCCGACCGTCCTGCGAGCAGATAAGACATTAAAGAGTTTAGAAACTCTTAACAGCACTCGTAGCACTTTTCCAACCACCTTACAGCACAAGCAGAGTGATGAAAAAGCAACTTGACAATTACCATTATCTCATCAGACTAACAGTCGCACTCGCAGAGTGTATCCTGTTTGTAGTCATGATCTAATCTCTTCACAGAGAAGTGTGCTTTTAAGTCCATTATTACGTTCTGTCAACACAAGCTTGTATGAAAAGCAATCAAGCTAAAAGACAAGTGAAACTGACAGCAGCACCGCACCGCACAGAACAAAACAGGGAGCTTTGTGTTCAGAGATTTGATCACAGATGAAGATTTTCTACAAAGTTTCTGATGAACAGATACTTATGTCACTCTGATTTCTCTGCCGAGGGCGTTTGAGCGATTGTAAGATTAAAAAGAAAAAAATGTTCCCAGTTTGTTGCGTGACATTTTCCTTTTATTGTGTCACTTCCCAACAGACTGTCAGCAAATATTACAGAGTGTATATTTAAAGCCATCGATGATGGTCTCGGTTTGTTTCTCCAGCTGTGTAAAGAGTTTTTCATTTAATTTTACACAGAAGAACAGAGGCTCATTACAGAGGAAGAAAGGTATATCTTGTTTAAACAGTGATTTGGTAGAGTTGCACTTGTTGGGAAATTAAAGCTTCCTGTGAAGCAAATCAGAAATTGGTCCCTTAATACACTTAGAATAGAGTAGCTTTCATCAAGTGAAAAGGCTGGACCATGTGTGACAGAATTTTTGATTAAGACTGGTAGAAAGTCCAATGCTGATTTTCAGTCAGGACCAATTTGTCATGAAACACATAATTTGCAATTATAGATATTTTCTTTATCAGCAGTAATTAACAGTCTCTTATTTATATTTCCATAAGCCACATGGAAAGCATGAAGCAGGAATAGCACACGTTCCTGCCGTTCCTGTGCGTACCAGGAAAGCCTGGGGAAGAGAGAGAGGCAGCAAGAAAAGCAGAGCAGGAATCAATGAAAACAGAAGGACATTTATCAAGTCAGAAGCAGAATAAAGGAGGAGCTGGGGTGGAGGAGGGTTGCAAAACATGGCTTGCAAAGGGAGCAGCAAAGCATAGCCAGGCCAGAGAGGTTTAAATATGGCAGCATGAGTGAGATCAGCCAATAGCATGTCTAGAGCAAATCAGCTGGCTGTCAGCTGATGAGGGTTTGTGTGAGATCAGCTGATCTCATTTATATGGCAGCCCTTGACTCCATGGTCTGCCAGAACTAATGCAATATGCTTAATTTTTGTACATTCAGTCAGGAACTTTCTTGTCACACATTTCAACATTTTAATGCAAAATGGATAGTTTTACTTTGCTGAAAGCTCAAAAGATGCTGCCTGGGTTAGTCAAGCAGCATGCTTTGACTTCCCAAGAGGGCAAAGCTAGAAACCCCCATATGGATATACATTTATAATAACACATTTTAAATACAATCAAAATAGTTCAAAAGCAATTAATCCATAGTATCGTGAACCTGAATATGATATTGCAACAAGTTTTATGCTATAAACGAGGAGGCTGGGGTGGAGGAGGTTAAGCTCTGCTGGCAGCAGTGTGGTGTATCAGTATAAATGCAAGCAAGGATTAGTGAGAAGTATGTCATATTATACATCAGAAAGAGCTGTGATTGGCTGTGGGAGCTGGGAGGCAATAGTCAATAGTCTAGGCATTGGCTAGACTGTGTGTCTAATGCTGACGTGCTCAGGACAGCGGGATGGGAGGGGTCTTCTGCCTGATACAGGAGCACCAGCTGTGCTTCTACAGGCTCCTGGCATGCCATCCAGGGCTTGATTCACCTCACTGCATACTGGGTGCCCAGGACCTGGTGGGCTGGACCAGAAATCAGGGGCAGCCATGAAGAGTCATTTGGGAGGATACCTGGAGAGATAGGGCATGGGCCTGGTGCAGGCCTGGAGGATTGCCATCAAGAGACCAGAGCAGGGGCGGTTGCATGTTGACACAGCGAAATGTCGAAGCCGGTATGACCTGACCAGACCAGCGATTGTGCCTCTTGTAATGCAGCAGCTGTTAAGCCCTGTTACCTGCTAACACTCCTATGCTAAAGTTGCATTAAGTGTATGATAATAGACACTTTTCCTTGTTTGCTTGTCACATTAAATGACTCTCATCATCATGAAAGACCTTAATCTTAAAGAGCAACATTAAGTTACAGCTTCCTTCAAAAGATCTAGGGCTGCTGGTAATGCCAGGACACGTTCTTTTTTTACAATATTTCCCCCCTTCTTTGATATTTCCTTTAACACTGGATAATATGAACTCAATAGAGCTATTTAACACAAACCAAATGGACACTCCAGAGTAAAGCAGAATTCAACATTTGTGACCTTGCAACAATAAAGAGTTGTAAAAATTGTTCTAAATACAAACACTGGTGCTTGCAGAGCAATAATCAGATTAGAGTCCTGTGAGAAAAAGCCATCACAATTTCAAACCTCTTTTCAGTGTCTCCTTTAAACCCTCTGATAATTACAGAGAGATGTATGATACCTTGCAGGCTGCTCCTCCATTAATGATCGATTTGACAAAGATGCCAAGGTCAGCGTGGTTCTCCTTGGAGCGGTTCCCTTTGACGCTGACACCCAACCCGGCTGACCCCGAGTCACTGAGGGGGATTTCAAAGGTCAGGAATTCTCTGGTCCCGTCTGGAGTCAAAACCAAGTCGTCCTCTTCTGTCTTCTGTAAGAGGATGAACAGAGAAAGAGAGAGAAAGACCCTTTTAAAACCTTTGCAACCATTTACACCTAAAACATACCAATTAATTCATGAATATAAGATAAAAACGTAACAGCAATGGCAGAACAACCTTCAGAGTCTAATAAGTCTTGTTTTATTGGTCATTAACTCTTATAGCCTAACATTATGCATATTTTAACACAAAAACAAAAAGATTCAAGCAATAACACAATAATCCCTTTAATCCCTGCCAAGGTCTCACCATGTTATTGTAGGTCAGCCACACGGCCAAAGTTAAAAGGACATTCATTTGGCCACTTGAGGTTAATGAAAAGTACTTGCATATAAATTACTGAAGGGCAGATAGCAGGGAGGGAAATCAGAGTGCAAGCTCATTAGCTCCATCAGATATATTAGTGTTAAACAGGGCAGCACTCCTAAGTGTTAAATCAGGTACTAAGAACACACATAGGTGAGGATTTATCTGCTAAATCAAGGCACAATGCTGTTTAGTTTATCAATGCTAGAGGCTTTTTAAGACTTTTAAGAAAGTATCAGCAACAAATTAGAGGGAGATTTTATCAGAATAAGGAGGCTTAAGTGACTTTATCCTCTTTCCCATTCACCAATAAGAGTACAAGAAGTAAACGTCAACAACTCAACACTTCTGTGGTTATTGCACTGCAGTATTGCATTTAATAATTTATTTGCAGTTATTAAACTTTTATTTTGATTCAACAGTGGACTGAGTAGGAAGGTAGGGAGTGACGTACAGAGAGGGATCTCCAAGTCGGACCTGAACTCAGACCGCCTGCAAGGAGGTCCACATCCTCTGTATAGGAACTGCTTTCAAGCTGAATATAATTAATCAGCTTGTGCGTTGGTGTTTGTGCAACTCTGCAGTATTCCATCAAAACGCTATTTGTCGGTGCATCTTTAATGCCATTTCCTGGTCAGGCTAACCCATTTCTTGCATGTTTGTGAACATGAAACCACAGCAAATGAAACCAAGCATATCATATTTAAGTTCAAGCTGATTATTGAGGAGCAGATGTTTATTGTATTGCAGTTATTGTAAAGCAGAAAAGAGAGGAGACTCTAGACATTGAAAGTACAGCCTGAATGCACATTCCTTACTGCCAATATGGTCTGAAAGGCTTCCAGGACGAAGTTTTCAAGCTGGGCATGCCTGGAAGACTTCCACAGGGAGGAAACCAGGAGACATCCTGATCAGATGCCTATACTCCCTCAGCTAGCTCCTTTCGAATGTCTGAACTCCTCACCCTATCTCTAAGGCTGAGCCCAGCTCCCTTCTAGAGAAAACTCATTTCTTCCACTTATGCAATCTTATTCTACCGGTCATTACGCAGAGTTCAGGCTTGTACGGGCACTAGCTCGCAGTACTGCTGACATTACAGCAATCCACCTGTCATCCTTGCTTTCCCTTTTGCCCTCACTTGTGTACAAGACCCCAAGATACCTAGATTCCTTTACCAGAGGCAGAGACTCACTCCTGACCCAGAGGGAGAACTCCACTGTTTTCCTGCAGAGAACTATGGCCTTGGATTTGGAGTGCCTGGCCTTCATACAGACTGCTTCGCACTCAGTTGAAAACCAAGCAAATGCCTGCAGCAGGAAGCCAAAAAAAACACATCATCTGCAAACAGAAGAGATGAAATTCTGAGGTCCCTGAAACAGAAACCCTCCTCAACAGAATCGATGACAAGGGGCAGCCCTGGCGAAGGCCAACATGCATTGGGAACATGTCCGATACGCGCTGAGAATCCGGACGCAATTCTCACATTGGTTAAACAGGGACCTGATGGCTCACAGCAACCACCTTGGGGCCCCATACATCCCAGTACCCCCACATGAGTCCCCCAGGGACACTATCGTAGGCAATTTCCAAGTCCAGAAAACACACATAGACTGGATGAGCAAACTCCTATGCTCCCTCAGGAAGTCCTACAAGGGTAAAGAGCTGGCCCACCATCCCACATGCAGAATCCACATTGTTCCTCCTGTGTCTAAGGTTCAACAATCGACATTTAAGAGTAAAAAAGGAGGCTCCAGCCGATTGTCATATCCAGGAAAAGGTTGTTAACAAAATTGTTTTGCTCAATTTATAAAGAAAAATCAACTTCTGACTTATTTTTATTTTATAATGCTAAAATAGTTGACATCTTTCTTTGATATCAACCTTTTTTTCAGATAAATAATAGGAAACAGTGTTCCCCCTCTGATTTTTCCCTCTCATGTTTGGCTCTGTTGTTGATTTCGTGAAACTTTCAGCTTTTAAGAGTAAACAGACCTCTTGAAAATGTCCTTGCTCATGAAAGCTGTAGAACTAAAGGATCAGTGTTAAAGGACTCAGAGAAACATCACAATGAACCGATCCAACACGCCATGCACCTGGATCATGATGCAGAGTGCGTCAAACTGGCGGTGAACTTCCCAGTAAGCCGACGTGAACGCAGCAGCCTAATTGACATGCTGAGTGCTCTCTCTTTCTCTCTTCTCCTCCACAACAGGTGCTTCTCCCGCTCTTTCTCTTCATTCATTCTCCCTCTCTCTTCCAGCTCAACAATAAAAAGCTATTCTCTCTCGCTTGTTATTTGACAGCTGTCCTCTGAATAGACGGGTGCATGCACGCTCACGCCTGGCAATTATTGTGCACGCCTAATGAATTCAATCATCGGGCTCGGTGTCAGCATGTCATTAGCTCCCTTTGTTTGCTGGGAGAGAGATGGAATTGCTCAGGGTTAGAAAGCAGGGAGAGAGGGGTGGAGAGGTGGGAAATGCAGAAGAGGAGGAGACAGGAAAAAGGAGGGTTTATGGAAAAAGAAGGAAAAAAAGGACGGGCTGATGGATGGAAATAAGAAAAGGAGGTAGGAAAGAGGTAAATAAAACACAAAACAAACACTAAAAGCATCTTCAAGGTGTCTGCAGAAAGATAAAGAGCCAACACAACTAAATCTGAGTTAAAATTACAGATGAAGCAAGAAATTAAGCTCATTTGTAATCAGACGTATTATGTAAGCGCTTAGGTGTAAAAATGCAAACGATGATGTAAGCTTTCGGGACTCATCAGGCTCCAAAAAGATCAGCTTTATTATGTTTAAACAGATAAACTTTTAGTTTTAAATGCACATTCTGAATTTGATTCCTTTAGAACATATACCTGTATATATATACTGTATATTAAAAGAAATGGTACACGAGCATGTTTACCATGATGTTACGTCACCTTTTCTAACAACAATACTTTTTAAGCATCTGTGCACTAAAGACTCTTCTTTGTTCAAGAGTGCAGGGTTTCGTTGTATTTTGTTCTTCATATTGCTCTATACATTTTCAATGGGAGACAGGTCTTGACTGCAAGCAGGCCTGACTGGTTCCCACACTCTTTAAAGCCAGGAAGACAGTGTGCAATTTCCAGCCGATTCAGACAAGTTATGAGTCACACAACTCGCTTGGAAGTCAGCATTATCATGAGTGGTATGTCATGCAATAAACACGGTGACATGACAGCTGACCACAGCCCTGGTCAGATGGTTTTGTAGCCCATTTTGTTTGATATCGTAGTTGGACAACTGCCCACACTCTCAAAACCACAATCAGAATCCTCATTTTTTCCTTTGCACATGGTACATTTAAACAGCAGATATTCCTCTCTAATGCTAGCCCCATAATAAGGGAAACAAATCATCATGGCAAAGATGGTAAATGACAATGACTTCAACCTCCATGTGTGACACAAAAGAAACTCCACTGACATTTGTCAAAGTCTGTCCGTCTCCTCATTAGTGCAATGTGAGTACATAAATTGTGCATGAGCCACGCATAAAAGACTCAGTTGCACAGTTTAAACTGCCACTCCATCATGACTGTTAAATAGTTGGCTGGAAATTGCACAGTGTGTGCACAGCTTTACTGTGAAGCCATGCTGTTGTAACTTGTGCAGAATGTGGCTTGATATTGTCTCACTGAAATAAGCAGACGTCCCTGAAAAATATGTTGTTTGGATGGAAGCTTGTTAATTCAAAGTACCTCACAGTATTAATGGCGCCTTCACAGATGTGCAAGTGACCCATACCATGGGCACTAATACCCTCACACACAATTGTAGATGCTTAATTTTGAACTTTGCACTGATAACAATCTGGATGGTCCTTTTCCTCTGCCATAGCTTCCAAATACTTTAAAATGTGGACCCATCAGGGCCATGTGGCCACAGCACATATTTTCACTTCAGGCCTAGAAGAGCCAGTGGCACTCTTCAGTGATGAGAATAGGATATTGCTTTGCATGGTAGAGCCTTAACTATGCAGATGCAGCAGCGCACTGAGTTAACTGACAATGGTTTTCTGAAGCATTTCAGAGCCCACCTTGTTATATCCACAACAAAATACTGACAGTTTTCAGTGCAGGGCTGCCTGAGAAGCCAAAGGTCACAGCCATTCAATTTTGGCTTATGTTCTAGCCACTTGCATATAGAGATTTTAGGAGGGCTCCTTTTATACCAAATCATGGTATACACCAGTCATGAATTAACCTGCTTACCTGTGGCATGTTCCAGATGTTTTCATTAAACAACTATTTCACTATTTGCTTGCCCTTGTCCCAACTTTTTTTTTGGAATGTGCTGCAGGCCTCACATCCAGAAAGTGTGTATATTTACAAAAAAACATTCAACTTTATGAGTTTAAGCATTACATATCTTTTTGTGTGCTGTATTTAATTGAATGAAGGTTGGAAAAGATGTGAAAACACTGTCTTTTTTTTTATCCTCATTTCAGCATCTTAACTATTTTGGAATTTGGTTTGTGTGAATCTGAAGACAGAAAGCATGGCAAAAATTTTAGGTAGATATAATACAATAGCAGAGAGAACTAAAAGTAAGAGGAGTTGAATAGAGGTGAGGAGAGGGAGAGGACTGATGGGCTCCAGAGGAGGGATGGAGAAAAAAAGAGCGAGGGTGAAAAAAAGCGAGGAGATGAGAAGAAAAGGTTGGGAAAAAAGAGAGTGTGCGAGCATGACAATGACAGAGTGAGCGAGCGAGGGAGTGTGAATGAAAGGCCGACAGAAAGGGAAGAATCCAAGTGGAACACAAAAGGAGACAGACACTGCCACCTCTCTCACTGTACGTCTGCATCCCTCGCTCTCTCCATCTCTCTCTCTCTCTCTCTCTCTCTCTTTCTCTCTAGCTCCAACCTTTTTTCACCTGTCTCTTTATACTGCTCCCTACTTTCTTTCACTTCTCCTGCTGCTCATTTCCTTTTCTTCTGTGTCGCCTGTCCTCTCTAACCCCTATTTTTCCCTCTACCTTTCTCAAACCCTCCACTTTCACTTCTGTCCTCTTTCTCTGTCATCTCAAATTTATCAGAGAGGAGTGTCCCAGCGCTAAACCGGGTAAATTTGAGGCGCCGCTGTTGTTTTTGGGAGAACACTGGTGTTTGAAATAAGCTTTCTTTGTTCAAGAAGATAAAGCTTAAAGTCACAGCTTTGCATTTTAAAGTGAAAAAAGGTAAACAAAGCTTTAGGAAACCTAAAAGCCTGCTGACATTAAGATGACAACTTTGTGATTTCTCAGTGCAGCACAGAGAAAAATACCCATTATCTTCGAGACAGGTGGCATCTATAAGCCCAGATTAAACTATTATTCTCTGTTTGTTTAGTTTTCAAAACAAGAGAAGGAAAATAAGGGTATGAGAATAACTAAATCATGACTTCTGCTGTTTGAAAACACTGAATAGGCAATCACAGGAAGCAGGAGGGGGGCTGATAAGAGGTCTCTTGTATTTGCTTCTCTGGAGCAGATGTTCTCTGGGGAGCATAGCTTTGTAGTTTAGGAGGTTTAGTATTAAAATCCCACTTTTTAAAGTATTTTTGCAGATATACTAGGCTATTCGGAGTAGTATGGACCTACAAATGTGAAATAAGTCAACCCAGTCCTAGTCTGACTCAATCACTGAATCTGATGGGCTGCTTAAATCTGCTCTTTTTGTGACACCACAATGAGTCATTATAAAAATCCACACCCTATTCTGGTGTCTCCACCTCTGGATTCCAAGCTAAACTTTTGCAATATTTTGCAATTCAAATTTGGTGTCTCATCAGACACTTCCTGTGCCCCTTTGGCATTTATATAACTTTGCATAATTTTGATTTTTTTCACATTTTTTCTGTTTTCATACTACAACTTTTAAATGTTGTTTGAAATATGTTTCTTGATAATCCTGACGAAGGCTACAAGCCAAAACACATCATTTTAATACAGCTGTTCTCTGAACTACATGTGCTGGAGATTTCTGTTCTCTTGAAGACCTTCGTCATCTTCCATGCACCCAGGAAGTTGGTAAGGCTGTGCCAGAATTACCCACTTGAGCTAAACTTTTGCAACTTTATTTGTCATGCAAATGCAGGAGTTGTCAGAGTAATGTTGACCAGGAGAGCTCAGCACAAAAGCTGCCCTGCTGTTGGCTGCAAAAACCAGCATGTGTGTGAATATTGCTCTCCAGCCTCATAGAGCCGAAGAGTGAAGTGGCTGGGACTTCAGCGAAAACATCCTATCCACGTGATTATGTGTGCTAAACATTCTGGGACTGACTGCTTCATCAAACTTGCCCCAACTGTCCATGGCAAATCTACTGACCAGAGAAGTTGATGCACTTTTAAATACCAGTATATTTGTGATATTACTAACACGGGCAACTGGCCTGCAAACAAACTTGTTCCATTTACATGGTCGGTTAACAATGCCTGCTTTAGATCTGCATACAAAGATACAGTTACAGTTTGTTGTTTAATGTTTGTACGATTCTCCATCTGGGTCTGACTTAGCTTAAACATATACAGCTGGACAGCTGTGCTGCCTCAGGCAGCCATGCTTCCCCCAGCAGCATGTCGCCACGTGAAAGGCAGCATCCCCCATGGAGGAGAGGGGTTGAGTGGAGAGACTTGCGGGTGAATCAGAGTCTGTAGGACAGCTGTTGTGGGTTCGATCCCCAGGTCCTGCAGTCACATGTAGATGTGTCCTTGGGCAAGACACTTAACCAGACTCCAGCTGCTTTGTCAGTGGTGTGTAAATGGGTATGGATGAATTTGAATGATACTGATAGCCAAAGCTTTGCCATCAGTGCGTGATTGGAGTGATAGGGTATGGATGGGTGGGTGTGACCTGCAGTGTAAAAGCGCTTTGACTAGTCAGAAGACAAGAAAAGCACTATACAAGCTGAAGTCTATTTACCAAGTCCATTCACAGCTAAGCTTCAGTTTTTGTAACCATGTCAGGTAGTGTGTTTCACATCTCCATGGCTGTTTGAGAGAAGAGACTTTAGAGACATGACCTTGGAGGGTGACTGGGCAAACATTCTGTCACATTTCTTACAGACCAGTCAGAGGGGGACTGGTCAAAAACATATGATGTAGAAAGGAATGAACTATATAATGTGAGCTTGCCATGTCATTAGAAAACTCTTCACCATCAGTGGAGAAAACTCTTGCTGAAGCAGGTCAGGGGCAAAGAAAAGCTTTCAGTGTGGTTCTTTGGTCTTCTGTTGCAAAAAGAAACACCCTGTTTGATGGCGAGCACTTTCACACCCTATCACCCAGTAAATCAGAACACTTGACAGTTTTTAACAATGTTCTTGGCCCTCTAGCATCCTCCATTCCTGAAGTTTTCTGCAATAGATGTTTTAAATTCGATCAACAGATAGTTTCCTTCAGCTGCCACTCCAAACTAAAGCCCAACGTCTTCTAATGGGGAAGACAATGCAGCCATATCACACCAGTTTTAGCTTCCCTCTGCTGGCCAACAGGAAGTCTATGGAGGGAAGGATCCAGTTTAAAATTGCTGACTGTTTGCACAAGTTAGCCCCACAGTACAATGCTTGTCCGAGTTGTTCATGCTCCAGTGCAGTGGCTGCTCTGAGACTGTGGAAATCTTTACCCGAAAATAATTCTCTCTTTTTTATTGCCTTCTTACTCATATTTTGGTATTAATATTGTCATAAGTCTTCACAGCTCTTTGGTTGACTGAGGTGGTCTTAATGGGCTATATAAATACATTTGGACTTGACTAAAAATATGTGCATTAAGATGACACTCTAAAGTCAAGTGAACACATTTTGTCAACCATGGTGCAAAATTGGTTTTCAGATTATGGCTAACATAGCAGTGCTAGCACCACTACCCTTCAATCCTTTTGGCAGGTAAACATCCTGAATATTGTTACTCAATGCTTTGGTGATGTGTGAGCATTACCTAAGCCAGCCTCTGGACAAATCTAACGCCGTTTTCTTGATTAAAATAGTGCTAAACCATGCTGTTCCTTTGAGATGCTATCGCTGCTATCAGTGCACCATTGTTTACATGGGGTTATAAAGCATGGCGGCAGTATGGTGGTAGTCTTTAGGACCAGCTTAGGTGGCTAAAGAAATAGTTTTGCTAATGTCTAATCCTGGTTTTAACTACCCAGGGATCTAAATTTAACTTTTTAGTAGGCTACTTACATCCATCCCAAACTTAAAGCTGCTGCTTTCCCTCCATTCATGTGAATCTCTTTCATTGGCAGCCATTGTTTACAGGCTTGCAGTCACTTCAGCTAAACCACACCTGTAGATACCATCTCTTTCTCCTCACTTCAAATCAAACTGTCATTCTATGACAAGACATGGAATCAGGCCAATCAATCTGCTTTGCTACGTTACAACTTACATTTTGATATTTCACACTTAAAAGTCTTAATTGACTTAATCTGATATGTCTTTATTGCTCTTAATGTAGAAAGTTATCTGTTCTTAGCGCTGTAAAGCACTCTGACTTGCTCGGTGTCTAAATGGTGCTCTCTAAATGAACTTGCCTCGCCTTACCCCTGAACTTCTCCCACAATGCACTTCTAATGCATGTCTCCTACCCTCAGAGCCTCCGCCCTGCTCTGTATTCCACAGAGTGACTCAATATTTAGCATATAAGAGATTTCAAAGTCACTCTGTTTTCCACTTTCTTCTTCCTACCCCTCCACACTTCGACACTGCTCTCCAGCGCATCGCCTGACACGATTAGCGACTCGGCAGCAGACTCAACTTTGGCCGAACAAACCTGTCGATGTGATGGCGTCTAAAAAAAAAAAAGTCGCTCGAGGGGAAGAGGGTGACGGTTGCAAAGAAAGCAAGGGGGTGAAGAAGGGGAGAGTGAGAAGGAGGCAGTGAAGGGTGTAATTGGTCGAGGGAAGTCAGGCATGGAGAGCATTGTTGGCTGCCTACTGTAGCACGAATCTCTTTGTATTCATACTCAGACTCTCTCTCTCTCTCCATCGCTACACTTACCATCCATATTTCACCCCATATCTCCCTCCTCACTCCTCTTTCTCTCCTTTAGTTTCACACTATATAGCAAAAAGTACACGGACAGACCTGCCGACACACTTAAAAGTACTTTCGTTCTGTCTTTCATGCATTGAGCCTCAAACCTTTGTTCAAATAAAGAAAATCTCAACGCTCCCTTCCCACTCCTTCATCATTCCACCATTCTCTACAACCTCTTTTCTGCTCTCCTGCCTCTTGGTTCCACTTTTTTTTTTCTCTATTCACAACTCCAATTTTCCCTCTCTCATACCCTCACTTGTCCCCCTCCTCTCCTTTGCTCTCTCCTCTCACTCTTTTTCTGATGCTTCACGCTGGAGCTCCATGCTGATAGACCATGAATATCAAATACCTGTGCGATCGACGGAGCTGCGGCTGGCACAGCATGGAGGAGGAGTGGGAGGCAGCTGTGTGTGCGTGTGAAAGAGAAAAGTGAGTGACAGAGTGAGAAAGTGAAGGCAGGCCTGGGCATGTCTAAAGGTAGATATGTGACAGGAAAAGCACACAAGCACCCTGCAAATGTCATCTTTGTATACCGCTCCAGAGCATCCCGCTTAGACTGAAACCACACAAACCTGGCACATGGTGACAAGAGAAAACATGGGAAGAATCACATGATACTAGGGCTTCAAG
This sequence comes from Cheilinus undulatus, assembly GCF_018320785.1. Lineage (NCBI taxonomy): Eukaryota > Metazoa > Chordata > Actinopteri > Labriformes > Labridae > Cheilinus > Cheilinus undulatus. Next base: position 7,340,074 of record NC_054877.1, read on the forward strand.
TTATGATGCACTGAAGGTCAAACTTCTACTTAAAAATGTATAAACTGCAAACTGTTTTGCCATTAAAGGCACAGCCTTTGCAGCTGGGACGCAGTGCACCAGCTGGTTGTAAACCGAGGAATAACTTTACATCTTAAAAGTTACACCCCGTGCACCAGCTTGACTTTAGCTCTCTTTTAGTTATGCCTGGGTGTAACCATGACTTTATAGAGTCAGACTTAACCAATGTATAATAAAAGATATGAATAATATGTATGTCTTATCTCAAGGCGCAGCCTGGGACAGGAGGGTTTTCAGTTGGGTGGACTCAAAATTCCATCTCTGCTTTTTGCAGATGACGTGGTTGGCGTCTTCTGCAGGGGACCTCCAGCAAGCACTAGGACGGATTGTGACTGAGTGCGAAGCAGTCTCTGCCGGAAAACAGTGGGTTGCTCCCTCTGGGTGGGGTGTGGAGTATTTTTGCCCCAAGTGAAGGAGTTCAAGTACCTTGGGGTTTTGTTCACAAGTGAGGGTAGAGGGAGCAGTGCGATTGACAGGTGGATCGGTGCAGTTACTGCGGTATAGCAGACCACTGTAGTGAAGAGGGAGCTGAGCCGGAAGGCAAAAGTCTCAATTTACTGGTCAATCGCTGTCCTAACCTTCACCTATGGTCATGAACTCTGGGTAATGACCGAAAGAACAGGATTGCGGGCTCAAGTGATCAAAATGAGATTCCAAAGGAGGATAGGCTGGGCTCAGCCATAGAGATAGAGTGAGGAGCTCAGACATCTGGAAGGATATCGCAGTAGAGCAACTGCTCCTTTGCATAAAGAGGAGCCAGTTGGGATAGCTCAGGCATCTGATCAGGATGCCTCCTTGTTGCCTTCCTGTGGAGGTCTTCTGGGCACGTCCAACTGAAAGGAGACCCCGGGGTAGACACAGAACTCACTGGAAAGATTATATATCTCATCTCACCTGGGAACGGCTTAGAATTCCCCAGAAGGAGCTGGAAAATGTTACTGGGGAGAGAGATGTGTGGGCTGACTTGCTTAGCCTGCTGCCACCGCGACCCCACCCTGGATAAGCGGAAGAAAATGGAAGAATGGATGTATGTCTTGACTTCCAAGCCCTCTGAAAATCCTTTCTTTTACTTAAAATAATCACAGTCTCATCTTAACAGGAAGAAGAGTATCCTTATCTCAAACAGCAAAAATGCAACCCTAAATCTGAAAGGTTGGGGTGTATCAAAAAAGTATCATAGTATAACTATCAGATAAGTACTAGCTAAAATACTAGCTCGTTTTGAATTTGACAGCAGTAGCACGCCTCAAAAAGGTAGGGATGGGGTGACAAAAGGCTTGAAAAGTACGTAGTAGTAAAAAGCAGGGGCTCTAAAAAATGTGAAAAAAATTCCGAAAAAACCCTCAATATAAATTCGCAAAGACTTTGAATATCCCACCATCTGCAGCATGTAATATCATCAAAAGATTCAGAGAATCTGGAGAAATCTCAGTGCTGAAGGTCAGTATTGGATGATCGAGATCCAGGCGGCCCTGGATTAAAAACAGCCATGATTCTGTACAGGAAATCACAGCATGGGTTCAGGAACACTTCTAGAAATGAGTGTCTCTCCACAAATGCAAGTTAAATCTGTTTCGTGCAAAGAAGTAGCCTCATGTGAATATGATCCCAAAAAGCCTCTGTCTTCTCTGGGCCATAGCTAATTTAAAACGGACTGAGGCAAAATGGCAAACTATTCTGTAGTCAAATGAATCAAAATTTGAAATTCTTTCAGAATCCATGGATGCCTTGTTTAGACTGAAGATGACAGGGACCATCCAGCTCGTTACACTGAAACAGTTCAAAAGCCTGCATCGGGTTGCATTAGTGCCTATGGCGTCAGCAGCTTACACATCTGGACAGGCACCACCAATGCTGAAAAGCAGATAGAGGAGCAACATGGGATCCCATCCAGACAATGTCTCTTTCAGGGAAGGCCTTACACATCTCAGCAAGACCAATTCCTAAACTACTGGAGAAAGAACTCAAGCAACAGGTCTCCTTACTTCTCAGACGTTTACATACTAGTGTTAAAATAAGAAGGGATACTACACAGGGCTAAACATAGCCCTGTCTTGCCTTTTTGCCATCACATTCAAAATGAGGTAGTATTTTTCATGAAAGGGAGAAATGTCTCGGTTCAACATCTGATATCTAATGTGTATAAAATTAGGGTTCACAACATTTGCACACCATTGCATTGTTTATTATTGTGCCCCAACTTTTTTGGAATTGGGTTTGTACAATGTAGAATTGTACAATGTACAATTAAGAGAAGTTTTTAAATTTCTAACTCTAACCAGATTACGTACAAAGAGAAACTAAAGAGGAATTGTTGAAGTGTAAATGGTGCTATACTAATTGGCGATCACTGGATATCACTTGGTCATTTTGTACGTGCGCTCCTGCATATTTCAACAGAGTCCATTTGTGTGTTCATAGAACAAGCATTTTGAAGCCATCTTGTAGCTTGAAGTCATGGTTTCAGACTAAAATAGCACTCATTAAGAAATAAATGGTAAAGTCAAGATCACAAAAACATCTCCACATTTAATCCCCAAATCAACACACTGGTAAGAATCGATTCAGATTCTCAACATGGACTTAGAAATATGTATTTTGAGTTAATACCTGAATTCCAAACGTGATTGAAGAATTCTGATAAAAAATGACTATTGAATTTCAGCAATTAATATCATCTGTTAAATGGCCATTCAACAACCCTAGATGATTACTACACTCCACTTCACTTTAAACTTCTTACTTTCACTTTAAAATTAATCAGCTGCTTTCTAACTCTCTCCACGTTCTGGACTGTCATACACTATGTGGCCAGCTCTTTAAAGCTCCACAACCCACTAGAAACCATTTATAACCTCATCCAACCCGAGCAATTACACCAGCAGCTGCTCTGTGTCGCTCCACGTATGTGTGTGCTCCTGTGTGAGCAAACCTATGTGTGAAAGTGCCGTGTATGTGCGGGTGTGCATCTGAGGTTTGTTTCTGTGAGGCTCACCATATGGCTGCTGTGTGTTGTTTTGACTTTTAAAGTGCACATTTAGTCTATGTAACTGTATCCTTTGTGGATATGTGAGTGTGTGTTTGTAGAGGCCAGGTGGCAGCTTGAAACATCACTTTAATTAAGCCGGAGAGCCTGTTCTGTGGTAGAACGGCCCTCTCTGATTGACTCGTATGTGTCACCAGCAGACCGCTAACAGAACACAGAAGCAGCATCAAGTGGGCAGCCACAGGTCTGCAGCCATTAATCACAGCTGCTCTCTGACTCTGGCTATTATAACACAAATTAAGATAGCAATTGGACAAATTCTCTGGTATGTTAAAAACGCCCTGCGAAAATGCAAAACAATGACTCAAAATATAATGGTCTGCTAATTATTATGATTTTCTTTTTACTTTTGGAGTAGACAAAAAAATAATCAAATTAAGAAGTTGATTTCTTTATGACATGACTAAATTATTTCCCACTTTAATTACACAATTACAAAAAAGTACAAATACCATCTAAATATTTGATCATATTTTTTGCTTTATTATTGTACAAATGTTTCAGCCATCAGTGGCTGTAGGTTTATTATTACTATCATTATTATCATTTCATTTTGATCAAAATTTTGAGAGAGGTAATTATGGCATTCTCTTGTTAAACATTTTTTTTCCTGAGGTTTAAACAAAAGTTTTCAACCAAGCACATTAGTAGATCTATAATTTGGCATGGTAAACACATACCAAGCATTGTTATCTTTACTAAAGTTGCTGTTTTTTGCATCAATTTCCACAAAAGGCTCTCTGGGAGTGCAATATCCCTCTCTGAGAATCTTCAAAGACCTGTTTCCTGCATGTATTTTTGGCCAATCACGGCACAGCATATCAGCATCAGACTCAGTGATAGCTATCAGGAGGGCTTCATGAATATGAGCTCAAATTTCTCAGTTGGCCCCTTATGGCTGGCTGCAGTGATAGGTGATAGGGACTGATCTCACCGTTAAAGGGATACTTCAACATTTTGGCAAATTCGCCCATTGCTATAATCCCTATAGTCTTACCAATAGGTTCGTTACCTTTAGTTGTCGGTGCAAGCTATTTTTAGATCAGCGGTGCCGAGTTAGGAGCTGTTCTGCCAACGCAATGGATTCTTATGGTATCCCGGCTTTCCCTCACCAAGCTCATCAAACACACAGTCCAACAACTCCAGAATGCTCTCGTGGAAAAGTCGACATTCACCACGCTATGAAATAATCTTGGGACATTAAGTGACGGAGATGTTTTAAAGTTAAATGCAAAGCCAGAAATACACTCCAGACATGGCTGCTGCACTGTCTCACCTAGTGGTTTACTCAAGAAATAGTTCAGAGTATTTGCTTCATGTGTCGTAATGTTACATAATTACACGTTATTATTTCACAGTGTGGTGAATGTACAGGTCACAACTTGTCCACAAGAGCGTTCTGGAGTTGTTGAATTGTGTGTTTGATGAGTTTGATGAGGGAAAGACGAGATACCATAAGAATCCACTGCGTTTGCAGAGCAGCTCCTAACTCGGCACTGCCAATCTAAAAATTGCTTGCACTGACAACTAAAAGGTAACAAACCTATTAGTAAGACTATAGGGATTATGGCAATGGGTGAATTTGCCAAAATGTTGAAGTATCCCTTTAAAGGCTTACCTCAAATTTCCACATACAGTGACCGCGCCACGATCCGCCGGTGAATTGTCCTGCACATTGCTCCCTCTCTAGTCTATCAGAGCAGTTCCACAGTTGGTGCCCCAGACCGGCAGCAACGTGTGCCTGGACTGACACTTCGCTCTGCTTTGTTCAAGATACGCTACAGGTCTATTTTCAGCACCGGCCGCTACTAAACCGCGTCAATACCTGTTGATCAGAAAGCTCAGTAAGAGGAAGTCACAAGTGTAGGATATCTGGTTTCTTTCAAAATACAACCCAATGCACTGACTCCCAGTCGCAAATCATCACTATATCAACATTATGCGAGAGCAAAAGGTCACCAAGAGGTCAGTGAGTAACAGAGCTACAACAGCGTCATTGATTAGGAAAAGTTTACTTTTGAGGACATTTAGCCAAATAATTTTGCATAAAACCACAGATCCTTTAATCAAAAATTAACCTTTTAACTTCCCAATTTACTCACCCAATGGCCGAAGCAATAATATCATGGACTTATACCAGAAAGGATGATAAATTAATCCAAAAAGGTGATCAGGGCTGCGCAGCGCTCTAGACTCACTGCCAGTGGGCGAGGTCGCTCACCGTCAGTCGGACCAAACCAGCAGCGCAGTCATCCTATGTGGAAATTGCTGGTTAAAGTTCCATTAATTTTTGGAGGAAATAATTTTTTTTTTATAAGAGTATGTTAACAAGACAGAAATGTTGGTTTTATTCCAGTTTATTTTAATGTCTGGCCCCCAGCAAGAAAAAGCTGGCCATTATGAAAATGCACATGATGACTCCTGGTGTAGGATACCACAACAACCACTGTGAAGTATGAGCACAGGACAACAGTGGTAGCAAAAATCTGCAGAAGAAATATCAAAATGACGGCATAAGTAGCTTTAGTTGTGGAGGGATTTTTCTCTCTGATACTCTCTCTCATATGAAGACTATATGAATGTAAAAAAAGAAAAGGTTGCTGCAAGATATACAATGAATGATGTGCCTAAGCCCATCAAATTATTATGCGTGCGTAGGAAACACTGCAGTATTTGCAGATGTACGGGAGTCATCATCATCATATAATGCCAGTGTGGGCACGCTTAAAGGCTAATCAAGTCGTGTTAATGACAGTGATGCATAACAAAATGTGTTAGCTGTGATAAACTGTTGTGACATGTCATGTTTGGAGCACATCATCCAACACAATGTCACCAGGGCTTCCATAAACATCCTGTATTATGACTTATAATGCTATGAATCGGATGAGATACTTACGCTGTATCATCACCAGCCCATACATATCCTGCTTGACTAAATGCTTTATCATGTCATCAAAAAAACCTTCATCATTACACCAAAAGTGCCGACAGATTGCCGTTTCATAACAGCTTTGTGTGCATGTGTGATAGATAGCATCTTGGCACGCTGTAACTGCAACATTACTGCTGCCGCCGCTGATGGCTTTTCAATATAGCATTGCAGTCATTTTCCATAAGCCTGTGTGACTAATGGCATAAACAATGGAGCTGAATGTTCACGTTATGGGCCCATTATGGGACTATCAGGGCAGGCATGTAAAGACGGATGTCTTTGATCAGCACTCTATTGTAGGAGCCAGGTGCAGGGAAGAGGTTCAGCGTCTTTAAGTGTGGTTTTAAGAGTCTGTGTGTGCTAGCAAGTGGAGAGGAAGGGAGGATCCAAAAGCAAAGACAGAAGCAGGAGAAATATAATGAAACTGAAGAAGAGTGAGGCTATAAGTGCATGGAAAAGAGAGAGAAAAGCCAACAAAGTGTTTTGTTTCTACACGCCATTGGAAAAGCAATGAATTGCTTAAATGACTCCCAGTCTATTTGTGAAGCCACCCAAAGTATCTCATTTGCCTCTGATGCCTTTTTCCCAGAGCATAATGACCCAAGTATGGTGATGTCATGCAGCAGTTACCTCAATCAGCCAATGGGGTTTCCCGCCTGTCACCGACTGCCTTGGATGCTAAAGGGAGCAGTCAAAGGCGACAAGTTAGACACACGAGCCCCTTACACAGAGACCACTTTAATACAGGACATGTACAAAAAGCAGAGTAATGTCCAAGATGTTAATGGAATGGCTATGGAGGCTAAAGTAATGCAAATGTTCCCTGAATGCTCCAAAAGCTTCTGTATGAAAACAATAATGTCAAATCAGTGAAAGTTTTAGCCACCCACATGCTTGAAAGCCAGATCCAACAAACCTAAGTGTCACGCGGCGAGCATCAGCCTCCAAAAGGACTGCTGCAAAGGCAGAAATATTGGGGGGATTTTTAGGTCATTGGAGCAATTTCACAAAGTGAGTGTTTTTTTCACTTCAGTTGTTGCATTTTGTCTGCCGTGTAACCCTCGACAAAGCTTTCAGTCTCTCACAGGATGAGTCATGCTATGCCAGCCTCAAAAAAACTCAGCTGTCGTGCCAGAAAACCTGCAGATCTACAGGCAGTTATGCTGTTAGTCTTTAGGTAGTTAAGAGATGGAGCACATAAAGGATTCATGTCACATAAAAGCACAAAAACAACGTTAGATATGCTTAAGCCCTAAAAGAGTAAAAGAGCGCTAAGCTACGCACGTCAACCCAACTAGAACCTTTTTCTTCTTTCAGCTCTCTTACTTCAACTTGGACAACAAGTTTCTTTAATGTAGCTGTACAAGTGGGCATAAAGGTGGGATAAAAAAATCAAGGGACAAAGTACTGTCATCCTGATTTGTGTGGTGTTGGTGGCAAATCAAACAAAATTGGCAAGGACCAGGTAAGGACCTAGCTGCTAGTTACCCATAAGTTAATGGGATAGAAAGTCCATCTGTCCGTTTTCGATACCGCCTATCATGTTGGGGGTGCTGCAGCCTATCCCAGCTGTCACTGGGCGAGAGGTGGGTACACCCTGGACTGGTCGCCAGTCAATCACAGGGCCGACATACACAGACATACAACCAGGCACGCTCATACTCACACCTTCGGCCAATTTAGAGTCATTAACCTAATGTGCATGTTTTTTGGTGGTGGGAGGAAGCCGGAGTACCCGGAGAGAACCCACGAATGCGCAAGGGGAACATGCAAACTCCGCACTGAAGGGCCCTGACCGGGAAGTGAACTAGGGACCTTCTTGCTGTGAGGCAACAGCGCAAACCCATGCGCCACCGTACAGCCTGGGAAAAAAATGTCCTTATAGGAAATCCATAAAATAGGGGGCAGGTTTAGCTCAGTTGAGTCCTCAAAGCACTGGTCGCCAGAATCAGGTTTGACACGTCAACACAACTTGTGTTGCTCGGCAGCCGAGATCAAGCTCTACTGTGTATCTTTAGTCCGGGTCTTTTCACCCCTAGTGTGCCTACAGACCGCCGGCAGTTTTCATCCCTTGGGACATCCACAGCATGACCACAGGCTCAGTCAACTCTATCTACCAGGACAGTACCCTAGGCTGTGCTTATGTGCCACATCCACCCTTACTCCGCTTGAAAGATGTCGACTTTGTTATCCTTTCAACTGATTATTCTCCCATGCCCTTGGTATAATGCAAGGACCTCAAGAGTATGACTAGGGTTGCGTCAATCCTGCTTCCTGCCCGTTGGTGCCCTTAGCCGGGCTTACTCGCCATTAAATGGCCTAATTCAGCCTCAGCTTTTGGCCCAGACATGCCTAAAAGTTTTTCACAGCACTGTATTCTGACAAGGTTTAAGATTACAGAAATGTGGGTTTTGATTTCTATTTAGGGAGGGCTGTGTCCTGCAGCTAGACCAGTAGAGAGCCACTGCTTCAAAACATTCAAAGTACGTTTTTGTTTTAATTATTGACATAAGTTAGAGAAGATCAAAAAGCATTTCTATTAAAAGTAATATCTTACAACTTGTTTTTGTCTACTGAAAAGGTGTGTACTACGTTAAAATGGAAACTCGTGCATTAAATCAGCTCTGATCTGTTGAATCCACACCCTGCACCTAAAGCTCTACACCATCACGGCTCCTCTGCTCTTGTTGTTGTTGTTGTTGTTTTCTTGGCCAGTGAGATGTTTAAAATGAGGCGCCTGACAGCAGATAACATCTGAAAGCTACAGACTCCATTATGGCGGTTGATGTTCCGGGAAAGGGTGAGGAGAGAGACTCATCTGGAGATTTGGAGTTAGGAAGGATGAAAAAGAAGAGCGGTGAGAGGAGAGAAAATTGGAGAGAGAGGAGACAGCAATCCCATTTCTGATTCCCTTGATTTCTCTGGTTCTCATCCTGTGGTTATATTGACATTTTGGGGAAAATTTTATCAGTTGCTCTTACTTCCCTGAATCCTACAAAAAATATACACACTTTAGTCCACACAGCGGATCACATTAAGAGTTACAGAGCTCAGCCCACGCCTCAATGTGAAACAACAACAGTGTTTACATCAATGATGGAAGGCCACCTCTGTGGTATGTCTCTGATGCAGATGTGATATGTGCCAGCTGTGGTCGCAGTAACCAACACCATCCTACCATACTGTTCCTTGATGACGAGAATCATCCTCACAGCTTGCAGGTATGACCGCCGTTCAAATTAACTGGCCAATTACACCTCTAATGCGCCACTCAAAACGCAATCATATCACGCACACTTGGCCAGATGTAACCTGAAGGGAGAGCCAGATGTGAAGACGTGCAGTCTGCGGTTGTTAAATTAGAGCTCTAGCTCGCTTTGTAAATGGAAGAGTTATGGAAATGTGAATGGCCATTTAATTTCAGCAATAAAGAAAGACGAGCTTTTAACAGCTGCTGTGGTGGAAACCTTTTGGAGTATTATATGAGGGGTAACAGTCAGGTACTGTAACAGGGTTACTGTGCACCCTGCTGAGAGCGGCTTCTCGCAGGGCTGGGTGATATGGACCAAATATCACATTTAGGTATTTTTTTTTTTTTAGCTGAGTGGCAATAAACAAGACAATCCCAGTTTTTTGGAAAGAAATGAATGGCTGTCACTACACCAGAATCACAAACTCTGATATGAATCTGGCCAAAATTCAACCTGCAATGAAATCTGTTTGATACCACAGCAATAAAAATACAACTTGTGTGCAGTTTGGAGACAATCCAAGCTGCAACTGAGCAAGAGGTAGAGTACACCCTGAACTGACGTGAAGAGGCAAGCAATCACAGTCATGTGCACACCTACGGGCAATTTAGCATCACCAATTAACCTAACAAGCGTGTCTTTGTGAAGTGGGAGGAAGCCAGGGTACCTGGAGGGAACCCATGCATGCACAAAGAAAACATGCAAGCTGGAAATTCTTGCAAAATCCAGATGGAGGATTAGATAGAGAAACCTTCTCTCTGTCAGGGGGCAGCACTACCCAATGATATCACCATGCAGCCCTCTAGACTTCTAATATGGGGATTTTTTAAAAATTATTTTTCATTATGAAAAAACACAGGCAAGCTTCTTTATATCTAAATTGTCGAAGATTTTTAGCCTTATTTATTAATTAATTAATTTATTTTTTGTTCAAATAAGATTTCTGGGGCTCTTTGTTACATAGAGACCCAGATCCCACACGGTCAGTAAAAATGGTTAAATCTGTATTATTTTAATGATTGGTGGCATCAAAAAGTGAATAAACTTCATGAGCTTCAGTTGTATTTTGAACCAAAAGAAAGAAAAAGAGCTCTTTCTGAATTGCACAATTATGTTGGCACCAATTGGAAAAATGTATGGAACTAGTGGGAGCAAGGGTCCCAAAAATATTTGCACAGCTCTAGACAGTGTTCAGGAGTTATCCTGCAGTTTTTAGTAACTAAAAAACATTAATTCCCAAATTTGGGTATCTAAGACTTTTGTTTGCATCAGTATCAGAGGTACTAACATCTTGTGTTTTTTCCCTGATAATATAAAAGCTACAAAATTAGATTAAACACTATAGAAAATAATAAAAGATCAGAGGGCAGGTGGCCTAGAGCAGGGGTCATCAACTATATTTGTACAACGGCCAGCTTTTTTTCTTGACAGACATTTTTGGGGGCAGATTTTCATTTGGACTTTCAATGGAGTCTTTCGCTAACTAAAACCAGGCTTTCATGTAAAGACATCTATCTAGCCACTCTGCCATAAAGCCCAGATCAGTGGAGGGCTGCAGTGATGGTTGTCCTTCTGGATCTTTGTCCCATCTCCACACAGGATCTCTGGAGTTCAGTCAGAGTGACATCAGGTTCACGGTCACCTCTTTTACTAGGACTCTTCTCCCCTGATTGCTCAGGTTAGCCAAGCAACTATCCGAGAATTATAAAGGTAACTACGCTCTTGGGAACCCTCAGTGCATTTAATTTTTTTGTAGCCTTCACCAGATCTCTACCTTGCAACAATCCCATCCTTGAGCCCTGCAGGCAGTTCCTTTGACCTCATGGCTTGCCAGCTGTGAGATATTCTATAGAGAGGTGCCTTCCCAAATCATATCCAATCAATTTAATTTACCACAGGCGGACTCCGATTAAGGTGTAGAAACATCTCAGCAAAGATAAAGAGAAGCATTTTTACAATACTTACGTTAATGTAATATTTTAGTGTTTTTTTCTGTTTTATATAAATTTGTAAAATGTTCTGAAACTCTGTTTTCACTTTGTCATGACGGGGTACTGAGTGTAGATTTATGAGAATATTTATATTCTTTTTCAACTGTAGCATGAGTCCGCAACATAACCAAACTAACATTAGTGAAGGGGGTCTGAATACTTCCTGAATGCAATGTAAACTGAACAAAACTTTAAGCATCACCAGAAGTAGTTGATAACATTTAAGTAATGCAATAAAGTCTATGTGTAAAGATCAGGAAGAAACATGTGGATCCATCTTTTCTCCCTCTCCTCTTTTTATCCACCTTTGTGTGTGAGCTGATGATGATTTATATAACTAATGTAAAGCAAAGGGAACTGCATGCATCGCGTATAATTTCACCTTATATTTAAATAACTAATATTTATTGCAGGAGGAAAAAAAAACATTGCAGTTTTTCCTATAATGTTTAGCCCTATCATAAACCATATCAGTACAAACAACAGTGCCCTACTCTATATCTGATTAGAAAATATTTCAGTATATCTTAGATACAGGATATATTGCCCAGCCTTGCCCTGTTGTAGTAAATGTATATCTGCTGCTACTGCAGGGTGCAACCCCAACCTTAGTGATGTTTATCTGCATTCAGTGCCGGGCATTTATGACCATGCTATATCAGCCTTTATATGTCAAGTGCCTCTATTACCGATGGCACCATATGTCAAAGTTGCCTGTGCAATTTTGGAACAGCCACAGCCATCTCTGTGTGCATTTCCCACCTCAATAAAGTGAAAGAGAACCTAAACACACTGTTTGTTATTCTCCTCACACAACAGAGCGAGGCTGCTGCAAGAAGGCCAAACTGACAACCTTATCCACAGCCAGCAAATAGAGCAAACCCTCCTGTGTGTTTCCACCTCTGCTGACAAATACAGCTCTGAGGGGAGTGATGGAGAGAATTACTCTGCAGCACAACCTCAACAGGACCACACTGATCAAGCATGAAATTGTGATTTGTTAGGGCAACTCTGGGTGGAGATTAAAATTAGTGTTAGTGACGAACAGTTTTATGCACGACCAGCGGGTTGCACTTTGATTAACCAGCTAGTTACTACTGCACCCTGGACGCATGCAAATGCCTTTGTTTTGGTCCCAACTGGGTGCTAAAATTCAGTGTTTTTTATAGCAGAGATTAATAACATCCATGCAGAGGGGAGTTGAGGCTAATAAAGGAGTAGGAGCTGTAAGCTGCTTTTGGGGTAGTGAGTTTAATAGCAGGCTGGTGTCTGGGTGGAGTCTTACCAAATCTCTGGGGCATTGCATCTGGGGCTCAGCATTCTAGAGGATGGAAAGAACCAAAAGTAGATCAAGCAATCATATTTATTCATAAAAACATTGACAATATGAGCACAAAGGAGATGTAAAAGGGAGCATTATTGGTAAATGGAAGCAATGGTATGAATAAATGAGGATGCAGGATATGAAAATGATCAATCTCAGCAGTTAGATGGGATGTTATTGCTTGGTAGTTGCAATATCTGAAAGTGGAGATAAAATACAGTCATCTAACCTGCACACTTAATCAGATCCAGTTTGATTTACCTTCTGGAGGCTCTCCAGTCAGAGTCCTCTTACTGTCCAGCTGCCATAACCCAGATAAGAAAACTCTCAGGTCAACCTGATTGCTTTTGCCAGATCAGGTGAGCTCTTAGCAATAGATTTCACTGAATCAGTGGGTTTTCTTCAACTTGGGTTTTTAAAAGTAGATCTAAATGTAGAGAGTTTTCAAATAAACTCTAAGATGAATGAAAGAGTCCTGGGAACCTTAAACCAATCATTAAATCCAGCTCCTTTTTTGTTTTTAAGAAATTTTTTTCTTTGACTTATTTCTAAGCCTGCAGCAATCTTTTGACAATCTCTTGTGTAGCAGATCAACCTTATAATGGCTGTTTCAGACTGGGTGCATGGCGGCCCTATCAATACTGTACACAGCTCAATTTTTATTTTGGTGTATTTTATCAAGTCAGGGCTTTCAGACTGCCAACATCATCATCTGCATCATCTAGAAGGCCTGCCCATTTCTTCTGCAAGTCGTGCATGTCTCTCAGCCAAAACAGACAGGAAAATCATACATTGGGAGCAATATTCATCTTGCTTTAGTAGAAATGTAAGTCCCCATTGGTAAAACAGTTTGCAATGCATCTGCCTAATGGAGCTGTCTAACTTTTTGTGAGATTTTTCTGTTTCAAAATCAGCAGAACATCCCTAAGAAAGATAAACACATGCAATTAAACTTTCAGTTTGTGCTTTTCAAAGTGAAGGCCTGGTTTAGCATCTATGTGAAGAAATTCACCTTGTTTGTGCAGAATACTTTAATCCTAAATGTGTCCCAGTTCAGTTATATAATGAATCAGGTCACTTGTTAGGGGATTTAATGAGGTAAAAATGAAGAAATGCAAAGCTGTGTCAGCAGGGAAACGCAGCTAGAGTTAACATGCATCGCAGCTGTCATGCAGCAAACACACACCCAGTCTGAAACTGACTTTAGGGTTAAAAAATTTACTTGAGATGAAAGCATCAACAAACCAATACTTAAACTGTAGGCCTCTGGCATTGATCAATCATGGGGGTACGAAGGAATGTAATCCCTTTTAGTCTGAGGGCCAGAGTTGGCTTTTTTTAGCTCTGGCAGTGTTTATTTTTAAATCAAAATCAATGTAGTCCAGCATTCTGAGCACTCAGCATCTGACTGTGACTTCAACAGAGCAGAGTCTCACAATTGGAAAGTTATGGGTTCAGTTCATAGACTGTAGCAAGAATTGGACAAAGCCTGTGTAACATCAGCTCTCTGCGAGCATTAGGCAGACTCAAACTGCTTTTGAAGCCAATCTGCAGCAGCTTCCATGTTGAAATCGCAGTCTCAACCAAACTTTGGATCAACCTAACGGCCCGCCCACTAAGCTTGACTTCCAGTCAGCTGGCTAACTAGCATTGTGACTGACAGAAATGTAGCTTCTGCCTGTCAAGCCATCTGTCAATAAGTCCGCAGTGAGGTTTTTCCTAAATATAGTCAAAACCATTGTGGTATAAAAAAATGTCACCCCTCATATAGCGAGAGCACATGAAGACATTAGCTAATGAGACATTATTGTCTATTTTTTTTTTTTTTCCAGGCTGTAAACCAGTTTATAGCGTAAAAAATGCCTTTTAATGTGTGTTCAGACAGGACTTCCGGTGTTCCTGCAGCCAGCCTCAAGTGGACGCTCGCTATATTGCAATTTTTTGCACTTCCGCATTGGCTTCATTTTTCAGGACCAGAATTTGCCGTTTGGTTCAATCCTCAGCTCCTACGGTCACATGTCGCTGTGTCCTTGGGCAACATACTTAAAACACAGTTTACTCTCACTGCTTCGTTGGTGGCGTGTAAAAGAGTATGGATGGGATTAGCTAATACTGACGGCCAATTCTCCATAGCAACCTCTGCCATCAGTGTATGATTGTAGAGTGAGCGGCGTGGAAGGGTGGATAGGTGTGACCCACGGCGTAAAAGCACTTTGAGATGACTATAAAGAGTTACAGAAGATCAAGTCCATTTATCATTTACCACCCTGGGAAGAAAAGACTCTCAGTGTCAGCTGTTTATGTCGCTGCACTTAAAAGCGCTCTCAGTTTAAAACTGCTCAGCTTCTATAACAGTGCTGCATTCGTCAGCGTCATTTCTCCCTTGCTAATCAAAATCAAAAAGGGGCGGGACTTAAAACAATAGCAGAAGAGAAACCAATTTGAAT
This sequence comes from Cheilinus undulatus, assembly GCF_018320785.1. Lineage (NCBI taxonomy): Eukaryota > Metazoa > Chordata > Actinopteri > Labriformes > Labridae > Cheilinus > Cheilinus undulatus. The sequence goes on from NC_054877.1 coordinate 7,355,128, forward strand.
TTCATAGGGTAGTTTTCAGGTTTCAGGTCTGCAGCTGCTGCCTGTGTCAGGAGAGGATTTATTTACATGGTTTGCATGTCTTCCCAAATAAGAAGCACAAAGAGCTACTTTAAAACAGTGTGACTTCTACCGAGTAAAGCAGGATTCTTTATTTACATAGTAACAAAGAACGCTGGGGAGAAGTGCTCTGAAAATGAGGTTACAGGCGATGACAGTGCTAAAAGAGCCGGCTATGGACACACAGCCTCTAAGGCAATTACAGCTCAGTCACCCAGTTGTGATTTGAAACTTACAGGCCCCCCCAGAAAAGCACGGTTTTATCCTGAGTGGTGTGTCCTAGCGAACAACTGATAAGGCCGTTTCTGGGAAACATCCCAGCCTCCCAACAGAAAGTCTAGCATGTCTGATTTTTCCAAGGATTTGCTCCATGAAGTCAGTGATTTTGTCCAATGAGTGATGTGCAAAAGTCAAAACAAACCAAATAGTGAAGCAAAAGAAGAATGATGAAGTTAGTCCTGCAAGATGGAACAGTGGAAAAGTCGTCTAGCCATGCGCCTCTTGCCCGTATTAGTTGATCTATGTAGCTATTTTGTCAGCCATTAATGGGAAGCTGTGATGAAGGCTATTTCTTGAAGCATATGCAGTATATCTAACCTCCACTGGACTTGTTCTAATAACAAAAACACTAAAGATGAGGCAAAGTAAAGTGGCCCGGCCATCCTTATATTTTTTCTGTATGTGGCCCTCAGTCATAAAAGTTTGGACACCCCTACATCCTTTAAAAAGAGACCTATTAATTCCTTTTAGAAAAAAAATAATTTGAGGTAAAGTGCAGCTTGTCAAAATTACTCATGCATTGTTACCTTCTGCATGCGGCAGCTGCATAAATGATGCAACAGCTGTTGGTTTTAAATGTTCATTGCTTGACATTAGGCCTAATAAACAAAGCTTAGTACCTGACATTTTAAATTCATGTTTACATACTGAGTAAATACAAAGCTTGCTCTAAATCTCTGTTTTGTTTAGCCAAATTGAGCCATCATATTTGTTATTTTACTGATATATAATGTGAATCATGATCCACTCACTGAAAGAGCAAAGCTGTGAAGACTGCCTGTATTTCTTCCACCAGAGAGAAAGTGCTTACCCTAGCTCATAACTTGAGATAAAGGCTGAAGCTGCTCATTTTATGCACTGGACTTCATCTCCCTTAGGTCCCATCTAAAGCCTTTCACATCAGCCTCTCCACCCTGCAGCTGATAACCACAGTTCAAATAAATCCTGCCATCTAACTACCAACTCCGCAGAGTCAGCCAGACTCAAAAGCCCTCTCTTATCTCCGAGATGAATATCGACCGGTGTGGCAGTTCCACTCATCTAGCCAGCCAATAGCCTGCCCTGCATCCCTAGCAGTGATAATTGCCACCAATAAGACGTTTGATTGACATTTCTCACCGGCGAATGGCTGCACGTGCTTGTTATGGCTGAAGTGGCTGCTGATGGTGCTAGAAGACAACATTTTTATGGCAGCAGAGGGGGGATTTAATCCTGTTTGGGGCTGTAACTCATGTAAGCACTCGATAAAGAGTGTTTTAAAAGAAGCAGGTGCAGACGCAAGGATAGCAGAGAATCATTGACTGCTGCCGTGGAGTAAACACCAGCGTGATTTAAAGCCAGCTAACAGCTTCTAGGGTTCAATCCCATCCACATGAAAACTACAAGGTTCTTTTTTCTCCATTATGAGCTTCATCAAACAACTCTGAGGTAACTCCAGATGTGAAGAACATCAAACCTGCTTTTTCTGCTGAGGTAATTAACATCTGGCACCGTGTAAAAACACAACGTTGAGTGAAGCGAACAGCTGTAACAAAGGGGCCGACTGAACTCGCAACAGTTTGCATGAATCATTGAAGGCAGTGTCTGAGCACGCTGATTGACTGCTCTACGATGCAAACACCAGCACACAAAGATTTGCTCCTGTTTGTAGAGTTTAATATGTGAGGATGCTGCCTGATTGATATTCCAGCCAAGTGTGTTTTTCACTCTCTGCCTACTACCTGCCCTGCGTCTGTCTGTTCATCCCCACATCCATCAATCTGGTAAGTCAGCTTGGAGGCAGAACGCAAGGATAAAGGTGGAAATACTCAGTAGCCTTACCAAGAGAGAGGAAGAAAGGAGAGTGGTGAATAAGAATGAAAAGAGCATGAAGGGAGGGTGACGCATATATAGGAGAGAGCGAGGCAGATAAAAAGAACAAAGATTGAACTCCACAGGTCTCCTCGGAGGAGAGCTGCAGTTTAGTAATAGACACGAGGGCAGTGAGGGAGCAGGGGCAATCAATCTGCATGCATGGCTAGCGTGTTGTGTTAGCTGGGAAATGAGAAGAAAACACTGCACCCAGCATAAGGATTAACGGCACATGTGACAGCACGGACAAACTCACAGACCCACAGCCTGTATGTATCTATGCACAGGGACTGTATAGATGTCATGACGTGAGATGATTTACACCGGCAGGATGGAGAGTTAAAGCAGAGGTGGAGTATGACGTACCACTTCTCTGGGGAGGAAAGCCTCCTCCTGCCGTAGAACCAGTAGCCCGACAGCCCCGCCCATGGGTGTGGCTCTGAGCAGGGAAACCACCTCCTCCTGGGTTCGCCCATTTAAGTCGACGCCGTTTACCTGAATGAAAGAAAAAGAGTTTAAGAGAAGAACATTTAAAGTCTGAAATCTTTAGAAAATATATTGTGATTATACATTTACGACATTCTAACGATATCAATAGATGTTACAGAGAGGAATTAAGGTCAGACATGCTGTTTGGGAAGTGAATGTCCACTTCATGTTGTTTGGGCAGCACATAACTACTTCTCGTTTGTTTGTTTGGGGTTCAATCGTATCTTAAGACCGGCTCAGACCACACGAATTCAGCCAGATTTAAACCCAACTGCAACATCACAGCTCATTGTCAAAAACTGTGACCGATTTAGAGCATTGGGGACAACAAACGGTCTTGTAGTGTGACATAATTAACTATGTGTCCAAGACGTCCCACGACCCTGATTCAACAAGACTAGCATGTCTGAATTTTTCTTTCTTTTTTTTTTTTTTTAAAGATTTATTTTTGGCCTTTTTGCCTTTATTTGATAGGACAGTGGATAGAGTCGGAAACAGGGGAGAGACATGCAGGAAATAGTGCCACGGGCCGGATTTGAACCCGGGTTGCCTGCGTATATGGCATGCGCCTTAACCACTCAACTACCGGTGCGCCATGTCTGAATTTTTCTAACATTGTCGTCTAATTTGTCATCCTGACCTGACGTCTACCAGCAGGTGGGCATTTGCTCCTTATCTTTGCATCATCAAGATCTAACTCTTTTTATCCCCTTTTATTCCCTAAAACTAATGTGTACATTTTATTTTATTTACGTTATTACATGCATACATATGTGAAGGAGAGCCAGTCCATATTGTCCTCCTCTTGACATATCCATTACAGTTGTCCATAATCCAATCCATAATTGTTTCTTAAAGACCGCTACTATCACTTATTGCACTTCTGTTGTAGAGTGATTGACACTCTTTGACCCGCCCCCTGTCAACTTGTGATCTCACACTCAGTCACAGAGACAGTGGTTACATCAGCATATGGTGAGCGGTCAGGATCACTCTTGTAGTGTGGCCAGGTTGTCGGCCAAGACAGGACAAGATTTTTGTTGCATAGTCTGACATGTTGCCAAAAAAATTGCGTGGTCTGAGCCGGCCATTAGGTTGTTTTGATCTATGCAGTCCAGTCAGAATAAAAATGTCTGGATGAGGATAAGTAAAAACACAAGCTAGGTGACATTAGAGACAGCTCACCCACATCACCTTTAGTGCTTTGTTTGAGGCTCAATCTTCTTTATTAATCATGTTGAACTCTTTTTTTTTTTTTTTAAAGATTTATTTTTGGGCCTTTTCATGCCTTTATTTAATAGAGGAAGGACAGTTGATAGACTTGGAAATGGGGGAGAGACATGCGGTAAGGGGCCACAGGCCGGATTTGAACCCAGGCCACCCGCGTACATGGGTAGCGCCTTAAACCACTCAACCATCTGCGCTCCCGTGTTGAACTCTTTTGATTAAAATCTCTGGTATTTTTAATCCTGATTTGCTCCTATTGCAACATGTAAACATAATATAATACAGTTATTTCATCACTAGTTAAAAAATCTGAATAAAATAAACCTGTAGTTCAAAGGATTTTCAGTTTTGTGCAATAACCCTGTAGATTACATGTTGCACTGCATCATCCTTTATGCAGATGGTCTGCAATATGGCATAACAACTTCAAAAGCTGCTCTGTCTTTCTACACAAGATTTGCATGAACAAAAAGTGCTTTGATTTTATTCCAGGAAGCTTAAACGTGAACCTGAAAGGAATTTGTTAAACTTTACATTCAACAGATGGCTGGTGTTTTTGATGGATTAAATACATGAATGCTCCTTTGGTGCTGGGACACATTTTTCATACAGCAGTCTGTCTAATATCAGTGCCAAATATGTAACTGATAACACAGTCCAGTAAAAATCACATATTACTCTGCATGAACACCTCAGCTCTCATGAACTGCTGTTTAAAGTAACACTTTCTCACCTCTAGTAGCCTGTCTCCTGCCTTCAGACGGCCATCTTGGATGGCAGCTCCCCGAGGCAGAATGTTCTTCACATAGATGGGTGCCGAGCCGCCGATAGGAACGTCCCGTGAAGTTATACTGAAGCCGAGTCCCTCAGGACCTGTGGGGGGAACAGTAAGGAGAGGAGGTCTTATGATGGAATCTGGTTTTATCTTGAGGCAAAATGTGAACTTCCTTTGATTCTCTCTAAACTCCTGCAGCTCGAGTTACTGAGGAGAAGTTTAAATTCAGCTGGCATGGTTGGACGACGTCTGATGTAAGTTAAGGCAATAACAGACAAAATATTTAGGCAGAAATCTGCCTCAGATGTGAAGTTATACGTCTGATCGGGAGTGAAAGGTAAGTGATTCCAAGTTTCCTGCGGCAAAATATTCTAGAAGAAACAAGAGAGCAAATCATATTTCTAAGTCAGTGTGAATACTTTTCTCTCTGATCTTTGTGACTTCAGAAAAGGTGAGACAAAAAGTTTCTCAGGAGTCCTTTTTTATAAATAACACCTTGAAACTGGTGAAAAACTTTTAGAAAGGGTAAAAATGTCAGGGCCTTACCTTTCAACACACAGTAGGAACTGCACTGCACGTTGTGTGTAAGCAAGTTATCTATAAAGCCAGAAGGATATTTGCTGTTTCACCTTGCATACCTTTTTGGTACTTGTACTTGCTTGTATTGGACACATGCTATTGGAGGACAACAGACTGTGTACAACTATCTAATGTGAAAAATGTAAACTATAGACAGTGTGACAGTGAAAATGGTGATCATTCTGAGCTAAAAACTCACATCATAAACATTATTATTTAATAGTATAATCAAAACAGCTCAGACAGATGACTTGTGATCAGAAACAGTCACACGCTGTTTCTTTAACATTTTTCTGCATGTATGGATGTAATTGTCCAGTGTCACACATAAATTAGTGAGCATGATATTTGGTGACTTTCAGCAAAATGCATCTGCAGATGATGGTGTTAAAACAGTTGCTGAAAATAAAGTTTTTGCATTGTTTCTTGTTTAGTTTAAAAAAAACCCTGTAGTTAATAAAAGTTGTGAATTGCGATTGATCTCTTGTCTTCTGTAGTTAATCTACAGATTTTAAAATCCCACTAATTTGCATTAAAACATTTTTGTTTCAACTTAGGGTGACTGACTTTCTGTTTGGATACACACACACTTTTATTTTGAAAGAAAATACGGATCTTTAGGCTAATAATAAATAACTTTAACACGAATTTAATGTGGAAAAAGGAACTTGCTATGGAAAGTAAGTATGAAGGTAAATGTTAGAAATCATAAGGTTTAAACGACTTTTGGTTTGTCCACTGAACTGTCTGTGAGTTTTTAAAAGGAAAATGAGACATTAAGGAACAGTGTTGGACTCATTTTAAGTAACTGTGGTTGCAGAGAGACGCTGACTTGGCTTAACCAAAGTGTCCTGAAAGGAAGGATAAGCATGCAATTAATTGGGATTAAAAAACATAGTAACAGTGCACTAGTTATGGATCTTAATTAATTGTTACTAATGCATTAGTGCTGGTAGTTTTATCAACACAATCTTAAATATAGTTATCATATAAGGGGTCAATGAAAAACTACATTAGTACAAAATGAGTCACAGAAGCATTGGTGTGAAAGTCACTAGTTAACATGGTCACTCATTGAAACGATACATGCATATTTACATCAGCTTTAGGTTTACTCTTCAAACATGAGGCTTTTTGATTCCAGCTGGTGTGATGGGGATATTTAAGGCCTTGAAGTGAATACGACACACATCTTTGCTGCCAGTGCTGTGGTAAATAATGAAGAAAGCAACAACAAGGCCGTTGTAATTGTGGTTTCATTAGGTTTAGAAAAACATCTGAGATCAAGATTCTCCTCCTTGTTGCAATCCCAAAAGCTTCTGCTGTCTCACATTGTGAGATGGCCACCCTAAAGTCAGAATTTTATCCCAGGCTATCTTTGATCCAAAGACCATGACAACGGCCGTCCACCCACCTATCTCACAGAGCGACGAAGGACCGCCGGTTAAAAGCCACGACCAAAGATATCACCACGATTGGTAATAGTTAGTCTGGAACAGTCCAAAATCCTACAGTGTATACCAGGCTTCAGACACAAGAACTATACATCAGTGCATGTCTGTTTTCACCTGTTTGAATATATTTTCTTTATTTTAACTGATGATCAAATGATTATAAATCAAATTAACACATGGCATGTAAATTCTACTGCAAGTGGACTCTATCTAAGTGACACAAAAAGATGATACTGATGGTAGCAGGGCATCATGGAAGCGATCTCGATTCTCCACCCCCCTGATGAAAATGAACTCTGGATGGACCATAGTAAAGACAATTTGGGCTTACGTGACAGGACAAGCAGCGGATGGTGGATGATAATCATGGGCCATTAGAAGGAAGCAGCACAAAATACTTGTACCATCTACTAACAGCTCTGTCTGGACAGTACAAACTTTTAAAAGAACAGAGAGTCCACAATTCCTCAAGTTTTCCTTTCTGCATGCATTTTACCACAAACAAAACTGTCATTAGTAAAACCGATAATGGCGTCTACATACATCAGGTGAAGACTTTAGTTCACAAAGTTCCAGTCTTAATTCGTTGGTGCAGACGTGTTTATGACTCTCGCTCTTCTTCCTAATGTGACCTGATTTTGCTGATCCGTCTCTGCTTATTAATCCGTGTTCATGTGGGCGGATGTGATTTTGTTTGTGTACTTTCCGAGTTTTGCCTCTAACCCCCTAAGAGTGTATCATTATGAACCATTAGTAAAACAAGCCTGTATCTCACATCAATAATCTGAATAGACAAACAAACAATTTCCTCCTATTAAGCAAGTTAAATACAGGAAACGAGGAGAAATCCGGTCCTGTCAGCACAGAGCTCAAGTAGGTTTAGTGAATAATTAAAAGTAGGACATGTTTGAGGCAAGGCAACTTCATTCTTTGGAGGAGGATACCGGTCTTTGTTTTGAGTTCACAGGGCAGAAGAGCTCAGTTTAGCCTCAGGACCTTAAATACTAACACGGTATTTAATTAAAGAGAGAAAGTGAAGCACAGGCAATGCAATGGTAGGATAATATCAGACTGTCTCAGGTTATAGAGGGGTAACTAAATGGAGCTCTGGTTTTAATCCAGACTCAGTGGACATCAATGGAAGTGATGGTCATCACACAGCAACAGTAAAATCTGGATGTATTTTTGATTTTGATTTTTCAGGGTCTAAATGCCTTACAAATAAAAAATAGAAATACTCCAACAGCTTGTTCCAACTGACATCAAAAAAGTCAATAATGGCTGCTACATATTCCCAGCAGGATGAGCACTCAACTAAAGTAGTCTGACTTACAGGCTTTGATTTTATTCGAGTGTCTATCAATGCAGCTAAAGTAGTGCCACAGGAATGCTCCTCTTTGTTAAAGAGTCATACATTTTTCTGAGGAAATAAAACCAACAAAAAATAACCATGACATAGCTCACTTCAAGTCTACTAGACTGCGTTCATAATAAATGTGGTGTTGCGATGCTGCTGCCTTGACTGCGAAGTTGTGTTGGATTATTTGCTAAAAAAACAAAAACTAGAATGACCACCAGGTGGGTATCTGGTTTCGTGAGCTGTATCATTAGCAGGCTATGATGATGGTGGGCCAGGAACAAGGGCCTGAACCTTACACCTCTGAAATACAGTCACTTTATGCTGCAGGTACAATGATATCAAAATCTTTTATGATGATAATCATGGTCTAAAATATCACAGCTATCAGTATGATTACTGTTGTTTTTACTGGAAATCCAGAAAGATACCAATTCATCATTTCAACTCATTTTATCAAGTTTGATATTAAAAATACTATAAAGCAAATAAGCAGCATGGAAACCAGTGCTAATTTTGATAACAAAACGTATGATGAAAAATGTTCATTAGCAATATTTTTTCAACGACAAAGATGGGACGAGGATGTGCTAAAAAATAGATCACTGATGATAAAACTTTGATGAAAAGTAGATGACTTTTTGTTACAGAGACCAGACAAGACTATTTCTGTGATATTTCTCCTCTGTGTGTCTGACCTGCTGTCAAAAACACCCAGAGGAGAGAGAGCAGGAGGAGCAGGGTGACAGAGAGAGGAGCTCATAGGTTGATTAAACCTGTAGCTCTTCTCTGTATTCTAGTGAGCTTTTAAAAAGAAATTAAACTAAAATGCATCCAGCCTACCTTTGAATCGTTTAAAATCTCCACCTGCTTTTTCATAGCATAGACTCCTAATGTTGGCTTCTGTTGCTGCTGTGCAGTAATCCTCCTCAGTCTTGATCAGAGTTGTAGCAATAAAAAAAATCCAAAACCTTGTTCTAGGTCCTGTTAGTTAAAAATATTAATACAAAGTTGGAATCTGTGTTAAAATTGGCGAGACAAATGCTGATTAACGAGCCAAAGGAGGCGACTTATTTTCACATTATGATGTGTTTGAAGACGGTTAGACTTCTGACATTTCAAGGAGGATGAAGTTCGCTTATGATGCATTCAAAGTCACATGGAGAAAAAAGAATTTTAGTTTTTAGTGAGAAATCTGAATAAATGTGGTCCTTTACAGGAGAAATGTCTGATTAGCAGTATAAAATAGAAAGCATGATTGTCTCATTTTTCCACTCCAAATGCACCAATATTCCTATCAAAAAGAGTATTGTTATGAATCAAGTCCCTTATCCAATGTATGTTAGTATTTTTATCAGTTTATTTCAGATTACTTCATGTAGGCTATTGATTATATGGAATGAATTTTTTACAATTTGGCTAATTTTTTTGACAGAGAAAATATGATGTGACTTAGAGTTAAGTAAAAAAATGTAAGGACTTTCTAATCATCCAAAACTGGACTAAAAAGTTTTCAGAGTTTTCATCGACTAAAAACATGAAGGGTGAACATGAAGGACTACAACGTAACTAAAACTATGACTATTTTTTCAAAAGACTAAAACTAAGATTAAATCTAAAAACAGCTGCCAAAATTAACACTGGCCTATACACTTTAAGTTTGTACAAACATTAACAGTCAAACATTCAAACTTTTCCAGAACAAGCATTTAGGAATAGACCTGCAAAGAGCAGCAAAAGCTGGGGTTGTTAGCACTGCTAATGCTAACCACACTCTGCTTAAACAACTTTAAATTAGCTGCTTTGGTAAGTTTGAAATAAAAATGCAATGACTGCTCCTGGTTTCAAAATGACATGTCACTCGTTAACATATAGGAAGAGATTCTTCATCTAGCTTTAACAGACACATTTGTTAATAATTTGATCCAGCCTAGTTCTTTCTGTAGACAACTTTGATCTACAAATTTGTACCCAAAGATCATATATAGGGATGTATGATTTTGGATTTTTGCCAATATCCGACGTGGCGATACTAACAGATTCATTTGAGCTGATACCGACTTGGTACCGATATTTAAATATGCTTTTCGGACAAGAAATTTCAGTCCTTTAGACACACTTTAAGGTTTGAGGATGACCAAGGAAACAAGCTTTAGTCCTTAAAAAACATCTTAAAGTTTAAAGAATGAGAATGAATAAAGAAAAAGGCTCAACTGACATAAAACTCGACTAGTTTATTGGTATATGTGGACAACATTTGCAGTCCATATATGCCGAAATACACAGGCAGAATATCTGATGTAAATATCAGAAGAAATTCTGATATCTGCCGTTACTGATACCAGACTGATTATATTGTGGAAGCCTTATCATATATGATTCATAGATACCATCCTATTTCTGTAGACCGAAGCAATTTACTGGAAAACTCAAGTTTCTATAAAGCTTTTGGGTCCCAAAATTCTAGAAATAGGCCTAACTTTCAAAAAACTTTGTTGTGTCTGTTCTCAACCGTATCCTTCATCCCTCTGATCAAGGTCCTTCATTACCTCGTATGTGTTTGTGGTGAAACCTTTCCAAATCACATTGTCTTTGAGATTGTTAAACAAAATCAATTAAAAGAACAATAATGAGCATCCTTTCAGTATCAGAGTGCTGGCCCTAATCCCCACTGCCTGTCTGGCTGAGCTGATACAAAGAAAAACAGAACACTTAGCTATTCTGTTTCACATCCTCTACCTAATCCCCTCCATTGATGAGCCAATCAACTTCCCACAGGCAGACGAGGCGCGGTGTTACACTCACCGGTAAATGCTTGTAGTGTTCCCGGCTTTAAACAGGGAGGAGGATCTCTAAACTCTCATTAGCTTGATTAAGACAAACCTAAGCAATTTCCTGTGCAGAATGGGGATTCTGTGATTGATTTTGATAGTCCACGGGATTTGCAAGGAGACCGGTGTCTGATTCAAGCACATAAACAATACGGGGAGTTTAATCTGCGCTCAAAGCTGCAGGCTAAAGTCGGTACTCAAAACAAAACAGATGAGCCAAACGGCCTCTTGGGAGTCGCTGCTAATCCCTGAAAGTGTCTGCTCCGACAACGGCAAACAAAAAGGTGGAATGAGGGAAGATAACGTCTTTCACTGAGAAAATAATAGATCTCTTGGCATAACGTGTGAAGAATCAAATGCATTCTGGGTTTTATGACTAAGCACAGACGTGAGAGCACGAGGAAACACGATGGCAGAGGAACAAGTGGAAATAGCTACGAGCCAGGATGGATGGGCAACAAGCAGCTGGGTGTTTTTATGTTTTTTGTTCTGGTTTTATTTCAGCCCCATGAGACGGAGCAGATTCTGGTAAAAACTTCACCGGGCATATGGCGCAGCTCTGTCAGACTCTTTGCTGTGGCATTTGACAGCACACAGGGACCAGCGGCTGCTAAGCAACAAGCTCTCTGGCCCTGAGACCTGGCACCGACACCTGGTATCCTGTTGGCAGAGGTTTGCACCACCTGTGCCAGCTGTCACTCAAAGCCTTTATGAGGGAAACATCCCAAAAGATCCAGTCTCAGCACCCCCTTTCAGTCCTGATTTCCATCTCAAGATCCAGTGGAGATTACTGGTCTCGTTATCCACCGTTTGCTTCTTGCATCAGTATGTAAAACTCTGGATGTTTTTAAGTCTGTTACATCATTGTTCACATTATGCATGCTTCCATGGTGGAGCCACTTCTTAACTCATTGTTACAACACTTGTTTTTGATGTGCCAGGAATGGGGAAATTTCTTGTTTGTTCAGCTGGAAAGGAAAAACTAGAAATGCACAAAGCATCCCTTTAATTTTGGAAGCCTGAGGAATTCAAAAAACAAGCGTAGATTTTCACAGACTTTCTGGAAAGAATCAGAAGATACTTTGAAAACAGAAATGATGCAATGAATCATGTAGTGACTGAAGTGTTTTTCTCCTACAATGATAAAATAATAAAGAACTTTCTTTGATTGTAGAAATTAAGAACAGATTTCTGAGGCCAACAGTGTGTCCAAAAGGGGAGTTAAGAGTTGTGTTGCATTGTGCAGCACTGGATGTCCAACTCTTAAAATCTCTTACATGTTATTTTAAATAAAAATTAAAGATGCATGACTATCTTCACTTTGCAACACAAGCTAACAAACTCAAAAATCCAGATAATTTTCCTGTGCCTCACTCCCAGAGCCTTAATCATCTCCCTTGTGCCATCATTCCTCTCCCAGGTTTTGCATGCAACAGAAATTTGAATAAATGTTTTAGTATTTAAATAAAAAAAGGGAATTGAGATTAAAAAAGAGTGATGTGTTGCGTTACTTCACAATGCACCACTTGTGTTGTGTTAGGACACTTAAAGCATGAATAGCAGAATCAAACTGTAATTTTTTTTTCCTTAGCCACATGCTGATAGGACCTACAGCAGTGATCTTCAACAGGCAACCCGAGGGCCATATCAGGCCCCTCAAAGCTTCCTGCTCTACAAGGCACCCCAAAGACCTGAGGCTGATGTGTTTGAGATGTAAACTACAAACATGGCAACAGTGATAAAGGGGATAACTCTGAGCTAATCATACACACCACTGACCAACAGCAACATCAGATCTCCTCAGGTGACTTATGACCAGCGTCAGAATGTTTCCACATCATTTTCCTCTGTGCACAGATGCAACAACCCTGGTGTTTTGCTTTAATTAGTGATCATGTTATCTGGTGGCAATGCAAGCAGAAAGAATCCTCATGAATGACAATTTGTTTTTGACCATTTCTTTATCTTGTCAAAATAAACTTATCAGATTATATCTGAATGAAAAGACAAACTAATCAAGTCATCAATGCACTCAACTGAAAGACACTGGTTACACAGTCACTCATTCAACCGATACACTGATCTCATTCTCTCAGTTGTTGTGAGTGTAAACACTCTTTATCTCAAGCTAGTCTGACGGACATGTTTGTCTCCATGCAGCGACACTAACACATCATGAAGATGTGGATAACTGTGGACTTTGTTTACCAGCATGTCTAAAACTCTCTCTCAATGCTGATGCTATGGTCACTCTCACATACCCCTGTCTCTACACATGTGCATACTACTACAGCCAATGTGCTGAGCTAATGAAAATGAGCCATCATGTGTTCGTGTGCAGGTAGTTAACAGCATGTGCAGTCATATGCATAAGTTTTAGGAATGTAGGGGGGACTAAGAATTCATCAAGAGGCCCGCTGTGCCACCACCTGGGGCTGGAGTGTGAGGAGGTGGGCAACCAGAGACAAACCCAATACACGTGTTGCTTGCCAGCCAAGGTCAAGCTCGACGGCAAGCCTACTCCCCCCCCGTAGACCACAGCCAGTTTTCAAGCCCTTAGAACACATCACAAACATATCCTACTGATGTGGACTTGCATATCTGCAAGAAAGGGTAAATACAAGTCCCTGTTAGTTATTCTCCTGTCATTTTTGGCTGAGTTATGCACAGAAGAAAAATCAGCCTGCCCTATATTCTCCAGATTCTCTGTACGTGACTTCTGTGTATCGGGGGCATGCGTCACAGCACTCATGCAGGCTGTCTGTAAGCTCTGACTGGAAAACATGAACACTTCAATGAAAATCAAGCTGTGGCACTGCTGAGATGCAGCCTCAATGCAGCCAGTCTGAAATGGCTGCAAAGGTCCTCAAACAGTCTGGAATGCAAGCTGCATTCCAGTGTATTTCTGGACTGGGAATATTTACTTCTACACTAAAGCTAAGAAGGTGTCTATAACCTCCATTTCACTTTTCAATTGTGTCCTTTTGTAGGTGATTACCCCATCCTTCTCCTCAAATATTTTCCCAACAGATATCAACCCTTGTAAATCATTCAAGACCATTTCAGCTCAAGTCAACAGCAAGGCCCCTTGTGTGTTGCAAGAGCTAGAGAAACATAAAGTTAAAATTTATTTCAACTCTTGTGTTGAACCACTTTGATTGGTTTTAACGGTTTTAAAAGGCGTCTTTCTTCACTCACCTTTCTTCAGCTGTATGTTTAGTCGTCTTCCAACTTTTTTGGTGTATCCCCCAGTTGGCGTTGCGTTTGCCCCCCTCTGAGGCGAGTGGGTGTGTCCTGTTGGGGGTTTGGCCGCAGAGACAGCCGGGTGAGTCAGAGGGGGGTATCCGTCAGTCTGTTCGGGGTGAGCGTGGGCGTGAGGATGCGGGTGGGAGTGTGGGTGATTTTGGGAACCGTGCCGTGACATCCTCTGCGGGGTGTGATCCATGCCGGAGACGATGCTGCCGGTCAGGGAGTCCGGGCTGAAACGTCCGGAGGAGTACGCTGGGTTCCTCTCAGCATGGGACAACTGCTCGTAGTGGGTCTTCATCGACGACGGCACCACGTGGAACATGATGACAGGAGAGCGCATGGCTTGACGGAACATGTTCTGGGCTCTGGATGCAAACACAAGGGGAGGATTTGGAAAGACAATGGAAAAGAGTCAACTATTTCACTGATTTAGGCCCTAAATACCTCCATGATCATTCTCACTTATCCTAGACTGTATACTCTACCTCAACCATGTCTTTCTCTAACACCATACACAGATATCTATGTGTATACTGTATGATGAAAACCCATCTTCGCCCACCTGAACGTTCTGACATGTTAATTAATACTTATTGCCAGTGTGAGCAGCTCTAAAAAGAGACAGAATCCTCCCCGACAGCTCCATCACATAATCCCCTCATTTGGCTTCAGATGAAGGAGACCTCTATCCGACAGATAGTTTGCAGAAAATCCTCTTTTAAAGGCCCCTCTCGCTGTGAGCTCATGTACAGTAGGTGTGAATGGAAACTTATGTTGGCTGTCAGCACCCTGAGACACCCAAGCCTTGTTAGCACCACCTGTTTCAATAAAGCAGACTTTGGAATGACTCTTCCCTCGCCCTCTGACAGCTGGAGAGGGAAGGAGAGCCCCAGATTTCTATTGCTACCCCTGTCGGCTCCTAAATGACGACTAGAACGCGGCCCCCCGGAAATCTCGGTTGTGAAATTCCTGGGCCATTTTTTCCCAGACACTAATAAGCTTCCCTGAGGAGCACAGCCTCGTCTCGGCATCTTTACGATTTCATCCTGGATGGAGTGGCAGACAACATCTCATCTGCTCTGCCTATAAAAATACCATTAAATAACAAGAGCAACTGTTGATGCCCTTGCAACAACACTATGTTTGGAAGCCTAATTCCCATGTAGAGCTTGGCTTATGTCTCCTAGTAGTGTCCGCAGGGACACCACGGCTTTGTTAAAACTGGTTTAACTTGAAAGCTTTACTTCCACATTATCCTGAATTCTGTATAGCATATACTCTGCATATAAGAATTAGACATAGCAACTAAGATCTCAGCCAGTGGTTGATTAGACTGATGGAATCAATTTATCTTTTTGTCATCCTCTTCATGTTTTGAGGACTGGAGTGACTTTAGTTATATTCAGAAATGCTCTGCTTCTATCTTGGTTGGCTGGGTTGTTGGAGAAGCAGTTTTTAAATCAAAATTTAACTAGTATATGAAAAAATACCATGTTCTATATCTGTTTTACTCCAAATGGGACCATGATTTATATAAAGCACACCCTTAATTATGACTATAAGTCAAGTTATTTTTAAAAATAAGCAAAGAAAATTTATTTTCAAGTAAGGGCTGGGTTAATTTCGAAAATAACTGTTAACATATCTTAAAATTTGATGCTTTTGGAGTCACCCATGGTGTCTATTGGAGTGATTGTGGGCTTTTGCGTTTTTTTCTTTTATGCAAACTGGGGAACAGGGGAAGTAGAGCATGCAACTAAGCCTGGTAGAGTTGAGCACTAGCCTAAACAGGCTTCCAACCCAAGCTCTAAGGAAGTCCCGTCGACTATCTCACAATTTCTCTTCTATCTTCTTTTCTTCACGGAAATTGGAAATGAGAGGGAAGTAGTGTATTTCGTCTAACCTAGTGGGAATAAGTGCTAGCCTAAACAGGCTTCCAACCCAAGCTCTATTTACCTCCTCCACTGTCGCACTTTTTTTCCCCTCTCTATTCATTTTTTCACAGAAATTGGGAACAAGGGAGAAGTAGTGCATTCAGCCTAACCTGGTGGGGATGAGCACAAGCCTAAATAGGCTTCCCACCCTGTTCTTCCAATTTTCCACACTTCTCCTTTCATGAAAATTTTTGGGAAGTAGAGCATATAGCCTAACCTAGTAGGGTGAAGCTCCAGCTCTATTGGGCTAACACCCCTTTTCAAAAACTGTCTTCTTGACTCAATTCATCTTTCCTTACTTAAAATTGGGGAGTTGGGGGATGTGGTGCATAGAGCTTAACCCAGGGGGTAGAGCCCCAGCCAAGCAGGCTTCTCATCCTGGTTCTTCCTTCACAACCCCTTTTTTCCAATTTATACACTCTTTTCTCCTAGTTTTTGTCATGAAAACTTGGGAGTAGGGGGAGGTGGTACATGCAACTTTACCTGGCAGTTAGGCTCAAGCTTAAACAGGGTTCCTAACCTGTTCGGCTTGCTCGATCCTCTTTCTCCTAATTCCTACAGTCTCCTTTTCTCTGTGCCTTCAAGAAAATTTGTTTGAAGCATATCCTAACCTTGTAGGGTAAAGCTCCAGCTATATCGAGTTTCAAACCCCCTTTTCAAAAACTAACTTCTGTACTCTCTTCTCCTTTCCTTGCTGAAAATTGGGGACTAGGGGGAAGTGGTGTATAGAGCTTGGCCTAGGGGGTTAAGCTCCAGCCAAACAGGCATCTCACCCTGGTTCTTTCCTCACAGTCTTCCTCCAATTTATACAATATTTCCTCATATTTTTCTTCATGAAAACTGAGGAGTAGGGGGAGGTAGTTCATACAGCCTCACCAGGCAAAGTTAAGCTCTTGCCTAAACAGGCATCTCACCCTGGCCTTTCCTTCACAATCCTCTTTCTCCCATTTATACACTCTTTCCTCCTATTTTTCTTCATAAAAAATTGGGAAGTAGGGGAAGGTAGTTTATATACAGTCTAACCTGGCAGAGATAGGCTCTAGCCTAGACAAGCTTCTCACACCAGTTCTGCTTGCCCTACCCTCTTCCTCTCATTTTTGTACTTTTTTCTCTTCCTCAATGTTCTGCTGCCTTCTCATGTTTCTTTACACTCTTCTCTGCTATTTTCTTTAATGAAAATTAGGGATCAGGAGGAAGTAGCGTAAACAGGCTTACTTGGCAGGATTAAGCTTTAGCCCTTAACAGGCTTCCCACTCTAGCTCTGCCTGCCTCATCATTTTTTCTTTTCTCTTCTCTTTTGGTTTGTGAAAATCGGTGAATGGGGGAAGTAGTGCATACAGAATAGTCTTGAAGGGGTTAATCCCTGGCCTAAACAGGCTTCTCACCCTGCTTCTTTCTTCTTATCCTTCTACACTCTCCTACCTGCTATTGTGTCTTTGAATAATTATGATTCAAGGAATAGTCATGGCTAATCTGTGGGGTGTTCTTTTTTTTTTGTTACTGAGAATGAAATGGCAAAAATAAGTTCAGTGGGTTATGGACAGTAAGAGCTAGCAAGGATGGTGATGCTCTGGTCTAACTGTACGCATTCGTGGAAATACTGTGGGCCTAGTTTCATGTAACATCACCAGGTTGTCAAACAGGGGGATGCCTGTTTGACAACCTGGTGATGTCCCAAATCTTGCTTTCCATCAGCCTATATAGTAAGGCTGCATTGACAACCAAAGGCTTTGTGGTAGGTTATGTAACTTTTCAGATGTGGATGGTGCATTTTAGAGATTAAAGCGTTCTTTATGAGCGCTTATCCTCTCACAATCTTTTGATAAAACTATTTCCTACCATTGATATGGGCTACTTCTGTTGCTGATATGCCATTTCTGACATATTCTGTTAAAATTAAGGATCAATGGTGTATGGAAGAACCCCTACAAGCAAACAGAATCCAAAATATGCATATAGGAGGCATTCATCACCATAACACACATATATATACAAATATGTGTGGCTGCTGTTCATATCAGAATATTGAATAAAATACACTGAAGTCATAAATGCCATGTATTTAGTATACATTTAAGATGACAGGTGAAAATAGTACACATATATGCATCAGTGGGTTTCTTAAATTGAATTCAGCAGTGAAAATTATATATGCAGCATGAAGGCATGCATGCAGCATCTAGAGAGGAGAGGAGTTAGCAGGTGGGTTCTGTTAGGAATGGTAATGAAAGCAGGAGATGTGAGCAGAGCTGAAAAGCAGAGGCTGTGAATGTTAAAAGCCTTATTCACATTCTTTTCAATGGAAAAAGGGATAAAGGTGTTACAGTAGGAGTCCAGCAGAGCTGTTACTGAAACACAGGGGAAATAAAGGCTGAGAGGATTGCAGGGAGCGCTTCAGCGAGTAAGGGTGCGACCTACAGGAGTTAAATAGGGAGAGGTTAGCTTAGCACAGTGACAGGCAGCAGAGGTGCCTGTGCACTGGCAGGATTGCAGAGAGCAGTATTAAAAAAGGCATGAAGGGAAACAAAACCAGCTAAAAGAAAGGTGCAAGGCTGTAGAGGGAAGAAGCAAAGGTTGAACAAGCTAATCGCACAGGAAGTGCAGAGACAACCAGAGCTCATCAGCGGGTCCTGTGAGCTGCTGTCTTACTGTTCAAAGCGGATGTTTCTCAGGTCTCCATTATTGATACGGACGATACAGTCGTTCTCCTGGAAGAGGCCCTGCTGCTCGGCCTTGCCTCCTCTCTCCAGACGCTTGACCAACAAGCCAAGAGTCCTGAAATGGTCAAACGCTCATGTCAACAAGATGCAAGAGGAATCCAAGGATTCAATATGGCTGCTTTTCTGTAGCCTGGACACAGCTGAAGTGGAGGATATAGTTTAAAACCTCCCCACAGTAATTGCTCTCTAATTTCAATGACTCTGGTTGTTCTCCATTCAAATCCTCCATAAACAATTTCAGAAAACCCTTGTATTCACACGTCTAATCCTGTAAACAAGTCCAGCAGCTACATGGATACTTAAGGCTATAAAACATTTGATTTAGACAGCTGAAAAAAACACAATGGTAGTGGACTGTGAAGATATATTAATACACTATATGGACAAAAGTATTTGGCCACCTGACCTTTATGCCAACAGGTACTGTAATTCTGGAGAGTTTCTAGGAATTTGTGGCCATTCATTCTGTAGAGCATTTATGAGATCAGGCACTGATGTTGGATGAGAAGGCCCATTGCAGTTCATCCCAAAGGTGCTCGATCCTCCACATTGAACACATCAAATCGCATCTTTATCAGAGATGGAAAAAGTAGACCACCATTGTATTCAAGTTAAATGTGGAGTTGTTCGATATTTTCTTATTGCAAAACAAAAAGAGAACAGATCTCCAATAAAACAAGATTGTTCAGGTCAAGTCACAACCTGTATAATTAAGTTAAATACACTAATAATCGGCAGTGTTAATTAAACTCATATAGAGTTAAATTTAAAATGTTGAAGTGCCTAAATTAATCCACACTCTGTATAGTTAAACTGCACTTTTGAGAGTCTTGAATATTTGACAGTATGACAGAGCTACAGTAAATCTTGCAAATCTGAGCCAAGGTGGGCCTCTTCTGGCAAGAACAAAGCAGTAAGGTCAACCTCACAGTAAAGGCTGGCTTAATTCAGCCAGATTTTAGCCAGACTGCAATGTTGCATCTCATCGTCAAAACTCAGGCCAGATTTAGAGTGTCGAACGGTCTTGTGGCGTCACTTAATAACGTCGCATCCAAGACATCTCACGACTACTGTTCAATTAAACTAGCATGTCAGAATTTTTCGTACATAGTCCTCTAGTTTGTCTCCCTGACCTGATGTTAACGACGTGAATCCTGACATCTGACAACAGGAGAACATTTGCTCCTTATCTTTACATCATTATTTCCAAGAGTTACCACTTTTATCCCCTTTTATTCCCTAAAACTAATGTGTACATTTTATTTTATTTACATTATTACATGCATACATATCTGAAGGACAGCCAGTCTATAATGTCCTCCTCTTGATATATCCATAACTTTTATTCATAATCTAATCCATAATTATTTCTTATTTTTCATTTTTTATGATCAAAAGACCGCTACTATCACTTATAGCACTTCTGTTGTAGAGTGATTGACACGCTTTGACCCGCCCCCTGATAACCTGTGAACTCACACTCAGTCACTGAGACAGTGGTGATGTCAGCATACGCTGGGCAGTCAAGATCACTTTTGTAGTGTGGCTAGGTTGTCAGCCAAGACGTGACAAGATTTTTGTTGCATAGTCTGACATGGTGCCATCATGAATGACCAAAAACATCATGTAGTCTGAGCCGGCCTTTAGTCAGTGCATACTGATGAAAAATATGCACATAGGAGCTTCTAAAGTCACAGTTTTTGCTGTGTCCAACAGTTTTTGGTAGAAAAAGCAAAAGGCATTGTACTTAAGTAAAAACACTCTAGTTAAAACTCCCTCAAGTAGAAGTAAAAGTACTGGTTAAAAAATGTACTCAAAAAGTACAAGTACCTCAAAAACTACTCAGTTACAGAAATTTGAGTATATGTAATTAGTTACATTCCATCACTAGTCATTGCTTTGTGCAATGTTGGAAAAAAAGGGCCTTCTCCAAACTGTTGTCACAAAGTTGGAAGCATAGCATTGTCCAAAATGTCTTGGTATGCTGAAGCGTTAAGACTGTTCTTCTCTAGAGGTATGGGGCTTAGACCAAACCCCGTAAAACAGCCCCATACCATTATCCCTCCTCCACCACACTTCCCAGATGACACAATGCAGTCAGGTTGGCAGCGTTCTCCCAGGATGCACCAAACCAAGACTTTGAAGTAATTTGTATGAGAAATGTTTGCAAATGGAGCATGCATTGCTAGGTGCTCGATTTTATACACCTGTGGCAATAGGTCTGATTGAAACAACTGAATTCAATCATTTACAGGTTTGGCCAAATACTTTTGTCTATATAGTGTATACATACATATGTAAGATATAGAAATATATGTCCTTTATAAGAGTATATGCCATCTTTTCCCACTCATAGAGCCTGTGGTCATACACCTTGGATAGTTATAGCATTACAGCCACTTTAGCTACTTTAAAGCACTTTGAGTTCCCTGTGACTAACATTGACCACAGCTGCCGTTAGGTTTCTTAAAAGGTGAATAAAGTTTAATAAAGTGCAAAAATAATCATTTTATACATTTGTTTTGCTTTTTGTCTTCTCCATCAAATCCCCCAAGGTTTCTCAAAATCACTCAAACTGTCTCTTTCATTCCTAAGGCCTGAAAACATATTTCAAACTGCATTAGCCTTGTTGTTCTGCAGCATTTTCAAAAATGCATTCCTGTAAACAAACATTTCTTTTCCCATGGTCAAAGAACCATTCACTGCAATGATATTGAAAGCTTTTACAGCCAGTAAAAAAGCCATGCCTAATTGCTGCTTCTGCTTTATCCTGTAGTACTTGAAAAGAGTGCGGCCCTGTCATTTGCATCATCAGTGTTCGTCTGCAGCAGTCACATTGCATCAGGACGCTTTAGAGGCTGTGTGGGGGAGGCATCTATTCAAAGGCAATCAACACATTCACTAACTCGACAGTCAGGGTCGCTGCTTTGCTGGTGTTAATTTTCTAACCTCTAAGACTCCTGCGTTGCTTTTTCCAGGCAGAAAATAAACAAAGTGCTTCCATAGAGCAGCAGAGAGCAGCTACATTAAACCCCTGATAGTGCAGTTTGGAGAAAGAGGCTGTAGAACTGAGCTGCACCGGATGTCGCCCTGTAATCCAGTGTGGCAAACTGGCTTATGCCTTCCCCGCACAGCCACAGCGAGAGGCTAACTTCACCTGAAAGGGCGCTTTGCGGATTAAAGATCCAAGCGTGAGGAAGAAAATCAGGCGCTGGTAGGAAAGACGGCACAAGCCTAATCGAGTCGTTCTCGGTGTATAGTCTGTGTCCGTGTGTATCCAGGCTTTCTGAGGTAGTGTCAGCCAGTGTCGCCTAGGTAAATCGGGTTGATTTTCGGGTTTAATACTCGCCCTCGCCTGGGGCTTATAATTCAATATGAGCAAAAATGTGATTACAGAGAGAGGGCAGAGAAGTTCAGAAGTTGAAAAAGTTCAGAGACAATTCTCCCTGATTAGATTTGAGTGACAGCACAATGCGATTTGCAGTGGAGGGGCTACTTCTCTGATGAAAGCCCAGCATCTTAATCTTGGGTCGACTCTGACATTTCCCCAATAAAAGAAAAGTGCATTATAAATGTGCTTTTAGGTTGATTAAGCCAGGCGAGGAGAAAAGTGGTCTGATCTTGATTTTCAATAAAGCGCTACACTGAGTTTGTAGCTGCTGATTGGATTTTGAGTCTTGGTGCATGAAGAAAGTTTGGGACGTTTGTGGGGCTGCAACTGTGGCTGTGCAGGAACTACCATTGCTATAAAACGATATGAAGCATTGGACCTACATGAAACTGGCCTTGCACTGGCTGTAAAAACTTTTTACATGATTCAAGAACCTCTGTGTAAATGTCAAGGTTGCAACAATGTCAAACACTTAAAACCAAGCTTTATACTGGATCCTTGCGGCTATAAAAGGGTGCACGACTTTGATTACAACCTCCAAAAACAGCCTCGTTGAGTAGATTCAAACCAGATGTGAAATTCCTCTAATTCTTTCACAGCTCTGTTCCAGCTGTGTGCTTCTAAATGTGAGTTTGTTGTGTGCACTGTTCAACGTTTCCTTTGAGTCGGGTAAAGCTGAAGTGACAGCAGCTTCAGAGAAATATGACGGTCACTTGAACAAGCATGATTAATCACTGTAAACTGGCAAATGGCTTCATGATGCTTCAATCTTAAATGTTTGTGTGAGTGCAGGTATGTAAATGGCATTGAGTGTATGAGTGATGACATGATTATGCAGGTGCGTTAGGGAGAATGCCTGGTACATGTGTAGCAGTGTTGGTGATTCCACTTGCAGTCACTTGTCATCATACTTTGCCTTTGTTTTGCTATTTTGATTGTGTAAATCCGGTTCATAATGTTTTCTAACTGGCTTTATGCAGCACTAGTATGGCCTCTGCAGACCTAAGCGGTCCAAGTCTTGTAGTCAGTCTGCACCATGCTGTCCCAGTGGTATGCTGATTTGTAAAAGCTCTGCCAAAATGCGTAAAAAACTAGTTTGCTTGTTAAAAGTACTATGTAATTATGTGATATGTTTGTGTGAATCTCCAAAATCAAAATCAAACATTTCTATGACCTTACTGCTTTGTTATCGGGTAATTTAGACTCCCAAAGTTGCTGTTTTGTTACGCTAATCTTAGCTTCTTAACCAACAGTAACAATTGCTTTTCTGCATGGAACCACTTTATAATAACTACGCATTTGTAAAACATTAATAACTACTTAACTCATCATTTATAAAGCATATTTTTTATATGCAATTTATAAACTGAGCTATAAATGATTCAGTGATTTATTATTGAAGCATTAGTACATAATACATTTTTTAAGACCCTGTTGAATCATCATCAAAGACTCTTTAATACTTTAAATTTCTTTCAATTTTCAGTTAATTTTCACTAGACTGTTTATCAACTTTTAACATTTTTCAAGACCCTGCAGACACCCTTAAGTTAAGGGGTAAAGTTAGGACCTCAAAAATAAGAGACTTTGGACCCTAACTGTCCCAACATTCGCTACAAGCCTTTTAAAAATAGTGCCATAAGAGCAACACAAAAACATCCCAAAAACTGTAATGCTATCTTACATAATATATTTTTTAACAAAGAACTAGAAGCAACATGCTTATTCCTCTATGGGTTTCTCTTCTACTGGCCTTAACTCCTGCACACACAGACAGCAGTGTCTCAGTGGTCAGGCTCCCCACCTGCCACTGCTGGACCAGGCACTTAATCCCACAATCAAACTCAATGATCGTCTTTACCTCAAAGATGGCTCTAAATTTATTTTTCTTTGCTCTCAAACAGAACAGCTAAGGCAGTCGAGATGGACAACACATCTGTTCTCACAGTAAAACACTTTGCTAGCTGTGACCGGCTACACTGGGAATAGAGTAGTGGCATTAGATGCCATGGCATGGGCTTCTGCCAGTGTAAGGTTGTACAGAAAATAATGGGAGTTGGGCGTGTGGATGCATGTCTAATGGTAGCAGTATGTTTTGGGCTAGAGACTTTTTTAGCTAACCTGACATGCCAGATGGATTTGTTTCACACATCCGTCTGGTAAACCTCTCATAGACGGTGTAAGGGAACGGGCAGAGGATTTGAAAAAAACTTGAAGGGTGATTGGATGAAAGTTCTGTCTGTCACATCTTTCTGGGCCAATCAGAGCAACAAAACGCGTGACGTCGTAGCCGCTACCAAGGGAGTAAACTCCATAGAGAACTGCATAATGCAAACCATGGTGACTGTAGACATGTCAGTACATGACTTTTTTTCATTTTTGAAAAGAAAACAACCCACTGCTGTTCTTTGTTCTTCTGTCGCCAAGTTCTGATAAAACTGGCGCTTTGGCAGCATCCACGCTAATCTCTTGTGCCATTATTGCACAGGCCTCTTGTTGCTGCTTGCATACGTCACAACTCTGCCGCACCCAAAAGTACTGCCCCTCGACGCTGATTGGTCCTGTCACTTTCTAACCGGGCCAAAACTGTTCAGACGGGAGCTTTGCAAGATGGATTCACCAGTGACAAACACGGGAACGGGCAAATCCATCTGCTTTGCACAGTTCATTTTTAACCGCATTCAAAAATGATTCAGAAGTTAATTCATAATTCTTAGATGATAACGGACGCTTTACTAATGCTTCACTTGTGCATCAATAAAAAAATGTAAGCTCAGTTTACAAATGGCATAAACATGATTAACATTCTGCTGCTATCAAGTAGATATTTGACTTTATGTGCAAGTTGCACATTCTTATCAGTGTAAAGCATTCTGCCTCAGGGCATTTTGGGAACTAACTAGTAAAATAAACACATGTATTCTGTATAACATTGTCCCAATCCCTGATTGGATCTAGATCATCTTATATGACATCTATGCTAAACTGGACCACTGGGCCATACCAGACTATTGGACAGTTTTCCTTCAAAAAAAAAAAAAAAAAAAAATCGAAAAAAATCTGTCTTAAGCTTTCATTATTTATAAAACATTCTGAATATTAATAATACTGTTTCTCTTGGACAATGTATGATGATCTCAAACCATTTACTCCACTGTATCATTGTTTTAATTGAATATCAGCCTTTCCTGGTTTGTTTGTGCATTGTTGTACTAAGACAACAGTGTGAATAGGGGAAACCTCTGTGATTTTTGAGGTTTAAATAAAGGTTAAAAAATGAATAAGAGAGGCAGTGAGAAGCCTTATATATGTCTATTGTTGCTACACCTCTGAGTTTGTATGCACAGGTGATAAAATTAAACTTTTCTGCAGAGTTTTCGTAGATGTTAAAAGTCAAACTGATCAAATGTAAGCCATTTCTGTCCAAGCCAATCATTATCATAGGCCAAGTATGAAGCCAAAAGTCATCCAGTGAGTTAAAAGATTGTAATTTCCCTTTGGCTCTTATCTCAAAGCTGTCAAACGTTGGCTTTGGCTCTGCATATAAAACCCTTCTACATTTGGGGGTACTAAAAAGCAAAGCTTTGAAACAGGCACGAAGAATATTTTGGAAATTAGACAGGCTGTAATCTTAAATACAAAACAAGCTAGAGCATAAATAAAAACACTTTAGATTGTACAGTTTTAACAGATGTGACACGTGGAGACATTTCAAGAAATTTCATCATAGAGAAAACAAAAACACATGCACAACGTGAATTCCTATTCCACACGTAACTCAAAACACTGTTCTTATTACACACAACGTCAGATATGTTCAATATTGTATGTTTTTCTTCAATGGAATAGATTAAGATCAATGTAGTTTGAGTTTATAGAAGAAATTGTGGTCAAAAAACATTCTCAGTTTGAAAAAACTTTGAGAAATAACATCAGGAGGAGCAAAACCACCACCAACAATGTTTAAAACAACTCTTTTCTGATTTAAGGGTCTACGTCTGCCTTTTCCCTTCTTTTCTTTCCTCTAATGTGTGTTAACAGCACAGCTTTGCTCTGGATATTTTTACCTGCGGTCCCTGCCACTGAAAGGCACCACGTGGATCCCCAGGGGCCCACCGTCGTTTGACACCTCCACCAGTTTGACTATGTCTCTGGGGAGACGGTGACAGATGGAAGACGGAGGAGAAGGGTGGAGGAGGAGGGTGTGGAGAGGAGAGGAGAGGAGGAGAGGGGTGACACCATGTGGGGAAAAAACAAAACAGGAAATGAGTCGATGAGGAGGGGAACAGGACGACGATGACAGAGTGGGAGAAATCATAAAAAACAGGAAATAAGAAGGAGTAATAGGAAACTGACAAAAACACAATCAATCAGACAATCCAAAGAAATTCAAACATAACAGGGGAGAACAAGGTCAAAAACACTCACAAGGACAAGTTAGACTTAAATCAACCTTTAAAAGGGGACAGGGGAAGCTGCACACTGAGACTGAGGGGATAACTTTAAATTAAGAATGATACTGTTGTTTTAGGGCAGATATGAACGGGACTCTTTCAATCCTAAGATGCTGCTTAAAGTTGAAGTTTTAAAGATGCATTATCATCTTGCTGTTGTAAAACCGTCCTATTTTCTTTACGTTTTTTAACATTTAAGACCATGTGTGATGCCATCTGACCCATGTGTGGATGTTTTTGGCTAAAACAAACCACAAATCAAGGTTTTTGAAGAGCATGTGTGGCTCATGTGGCTCAGCTTTACCGACAGAGTAAATCTTAGTCCTGCCCCGCTGTGATGTTTTTACAAGAAAAGGCAAGAGGGCACTTTTGGGACTTTCCCATTTGTGTCACTTGCTAAACACAACAAAAACACTGGTTCTTATTTCCAACCCAATCCATGATCCAAAACAAACTGAGTACTTGTTTTAATGATGGGAAACAACTATGGGTTTATTTATCATATAAGAAGAAAAAAGAAGTTCATGTAGACTTAAATGTCATTGCATTTACATAATTCAGTTAAGTTGAGCTACAGTGATAGCTTGATTAGGATGTTACCTGAACTACTCCCCTCAAGCACAAGTAGGATCTCAAATTATTAATGGACATATGTTCATCTCCACTATCCAGGTGCCTACGCCAGCGCATATGGGGTGCTACCCACCCGCCCTGGAGCCCTGGATTGTTTAAATTAGAGATGTTCCTATGCGTCCATTTCCCCACTCAGCTAAACACTCATTTAAATTGTGTTTAATGGACTTGCATGAAGAGAAGAAAATACTGAGAATACTGTGTTAGTCATGCTGTACAGAGTATATCAGGCTAACATTAACAGCTAGCTCTGCTAGTTTTAGTTCCAGCTTTGATATTTGGCCTTTTCACTTCAGTTGAGAAGTTACACTTGAGTTCAACCCTCGACAGCCTACATACACTTTATTTCCATGTATTACTTAAAAAACTGTCATACTGCGCTGTTACCACATGCTAAGTGCTAAGCTTCTCATATCTACATCTGCTGAAATGCCGGGGGAAAGCTCAGACGGTAAGGGAGTGACCATTCACTGAAGCTACAGCGGCCTCTAGTGGCGGGAGGTTCATTACAGGTTAAAAGAGTATTGGAAAGGGATTTTAAGTTTGTTAAAAAAAAAAATGTAGGTGTTTCGTCAAACTGACTTGTAAATCTTGTGCCGGTTAATTTGATAAATGAATTTAACCATTTAACCGTGCGCATCCCTAATGAAAATGTATTATAAATAGTTCTATGGATCGGTTTTAACCTTAACCTTTTAACCTTTAATCTCGCTACCGACGGTGACATTTTCCTTTTAGCAAGAGTTTTGTGAGCTGTAGGTGCTTTCTAGGTAGCATGATGTGTTTCACCAATTATCGCCATCTTGCCACCTCAGGAATCAAGTATTGTGGACTTAAGATGAAGGAAGGATAACTTTCAAATCAAATCAGATCAGATCAAGATTAACATCCCTTGATATCAGATATCATCAAAAATCCACTATGGTGCATCTCTCGTTTGGGTCCATCTGAGCTGTGAATAAATCTTCAACCCCATTATCTAGGTGCATTAGTCCAACTTTTAATTTTTTGCGATTTCAGTTTAACTAACAAGTTTATATGCATTTTACAAGTCCAGTTTTAGCTGCACTAACACAATAATTTCTGCATGTAAACAAACTACCAAGAGCAGCCCTGTACGTTGCCATTGAGTATGAGGCTCATTAATGCTCCCTTTGCATGCCAAAATAGATGGTTGCATTTAAACAATACAACTATCACTAGCCACAAACCTGCACACTTCTGTTAGATTGGATGTTGGGCTTTAGTGGATTTCTGTTTCCGTTTTGCTGTATCTTTGTGACCAGATGAGCTAACATCACACGTTTGCTGTTTCTAACAACTCACATGATATTTAGCTATATTTCGCCACAAAGTTTGAGTACAGTCACACCACTTTTAACAAAATTGTTTTTCCTTGTTCTGTTTTGGTACTGACACAGCTGGTCTGTATCTCAAAGTTTTGTGCAGAAAAATGTTTGGAATTAACGCAGAGTACAGAGAGAAAGCTCTGTCCTTATCCATAAAAAAAAGGCAGCATTAAGAATGAGCATGTTCTTGCCAGTGATAGTGCAGGGGCAGGACTATGGGGAAAAATATTTGCAAACATAAAGAAATGCAGCAATAATGGCACTGTTTGCAATAAATGTACTGTTCTTGAAACTTAGGTGAAACCCTGATACCGCTGAACACCTTGATTTGCAGTTTCCCACATTTCAGGGTCAGTGCTTTGCTTTTTAACCTGCAGACTTGAACTGGTGACATTTTGTATAAAACTGTGATAAAGGCTTAATAATGAAGGGGTGGGGGTGTGGGGGTGGGTGACTAAAGTTAAACTTTGTCTTATTTCAAGACAGAAGCATTTAGTATTATGGCTATTTTTCTGATCAATTGAAACTATTCACTCCTTAAAAGCAAAAAACAGTTAAAACTAGTTGTTTTTCTGGGCCAGTATTCCCACATCTTACACAGGCACATTTTCTAAGATGCCAAATCTAATCGGCACGCAGCTTTGATAAAATGACTATGATTAGCTCGGGGAAAATGGGCCCCTTGTTGACAACTAAGAGGCGGGAGAAGCCTGCGTCTCTGGGAAATCATAGGAATAACAACAATACCATACCTGCATATTAAACTGGAAGCATGCAACAGAGCAAAAATAACAAAACAAAAAACACAGCGGTTAATAACAGGAGCTGAATGGGTTAGTGCGTGGGAGAGCTGGGATGGCGAGACGAGGATCATTTTGCTCCCACAAAAGAGAATTATGTAAATCAGGAAGCTCGGCTGAAATGAGATTTTCAACAAACAAACCTGGATTGCAATAAAGCACCTGCTGGTCTACTTTTAAAGTGTTTATCTGTGTAATTATGCAGAGAAAGGGAGGATAGAGACGATTCAAACAAGGGAACTTTGAAAGGAAAATCGACTCTTAGACAGTTTATGGTTATTTTAGTGGATTTGGCCATCATTTTTACTGGGTGTAAGTCGTTGATTCTCTCCTCTATTAGAGCATGATTTATGTGAAGGATCCTGTCTTATCATTACTGGAACCACTCCCAAAAATCACCAGTATATCAAGTGTCATTACCTTGTACACTCGAAGAATAAGGAAGGTTTAATTCCAAGGCTTGTCTACCAGGAACAACCTTTGACATGATCTGATGATAAACATTTTACAAAGGAGCAATGAAACTATGAATACTTAGATTAGAGGCATTTTTCTATGAGAGTTGGCACTCTTCCAACCCAGTGGGTATCACAGTCTGGAATAAAACTGCTTAAATATTTATCAATGTGATCACCAGTTACTCGTGTGTCAGTGGGTTATTCAGTTTCAGTAGAGAGAGGTAAAACCAGGCAAGCTGATCCATGAAT
This sequence comes from Cheilinus undulatus, assembly GCF_018320785.1. Classification (NCBI taxonomy): domain Eukaryota; kingdom Metazoa; phylum Chordata; class Actinopteri; order Labriformes; family Labridae; genus Cheilinus; species Cheilinus undulatus. The sequence goes on from NC_054877.1 coordinate 7,385,264, forward strand.
GGAGGACTTACTCTAGTGACCTCACAGGGGTGTGGTCCAGGCAAGAGTCGGCTCGACCAACCGGCTCGATCCTACCGTTTTCTTCTTCTCTGGCTTCTTCCTCCTATGAAAAAGCACAAAAAAACAAAGGAGGTGTTAATAAGCTTTAGCGAGATATCAAGAGACTCAATGATAAAATATGTGACACAAGATGTTTAATTTAATCTGAGGAGTCCTGGCCAAGACAGCAGCACAATAACTTTCACAGAGAAACACAACACACCATCAAAAGTTGCATCAATCTAAACACCAGCAGCTTTAAGGACAAAAACATGCATGCATCGGTCAAATGCTCCCCAGTTCTAGTTTTAAAAAAATCCTAACTAATTCATCGCTCAAGCTTAAGCTGAGCCTGTAGCTCAGACCAAAATGATGGAGTAAAAACATTAAAAGTGCTTCTACCAGAGAAAGACAGAGTTTGAAGAATCTCATACATGATGCATCTCTGGGATGGAAGGTACTGAACAGTGGCTTTCTCTTTGACACTCTTCCATAAAGCTATGGCTGGTGAAGAACCCGGGCAACAGTTGTCTAGTTCTGATAAAACTGCTTCTATGGGTGCCAGTTTAGCTCAGCGGGTAGCACAGGTGCCCATCTGGGCCAGGGTGCAGCTGTGAGATTACCACTCTCTCTTCATCTTCAATGTCCGTCTTTTATCTGTATTTACATCTCGCAATGGTAGGATGTTGCAAAAGGGAGGAGTGTGGCCAGGGCTCTCCTGCCTAGAGGTAGGTACTCTTTCCACGCCCGTCGAAAATGCAGACAACCTTTTGGGCTTGAGCTGCAACCGCATCACTGAATCTGAGTCGGTATCAATGAACTGCTCCTCTTCTCCTGTGCTAAAATTATCAGCTGGTTTTGATTTGCCGCGCCGCGCCCACCTGGAGGGGCCCACAGCCTACTTTGGGAACCACTGAACTAAACCATAACCGTAGCTAGGGCTGCATCAGTACCACTTTTTTCAGACCAAGCACAAAAAAAAGTGTTAATATTCAGGTACTCACAGTGACAGAGCACAAATAAAAACAAAATACTTTCAAAATTATTTTCAAAGTTCATCTTCTTGTGAGTTTACCAGTGAAAAGTATGCAGTCTTCTCTACTATTTACTAATTTTGCCAGATTACAAGAGGTAAACATCATGCTGTAAAATCATGTCTAGAACAGCATATGCCAAGTTTTATGGTACTGCATGACACCTGAAACCGCCTTCTCATCAGATGATGCTGATTGGTGCAGTCATTCTCTGACTGGGAACAAGTATGTCTGCTTGATGCTTTGCAAGATGGACCCACCTGATGACGGACATGGAATCTGGATAATACATCAGCTTTGCACTGTTATGAATTTGGGGTTTTGAAGAAGAAAAGACTTGTCATTCGAGGGTTGTATCACTATCTCGTGCACTGATTTGCTCAGCTATATAGCCAATCAGAGCCTGGCCGACAGGTGCAGCAGCTGATTCAATATATTTCACTAAAAGTCAAAACAACAAAAAGATCAAGTAGTGCCAAAGGTGAAGGACACACAAGAAGGAAAAAAATCTGTACAAAAAATGCTTTTTTTTCTCACAGTCCCCATAACCAGAAGAAATGACCAAACTTTAGGGAATTTGCTGGCTAATGTTGTTAAAAAACAGGACAACTGCAGGTGGTTTGCTAAATTCCAAATATAAACTAGATTGGAGCCTTTACAAACCCTGAACTAATGTGTCAATGGCTACAAAGTAAGCTGAGCTGCTAACCTGACATCGCCAAGAGGAGCAGATCGGAGGAGGTCGTCCATGAGTATAAAAATACATCTTGTTTCTTTAAATTCACACAGCCTTTGTCCTCCTTGTACATGTATCGTGGATACTCTGCTCATGTCTGTTTGAATACTGAACTTGACACACCGACACGCTCACATACAGTCGGGCCATTGGCAGGAGAAAAACGAGAAGCAGAGAAAGAAGGTCATTAAAATTTCAGGGCGACACCGGAGAGGAGCGACGAGCCAGCAGCAGCAGCAGCGGCAGAGCAGACCTCCCCGGCAACCGGCCGCCTCATCAGTATGAAAATGAAGCTGCGTTACCGTGGCTGCCGTACGGTTGCCATGACACACCGAGAGCCTGGAGGACGCTCGGCTACAGGGCAGTGAATGAGAGAGAATATGTGAGAGAAACACATCCATCTAGGCTTTTCTCTGAATACAGGAGCTGAGTACAGTCAATGAGAAGACATTAACAGCTACTGTGTTAAAGCAGCTTTAGGAGATCTATAATCCTAATTCCAAAAAAGTTGGAACACTCTGTAAAATGTACATTAAAAAAGAATGCAATGATTGTCAAATCTCATGAATCTGTTTTATTCTCAATCAAACATAACCAAAATATCAGATGTTGAAACTGAGGCATTTTACCATTTTATTTTGGTTTTGATGGCAGCATCACATCTCAAAAAAGTTAGGACAATGCCATGTTTACCATTGTGTAGCATCCCATCTAAACATCTGGGAAGTGAGGAGACCACTCACTAGAGTTTTTGGAGAGGAATGTTGTCCTATCCCTGCCTGATTGAGGTTTCTAGCTGCTAAACAGTAGTCTTGGGTCATCTTTTCCAGATTTTTTCATTTTAAGATGCTCTGAGTATCTTCTAATGGTGAAAGGTCTTGACTGCAAGCGCTCCTCTACTCTTCTACTGTGAAGCCATGCTGTTGTGACGGATGTAGCATGTGGTTTAGCATTGTCTCGCTGAAATATGCAAGGCCTTCCCTGAAAGAGATGCTGCTGGGATGGGAGCATACGTCAATACAACAAAAATCTTTTCAGTATACTCCTGAATTCGTCTCCGTGTGGACGGGGCTTTAAACTTGGATATAGTTTTCAGCATTGATAGTGTCTTTCCAGATGTTAGCTGCCCACGCCATAAGCACTAATGCAGCTCCACACCATCAGGGATGCAGGCTTTAGAACTGTGAACTGATGACCAGTTGAATGGTCCCTCTCCTCTCAAGTCCGCAGGACACAGCGCCCATGGTTTCCAAAAATTCAAATTTTGATTCATGTGACCACAAAACAGTTTTCCATTTTACCACAGTACATTTTAAATGAGCTTTGGCTCAGTGGTGTTTCTGGATTGCATTCACATATTGCTTCCTCACTGCATGGTCCAGCTTCATCTTGTATTTGTGGAAGGCATGGCCAACTGTGTTTCTGCCTGAGGGCCTGAAGATCATAGGACTCCAATATTGACCTTCTGCCTTGTCCCTTGTGCACAGAAATTGCTCCATATTCTCAGCATCATTTGATATTATGGACTCTAGATGGTGGGATATTCAAAGTCTTAGCAGTTTTTACATTAAGGAACATTTTTCCACACATTTTAGACAGTTTCTCTCAGGTTGGTGAACCTCTTCCTGTCTTTACTTCTGAGAGACTCTCTTTAAAATCCCTGTTCATCAAAATGTACACAGACCTTCTTTCTACATTTTAAATTGAACATTTGTGTATAATTATGCTGCTTTCCACTCTACTGTTGTGCCTATGAAGTGGAGAAGCTCCACAGCGATGACAAAATCAGACGTTTGCAAACACACACTGTGCAGATATGAAGAATATCCAGCAGAAAGAGAAAAAATAACAACTGCGGGAGCCTGACAAACACATCTTCCACAGTTTAATATAAATCAGGAGATATGAATGTGAGGCCGGCGAGCATCAGAGAGGGAGAGGAGGAGTCGCTATCTGAGGAAGAGTAAATGAGAGCGACATTCATCACAGCACACGCGGCTCTTTATTTCAATATGCACCATCTCGGAGGAATCTGGCTGCACGCTGACAATTCTATTCTGCAGACAGACACGGAAAAGTGTGGATGTGTGTGTGCAGAAGTGTTTGTGGCTGTGCACGAGTGTCAGCGTGAGAGAGACAGGAGAGGGAAAATGAAAAGATAATCAAGGAGGAATACGACGCAAGAGATAGAGATGGAAGAAAATCTCGGGACGTTATGAAGAAAAATGTGCAGTAAAGTATGTATTCAGTTAGATATTAAAAGGCCAGTGGAAAATAATTAAAATCCATTTAACTTAGCGGTTTTGTTTTTATGGTTTTCTACTCACATCCTGTTGCTTCTAGTCCACAGACAGATCAACATTATATAGATGTTACATATGAAAGGCTACTTCCTGTAGTACCTGTAAAGCTTTGGAGCATGTCACAAGGACAGGAGAGCTGCCAATGTGAAGATTAAAGGTGCTGTTGGTTCTATTTTGTGTTGTTTACACCGCAAAACTGGTAGCAACAAACGTCACAGCCTGCCACAAGTTGTAATGTGCAACATGCATCGTGGGACAACTCCAACAAGCTAGTTAGCCGGTTTACCTGCAAAATAAGCTGTGGGTTGACTTAGAGCAGCAATAAGGTCAACTATCTCATCGACATGTGGGCGTCTTGCTGGTGTTATGGTTTAATTTGTGACCGTGTTAACTGCTATTCATCTTTATTAGAAACATATCTGATTGGCTGGTTTTAATATTATGAGATAAAAAGAACAGAGGCATTTTTTAGTGCTTTTGTGGCTTAAGATCCTCGGTTAACATGGTCACCCTTTCAACCATAACACCTTTTAGCAGCGTTGGCAAAAAAGCTTGGACAGCTGTATGTGAGATGATGACGAAAGGACAAATTTTCCTGGTTTTACCAGCTGGATAAATTATGAGAGCTAAACAAGATGTTGAACTAAACACTTTTCAAAGTTCTGCCAAAGCTCAGCACAAACAGTCTGACGAAGAACCAAATGGGTTTCAAAGTTCCTTATACAAGTATATATTGAAAAAATGAATATCATGAAAAAGCTTGTGTGTCCCATAATTCAGTGAAGAAGAATTAACTTTCATGTATTCTAGATTAATCAAACACAGACTCTTGATGCTTACGCTCTGTAAAAAAAATAAATAAATAAATAAAAATAACAACTTGATTTATGTTGAGAGATGAAAATATGAAGTATTCTGATTTCTCAAATTATTCAAATATTTACCAAGTGAACATTTAGATTAAAGTGCTGCCAACATTTTTAGGGATCAATTTAAATAGTTAGCACAGTTGCTCTACCTGAGCCAAATGAAATATATATTTCTTTTGGAAAAATGTTTTGCCACCTTGAGATTTTAAGCTATAAGCATGCAATTAATGCAGGTGGTACGCCAAAGGACTTTCTAAAACTCTTAAAAGACTCTAAAAGAGACTGACATCTGAGAGCCTCTTACATTTAAAAGACAATTTGTCAGCAAGACGTTGAGTTTTTAGTCTCAGACTAAGATTTTGTAAAGACCGTGGGTCACTAACTACAAGACCAGAATAAGATTCCTTTTGAGATATTTCCCATCATGCATCTGATGGAAATTCACAACAAAAATTAGTAGATAGAAATGGAGATCGCATTTAATTTGATATATCTTAAAATATAATATCGTTTGATATTATCCTAACGCCAAGACTGAAGAAAGACCGCCTCAAAACAGCTAAAATCGAGTCTTATGACCACCTTCCGTCAACGGGACAACGGGAGCAAGCTGCGACTATAGCAAGACTGCCATGATTTTACTCCGACTTTGGAATTTTGTCTGAAATCGGAGGGACAGTTGTTAGGTGTAAGGCCGTCTTTATTGGCAAGATAAGGTATTAAGTTGGGCCCCTAAACAAAAAACCCTAAAATGTTTTACGTCTTTTTTTTTTTTATGTTGCACCCTCTTATTCATTACTAAAATGCGGTTTACATTTCTCAAAAATCTAAAATCTATTCAAAAAGAATGTTAGAATATTAAGTAATGGTCCAATTTGCAAAGGTTTCCAGAGCCTTTATTAGCTAACATTGGTTTAGGACACAACCACAATCATGGGGAAGACTGCTGACTTGACAAATGTCCAGAGGACAATCACTGACACCCTCAACAGTGAAGGTAAGCCACTGAAGGTCACTGCTAAAAAGGCCTTTTTGTCTTTGGCAGAGCAACCAATCCAAACAAGTGTTGAATGCTTTTTGGCAGAAGAAATCTTTTCAAAAAGAAGAAAGACAGACGGGGAAATAAAGTATTTAACAAAATGATTAATGATTATTATTTAGACCTACCACTGAAAATCCATACTTTTTTGTAAGAAACTGCTGTTTTTCAAGGTCAGAATGAAGTTAAAACTTTAGAGAATGGGAGTAATTTCACACTCATTTCCTCATTCTTTCCACCATCTGATGTTTTAAAGGTTACACATCCATTTTCTCTGGAAAAATGACAGCTTGCTCCCGGTTTAAGCTCGGTAAAAGACAGTGTCTCGTTTGGTTGTCCTGTTTGATTACAGAGGAGCTCCTCTACACCCGTAAAGGCTCTTCATTCTTTTCATCGGATATGCACATGGATCTGCACCGAGCCTTTTACCTGTACTTTGCCTTTATTTTGTACTTACTTCTGCACGGACAAAGGCCAAATATAAAAGGGCAATATCATCAGAAACTTTGGAGAAGTGTAGAGTCATGTAGCCGACACTTCAGGAAGAAGATTACTTTGGAAAGTGGTGAACTTTTTGAGCAAAGACAAGGGCAAATTGTTTGGGAACTTCAACATTTGATGTTCTAAGCAGAGAAACACAAGCGATCAGCTAGATAGAGATAAGAAAAGAGCTTTCTTTTGTTCTGTTTATGGTGTTGTTTTCAAGATATAAAAAAGAAAAATGGAAGTAAATGAAGGCAGAGCTGAGACAAATAGCACAGATCTCTAAATAAGCTGCATTACCTTTTATTCTGAGCAGGGTTAGATGGACACACTGTACATGAAGCCATGTTTTTTATGACCAGACAACATCAGATCACTTCAGTTGACAAGTCAGCCTCTAATGTGTGCAATGATTTGCATCTGTACTACCAAACATATCAAAATGAAGGCCTCTTCACCACCTTTGCATGCATTCTTAGCATTCTGAACTATCAATCAGTGTAGTGTATAAATAGGTTGGAAGTAGACATAGAGTATAAAAAAGGAGGATTATAAACAGGAAAAGAAAGAAGAAAAACATGTAAAAGAGAAGAGAGGAGGAAAGTAGAAGGTGGAGAAGGTCACCATGAGAGACAGAGTAGATATCAGCCTTGAGAAAAACAACAGACGTCTCCTTCCCTGACAAACATCAGCAAACACTCGCGCTGATGGCAGCACTCTGATTGACAGACTGACCAATCAGCTTTTATTCCCCCTACAAAGTCCAGAGTAGACACTCCTTCCCCACACTTTTCCCAACCGCAGCATCAAGACTTCGCCCATTCCCGTTCCTGGGTGTGGGCTCGGCAGATAGATAGCCACATTAATAATTCAGAGTCGGGATGGGGGGTTAATGGCTGGCAGGCAGACGGGTGGCCAGTCAGGTACGAGCTGCCGATGTGTTTTCCAGCCGAGTCATTGTTTGTTTCCTGGATGTGCAGGAGGAGAGGCAGGCGGGCAGTTTTCAGGCCTGGGGGCTCATTAAAGATTAATGGGAGAATCCATTGGGGCATGTCCTTTCTATCTCTCAGACTAAATGAAGTGGTCTGCGCCCAGTGTGTATGTATGGGAGAGAGAGTGAGTGGAGTAATGCTGCACTTTAATGAAGTGCTGCCTGCTCCCCTTTTCCTGCCACTTTGACCACGCTGTCACTTACAAACTGATGTGGATGCATGCATGCAGCCACGGACGAAGATGGAGAGGAGAGAGATTTATGTGCAGCTTTCGAGGGACGCAGGGAAAAATAGCAATAAAATGCAACTTCTTTAATTCAGATAAAACTTGGATGAGGTTAAATCCATGTTTAAAAAATAATAAAGCCTTTAGAGCCACTTCTGAACCGGCATCGTTTTAAAAGTGAACGACAACTTGTCCAAAATGATTTTCATATTCAGATTTGATGCTGAAGCGGCTCATGCTCAGACTAAGAGCTTTAGTGATTGAAAATGAATGCAGCAGTGAATAAAACACCGCTACTCTCAGTTTAACTGCTGACAATCTCAATTCCATCAAGAGCACCACTGCATGAAAAATACATTTCAATCTGGAATATTTTCACCTTTTCTGGATGTTACCTGAGCATGAATCACAGCTAAAATTGCCAGTTTTACAAGACCAGGTAGGCTGAAACATTCTTAGGATTCTTAGGCAATGAGTCATTTGAATAGCGCTATAAATTAACCTTCCATTTAAGTTTGAATAGAGCAGAAAATATGCATATCAAATACTAAAGAGAAGGACTGAGTGAGTGGCCTGTGTGTTCGCTATTTTGCATTCCTCCTCATGTGCATCATGTTTTGGAATGACTATAAATAAATCTTTAATTGTTCATGTTTAACCCCTGCCTGGTATAAGTAAGTATAGTGGGGGAAAAAAAGAAATTTTAGAATGAAACACAGGCTTGATCGATATTGTTTATTCAGGTCTGATAACAACATGATTTAATAGTAGAGCGTTGAAACAACAACCGATATATGGAAACGATAAGCATTTCTTCTGACAACCAAAATCTACTTAATGTGGCAAAAGTAAAACCGCATGTTAAAAAAATGAGTTAAATACACAATGAAGCACCAAATCTGTCACCATAGAAACAGCACAGAGTAACACGATAGCAGCAGGAAACAGGAAGTTGTGCTGTACACTTCCTGTGTCAGTGCCACCCAGGAATCAGTGCTGACTGACTGCTAGTTGTGTGACATAAATACAGTCAGATGGTGCAGTGGGCAGTATGTTAAAGGTCACATATTTTAACCCTTTAAGACGAGTTTATATTGGTGTCAGAGGTCCCAAAACATGCCTGTGAAAAAAAAAAAAACTCCAGTATTGGATTTTTGTATGTCTTAAAATCCCTCTGTTTTAACCCTCCTCAGAACGCTGTTTCTGTGTCTGTGCCTTTAAATCTTAATGAGCTGTCTGACTCCGCCCCTCTCAAGAAATGGATGTGGCTCGCCTGATCCTCCTCTCAGCTGCCAGCTGAGATTAGGAGAGGAGGGCCAACTGAACCCCCCCACATGACATCATGAGGGGAAAATCTGAAAACGGCTTGTGTCCTCACACATTTTCTGAAACGTGGAGAAAAAGAAGTGGGGAGGGACTGGATTTTTCTGATTCTTGGAGGGATTGTGGACTGGCCAGGGGCACACATTCTTATTAGAAAAGCCTGAAAAAGTGCATTTTGCATAATATGTGACCTTTAAGGATGAAAACAAAAGCAGAGGGGAAAATGCACCTTGCAGGTGAGCCAAAGCAGCAAAGCTTTGAATTAACTGATCCTGGACAATTATTGGCATTAGGGGCAAAGCTAGGGATTTTGGGCCCCATGAAAGAATATTACAAGGGCCTTCCTTAATTTGCCAGCCAAACAACAAATGTGTAATTTTTACAGGTATCTATGCACTTGAATGCATTTTTGAACCATAATTTCCTAATTTATGAGCAATATTTTTACTAAGTTTAAATTAAATTTACCTGCATATTACCTGCTGGACTACACCATTTGGACATTTTTAAGGGAGGAACAAGGCTCCCCCAAGTATTCTTATTCTATTTGATACAAATTTTAGTCTGCTGACCAGTTCATTTAGTTGCTTTTGATTCAATACTGACACTAATTACTAAAAAATAAATTATGAAAACACACTTTTCATTGCAGGCTTCTCACTGTGGGCCCGTGGAATCAGTAGCCTTAATCCCCCGTGCTACGCCCATGATTGGTATGCATCATCGGCTAACTGACAAATATCTGCATCAGTCATCATCATGGCTGCTAATTGGTCTCTCCCTACTATTAAGTACAGAAAATAAATTCAAACAAAAGGGCTGAACCATTAAGGAAAAGAATCTCATTCCATTTTCCCCCCAATTTCGCAATTTGCAAATATTTCCTCATCTTATAGATCTTCCAAGAAACACAAGCAATAAACCACTGTATTGTATAACCAACACAATAATAGATCAAACAAGGGCTGAACTAATGATTTTGATTTGTGCAAATGTAAAACCTAGAATTTGTAAAGAAATAATGCAGACAATTTGTTCCTGATGCCATCTTTTAAAGCAAATCAATCACAGTCACCGTACTGATGATGCTATCTCAGACTAACATCCTACAAAACAGACCAAGTGGTGGAACTGAGACGGCTATTCTGCCCCCTGAGAAGCAGCAACAACACATGCTTGCAGTCATATCATCCAGTCTTTCATTATGCATTACTTGTATCTTTCCTTAAACCGAAACAGACAAGCTAGATAAAAAAAATCCCCTTTTCCCCAGAAAGAGGCCAACTACTCTAACCAAAATCTCTTACTGAAACAGGCTGTGAGCATGCTTATTTTCCTTTTACATGGGACTTGATGAACTGCAGTTTCCTGAACGTCCACACTGGCTTCATTTTTCAACCAAAGAGGATTCTGATTGGTATGAAAGAAGACAAACCATTCTGTCATGTTTGTTTTACCTGGAACATCATTTGAATAAGCAGGTGCCACAGCACACATCATACATTTTTACCAAGTGTAAAACAGTGAACGAGCAACATGAAGCTTTCTTTGTGCACCATCTAAAGGCCTTGTCACAAATGTGCATGCTCATACTTGAATTAGCTCATGCCATGAGGACAAAACAATCCTCAGAGAGAAGCATGCAGACATCCATCACTGTTAACTGGTATCTGTTCTCTCTCCAGCAGAGCTCCATATGTCCACCACCGGATGAAAAACAGAACCAAAGACTATAAATTAGCCTTAAACTCTAACCTCTAACCCGAGGGCTACTTCACACCATCTGGCCCTGAGTTTCAAACAGAGAGAGATAATCCAAGATGAAGAGCCCTGCTAATATTCCTGTCCACAGCGCTTTCATAAAAAGCCATCCATGACATTTCTCTGCCTCTGAAGTTCACCACAGGTGATCACAGATTCACCTTTTTCACGTCTGCACAGGAATGTATGACTATAACACCGTCAGCATAACAGAAAATGGCACAAACTTCATTTTAGTGCCTCACAGAAATAAAAAAAAAAAAAAAAGCAGAAGGAAAAAAAGGTCAGTGATGCAAAAATAGCTCATGGGTCAGTGAGAGTGACCTCCGGATTCCTTGAGATTTGAGACAGCACACACGCAGCTCCAGGTGTGCTCATCTCTCCGACAGCCTATCTTCACATTTCATCCAAAATAGCCGCTGAAAGCACTCAGAGGTTTCACTGCAGCCCGCCTGAGTGGACACAAACACATTTCATAGTGTCAGAGGATGTAATGATCAAACATCAGTGCACATGACCTCCGGTGTCTTTTTATGGGGTCAGTTCCTGAGGTCAGCGATGGTGGCTGCTGATGCTGGTGTAGGATGTCGGGCTGATAACCAGTCTGAAAGGATGTTATTATTTAGAAGTGCAATATGGAGAATTTTCCACTGAAGTCTAATAAATAAAAATGTCTGCATCTATAACATATGTATATTTAGAAAACTAACAATACCTGAACTATTTCCAACAGTTTCAGAGAAATTCTTAATGTTCTAATGACGTTAACGTCACTGAAAGCAATGATAGATTCTTACATAGGGAGAGCACACAGTGTAGTTGCATATCGCTGGCATCAGGCCAAAACCTCTCTCAAAAATCACCCCTTTTCAGGGAATGACACCTGTTCAGTTTAAAAGCTCAGCCTCATCCCTGAAGAGAAAGTAGCTTTAACCAAAACAATGATGGCGGATCTCCTGAAAATTCTGTTTATGCAGAAAATACACCACTGGACCAGTTTTCAAGCACTCATTTTGTGCTGCATGTCAGCCAGTTGGTCAGTTATTGTTGGTCTTCAGCCTGTAAGATATAGTATCAGTGATTAAGAGGCTGTCTCAGTCATTTGTCTTAATATTTTGAAGATGGACCACAAAGACGTGTCAGGGCCGAGCATGAATAAAAATCTCACTTAAAGTTCAGAACTTCTAGGACATTTTGATTTCTAAAATCCACACAAATTTCCTGAAATCTAAAGTAAATGACCTAAAATTCTTATGATTCTTCAATATATGTTTATTTATTTACTCCTTCACATTCAAATGAAAAAAATCCCCCAAAAATCTGTATAAATTGTACAAATATCACAAGATTTCAAAGCAAATCCCACCTTAAATGTATTCAATTCCCCCAAAATTACAAAGATAAATATATTTTTCAAAAAGTCAATGAAATGATTGAAATTTCAGGGCATGCAGATGGTTTTGAGTTTTAAAGTGCGTCACGTGCACGCGGGCAGCCCGGGTTTGAATCCAGCCTGTGGTCCTTTGCCCCATGTCTCTCCCCACTCTCTCGTCCCTGTTTCAGAGCGATCCACTGTCCTCCCAACCTGACACGGCAGATGGATGTGTTTGACATATCCATCTGGTAAACCTTCCATAGATGGTGTTTGGGAAAAGGCAGAGCCTTTGAAAAAAAACTCAGAGGCTGTCTGTCACATCTTTACAGGCCAATCAGAGCAACAAAATACGTGACGTAGCTGCTAACGAGGAGTAAACTCCATAGAGAACTGCATAACATGAAAAATGGCAACTGTAGACATGTCAGTACACGACTTTTGTCGTTTTTGCAAAGAAAACAACTCACTGCTAATCTTTGTTTTTCTTTTAACGAAGAAATGTTGTCAAGTTCTGATAAAACTGGCACTTTAGCAGCATCCATGACAATGTCATCCACCATAATTATACAGGTCTCTTGTTGCTGCTTGCTTACGTCACGACTCCGCTGTGCCCGAAAATACTACCCTCGTCGCTGATTGGTCCTGTCACTTTCTAACCGGGCCCAAACGGTTCAGATGGGAGCTTTGCAAGATGGATTCACCAGTAAGAAACACGGAAATGGGTGAATCCATCTGTTTTGCAAGGTAACTGTCCTCCTCTATCTAATAAAGGCACAAAATGCCCAAAAATTATTTTTGAAAAAATGATGGAAATTTCCCCCAAATACCCAAACAAACTCCCTAGAGTTTCAAATAAAAATCTTGAAAAATTCAAAGGACCCCACCCCCATGAGTCCCCAAAATTCACAAATAGTTTTCCCAAAAAAATGCATATTCCCACCAGAAAATCCAACAGAATTTCCAAAAATTACAAATAAATTTCCCAAATTTCAAAGAAAATTTCTGAACATTTCTAATTTCCCCAAATATTCAAAGAAAAAAATTCCAAATTTAATGACAATGCACAAGCAAAAATTTCTAAAAACTTCCAATGAAACTACAAACATTATATCCCCAATAATTTCCATGAAAATGCTTGAAAATTTCCAAGCAAATTCACCAAAATATCACTTAAAATCCCTGAAATTCTATCACAAATTCTCCTATTTCAAGCAAATTACTTTAACTCCAATGGACATTTTGGACAATAAATATTATTTGGATAAAAACCAAAGTTCTAAAAGTTACAAGGACCCTTGTCGCCATCTGTTATTGTAGTTTTGATTGAGAGCAACTGGTGGCAGATTAAACAAAACTGTACATTTAAGTTCTGAATTGTCAGAATTCCTGTGTCAAACTTCTACAAAGACTTTGACTTCTACAAAGATCAAACAGGGATGCTCGGTCCTAAATGTCTGTACTTCCTTTCAGGTTTATAGTTGGAAAGTTTTTGTTGATAAATGGAGAAAGATGAGGTGACTTTCTTCAGATCAAATAAACTTGATGTCCTTGATAAAGTCCATGCCGCAGTGCACAGTGCAGTCCAATCTGTCTCGACGCACAGACGTTTGATTAATGCCGACGCTCTGCTCGGCGCGGGGCCACAATGCATCATTAAAAGCAAGCTTTCAATTACAGATCCCTGCACTAATTCAATTAGTCTCCTTTGAAGACACTTTGATAATGGGATCCAGACGGGCAGACGGCGTCGTCAATAACTCCGGGATTCATTGAGCTGAGGAGACGTTATCTGAGTTTATATCACCCTGGCTTTTGTTTGTTGGTGTGAGAGTGTTGTGTGTGGTTTGGTGATCGGGGAGTGGAGAAAACAACACGGAAGAAAATCTCTCTAGATGACTGTAACTCTAAAGAAAGAAGGTACAAACTAAATTATTAAATACATGGTTGTATTAGTATACATTAAGAGTGGTGTGGTGCTCAAAGCCAAAAGTGAAACATAAAGATGCAGAGGAGAAGCAGTTTTGGTGTCAGATTATGTTCAGCAAATCATATATGAGGAAGAATAGTGTGCAGTAGTCTTCACACAGCAGAGTCTGGCCACCTCACAGACCCACCAGAAGCAGTCACACTAACTTAATACCAAAAATGGGACTTCTACCAAATCCTAAATTACCACAATTCTGCTGCAGCAGCTCCCTAAATTCAGCTGTAATTTTTCCAGTCCGGTCCAATCAAACCAGATGGCCATGTTGGAGGGGAACGGTCAGAGAAATATGCTCCTCAATTTTCTCACAATTACAGACAATAGAGGAGTTGTCAGGAATCTGAGCAATTCCAGAAATTCAGGGAGTGATGTCCCCGGAGAGCTCGCTCAGTGTCACTAAAAATGGAATCACAGAAGGCGTGAACAGAGCTCATTTCTCTCCTCATGTAAGATGTGTTGGATTCAGCACACCAAGAAGAGCACAGGAGGATGTGTAATGTCTTTTATTGATGTCTAATGTTTCTATATCATCCTTTTAAAGATTCAGATGAGGGAGAAAAGTTCCAGAAACTTTTTTTTTTCCTTAGAGAGCAGGAGAGATGATGGTAGTGGTGGAACAGAGACATGAAAGATGGGGAGAAAAAAAGGAAAGGTAGACAGAAAAAGAGACCGCCTCAAAGAGAATGACAGAGGCAGACAGCGAGACGGACAGAGACGCATCACGCAGAGGAACAGAAAGTCATGACAGAGCTCGTTCAAAGGATGACAACAGCGCTTTGTGAAGTCCCATGAGGAAACCTGAGGGGATTCAGGGACAGGCTGACATTTATTCTCTGGGTTTTTAGTCATCAGAGGAAAAAAAAAGGTTTGGGCTTTTTAATCAGTTTTGTTCACTTTGGTAATTTATACGTTAGTCCACTTAATTAGAAGTTTCCAAAAGTTTAAAATACTGAATCTCTCATGATGCTTTTAGAAAATCAGAACTATCCAGCAGATAATATACAGCAGTTCAATGGCTTGATGCATATAAAAATGAATAAATCACCAATTTAGCGCTGTTTCATGCTCATTTTAACTCTGAAAATATCATTTCATTTGAAATATCTGGTAACAAAAGTTGTTTAAGTGATGATTTACCTAAAAGTTTTCAAAAAATAGTTTATTTCTTGAGCACCAGCTGGTAGGGCTGAGTCTTGAGCCCTTGTTTGCATAGGTTACAGCAGTGGTTCTCAACAGTGTGCCTCAGGGCAAGTCTAGGTGTGCCGTGGGAATTTGTACACTACGTTATTACTACAACTTTATGGCAAGCACTGTAACCAGGCCTGCCCACAGATCTGGCAGTACCCCTGAAAAACCCAGAGATGGACCTCCCCAGTTGGGATTTATTGATGATTTTTTGCCACATTTAAACCATTTTTCCAACCTTCTAGCCACTTTTCGCCCAAATTTGGCAATTTTTTTGCCATTTCCTGCCATCACTTTTAACCACTTATTACCTCATTTTAGCAACTTTAACCCTTTGTGCCACTTTTCTGTCACTTGTGATCTATTTCGCCAACTTTTTGCCAATTTTTGCCCACTTTTGCCTTTGTTTGACCACTTCATTGCCCAATTTTGCACTTTTTTGATCACTTTTAACCCATTTTTACCATCTTTTTACAACATTTAATCCTTTTAGGCTACTTGTAACTCATTGTTGCCACTATTTTGACACTTTCAACAAGTTTTCGCCAACTTTAACCCATTGTTTGGTCACTTTCTTACCAATTTTCACCCATTTCTGACTTTGTTTTGCCACTTTTTGCCCAATTTTGCCATCTCCATGATCCCCCAGTTGGCTGGGCCCCAGAAAGCTCTCCCCTTTATCCCCCCATATAGGCCACCTTGAATGTAACATTAGCCTATTGAAAAAAATCTGTTTTGTATAGATTTAAATTTGGTGTCCCATGAGACTTTGGCTTATCCTAGGTGTGCCTTGGGCAAAAAAGTTTGAAAACCACTGGGTTACAGGATCAATTCCTTATCATATTGCTATTTGGTGAATGCTTTCTCCCCATATTACCTCTGCCTTTTCAGATATCCTATCAAAATAAAGGCAAAAAGCCCAAAAGATGCAGCTGCTTGGCCATGAGACCCATTCCATGAGGCTCTCTATGCACTGTTCTTGAGCTAACCTGTGTCTTCTGAATCAAATCACACTGTATGCAAAGTTTAACAAGAAAGGCCATGATTTACTCCGGGGTGTGAAATGTGGAAGGAATGCTGCAAAGACAGAGTATTCGGAAACTGCTGGACAGTTTCATGCACCTCAAAAGTCTGGAACACTGTTTGTTCTATGAAACGACAGTTTTCTTCTTCTTTTGTTATTTTAAGGCAGTCAGCAGGATGTCAGCCAACACTTGGCTGTTAAACTGCATTACAACCATGCACCAGTTAAAATAACAGAAAAATACATGTTTTTAAAAGTGGTAACAGTGAAATAATATTGTTTATTTTGTTATTTTTGCTTTTCCCCGTCTATATATCCTCCTTTTAGCCTGCCGAGGACCTGAGCGGCCCTCTCAGGCTGTCTGGTGTTCCAGCGGTGTGGATGGATTATTTAGACAGTAATCAGCCGGAGTCAGGCTGAACGTTGACGTAGGCCGGAGTCCAACACACACTGACAGAGACGGCTTGACTTGGCTCGACTGACAGTGTCAAACAAGACACAGGTGGAGGGAGCATTTTTGTGTGTGTGTGTGTGTGTGTGTGTGTGTAGGACAGTATGAGTTTAGTTTGTGGAGGGTGGGTGGGGTGGAAAAAAAGGAGGGAGAGGAAAGTTTGCAAAAACATGTGCATATGTGTGTTTATAGCAGATGTAACCCATATGGGAGACGGATTTATGTGTCAACTGGAATGGTTTGGGCGTGCACGCACAAACGCTGGAATTCATTTATGCATAGGAAGCAGAAACACTGAGAGGGGCCCGTGTTTGTTAGGTGACAAATTAAAGGAAAAAGCAGCAAAGGGTGTTAGAGGGAGGTGTGAGGCCACCGTGAGCTGGTTCAGTGTTCTTTATTATTGATTCTCAGAGTGTTTACAACACCGCTCCTCATGGTGTTATACAGGAATTTACTGGTTCAGCTTTTCAAAGCAGCTTCAGAACGCCCGAGTATTCTTTTAAATATGACGGCTTAGTGCTCTTCTCCAACGTGTAAGATAAATCTGATAATTTCATCTGCAACTCTATTGAAAAGAGAGGGAAAATATGGGTCATATTCAAAGATAAAAACAAAGTAATACAGTAGTCATACTTTAAAATCTGTAGCATTTCATCCTAAATAAGCCATGGTCTTAAAATATTGACTTATTCTTCAAAATTGGACAACATATGTTCACACTCATGAACTCACTTTCTCATTTGACAGTTCAACATGATACAGAGTAGGGATGGGGATCCCCAATTCTTCTTAAATTTGATGCACAAAGCTGAGGGGCTTTGAGATTATGTTACCCCTGTGTTACCCCATGTATGTTTTTGCACCAGTAATGAAATGACGTTAAACCACAGTACCCATGAGACTCAAGAGGTTAGGTCTGGTCAATGTCAGTCTAAGATTATATAGCGCCAATTCATAACCAAAGTAATCTCAAGACACAAAGAGGGCCATCAAGACCGTACCCTTTGATGTAGCCTGTTATTATAAAGAGTCAACATTAATCACCATGAGCTCAGCCCAAGCAACATTTTGCATTATTACACTAGAGAGGACAACCTTCCTTTTAACGGGCAGGAACCTCGAGCAGAATCGGACTCATGTTGACAGCCCTCTGCTGCACCTTGCTGCATCAACCTTGGCCCTGTGCTGGCTGGCCTCCTGGCAGCGATTGTCCAGACCTGTGGTAGGCCTATACCCTATCTCTTCAGGTCAAACCCAAAGGCTCACAATGAGGTGAGCTGGATCAAGCCTGGGAAAGCACACAAGAGGCAAGAAGAAGCACTACTGACCCTATCCATCCCCGCTCTCCTGAGTTAGGATGTTCGCAGGGTCCACTTCCCTACTCAGCTAAACGCCCATTTAAATTTTATTTAACCGACTAGCCTAAAGAGGATAAACTGCTTAGGAAGAAATCCAATTCACCACAGGGTCACTGTGTAAGCAGCATTGTGGGCCTGATATTTGTTCAGAGCGTAGCTAACATTCCTCTTAACATGCCTTCTTTCTCTTTGCAGATTGATATTGTGCTTTAATGTGTGGCCTCTTTTCACTTTAGCCAAGTTCGTTAGTACAACTCTCAACAGTGTACATACCACTTTGTTTCCAGTTTTGAGTTTTAAAAAACTGAACTAGTGTTAGTTTGTCTTACGACATGCTAACCACAAAGCTTCTCATGTTTTTGTCTGGCGAAGTGCCAGGGAAAGCTCTGACAGAAAGGCTGTGGCCATTAAATGAAGCTACAGTGGCTACTAGTGGCCGGAGGCATCAATTACAGTTTTAATAGGGCATTTGACCAAGACTTCAGGGCCGTGTCAACAAGAAAAATGACAGATGATGAGTTTAACCAGCTCTTAAATCTTACATCTGCAATTTGATATGAATTTAACTGTGGCTAACCGCATGCATCCCCACTCCTGAGACAGCATTAGACACATGGTCTTGTGACAAATGAAAAAAATTACAGAAGAGAAGTCATCACAAAGGAGTCCTACTACAGTCAAGAGCACAGTAAGACTAGGAGGCACAAACATTGAAAGACTGAATTTTTGAAATGTCATGTCATTGCACAGCCTGACATCATGATTGCAATTACATTAATTTTGCAGCACTAGTTTCAATCTCCATCACTATTCAGGAGCAGAGATTTAAATTTCTACATAATGGTATTATCTTAGAAGGTCGTAATACCTGCAGCTGTTGTCTAAAGGTTCTGAGCAGAGGTGGGGATGACTAGTGGCCCCATGATTCGATATTATTGCGATTTTAAACATTTTGCGACACAGCGAGTATTGTGATACCATATATTACGATATACTGCGATTCATACCTTTTTTTTTAACTGTTTAGCTGATTCAGCATTAGCACTGCCCTCATGTTTGTATTTCTGCAGTATTTTATTTTCATGTAGCATTTCTTACAAGCCTCATGTTTCATGTCCATCTCATTCGTGCCCTGATTGCATTTCTAATGTCCTTCCCCTGGTGCTGCCATGTTTGTTGTACTAACTTTCTCCTGCTCTCTGACCGTCACCTCTGCCAACCTGCAGACAAACAACTGTCCAAACTATTGATTTTATTTTTCCATTATCATAGACTTGAGTTTATTAGCAATTAATTTGAAAAATATTGATACTTGGTGGACGATATGATATGATATATCACCAGACAAAATACTGTGATACTATGCTGTATCGATTTTCTCTCCCACCCCTAGTAATGAGTAATCAAATATGCTGTTCTGCCCTAAATATTACCCAGTATCCCTTTGGATTTCCAAGTGTTGTCTTTTTGTTTGCTAATAAATCTGGAGGCACTATGATGATGGTTTTTTTTCTGCATGTAGCAACTATTACATTAATGATCAGTAAAGCATTATTTCTTTTATAAAAACTCACATCATTAGTTAAATTTGACCACAGCTCAGCCTCTGGTTAGTACTGAAATACTGCACTTGTTAAGTACCAAAAACTGAACAACATAATTGTGCAATTCAAGGAAAGTGCAGAAATTTGGTCTTGCCTCTGTATCTGAAATGGAAAAGACTTATCTATTTTAATTGTATTGAAGTTTCACAATCTGGTGTTGACAATCTGAATAAGACATCACAGCTTTAGTGGTTTCAAACCTGCGAGTATTTAAGAAAAACATGGCCTCCACAGTATTAGAGACACCAATGAAAAGAGAGTAATTCTGCTTTCAGCCACTTTAAACAGATTTTCTTTAATTACTTTATTATCTGGGGAGACTGTGTTTAACAAAATATTAATCATTGCAGAATATTTTTACCTTACTTGAAGCATGTCCTCTGGGGGATTTTAAAAACTCTATATAGGAGTTACTTTCTATAAAAATACTCATGAGTGGTGGGAGGATGTGAAAGGGTGTTTTTTTATCTGGATGTTTGAAGGTTTTTTGTTATCCTGTCAGAATCATTAAACCCTGAATGTGTTGCTACATTTCTACCAAGGTGAGCTGAGATTTCACCAGGGCCACCTGCACTCAGAGCAGAGCGGAGGTGTTGCAGGCGTGTGGGAAGCAACACCAAGGACAAAAAAAAAAAGCAAAAATCACACAATGCAATTCAAAATCTGTCTCTAATCTTACATCTTTACTTTGTGATAAGATCCAACTGGTGCTGGATTTTGCTGCTATACTGATTAGGTATGGTCTGCTTCAAGCTATGAAAACCATTTCCTCATGAAAGCTTTCTTTCTCTGTAGTTTCATCAGAGTCATCGGCAGTGCTGCAGGTCCAAAGCTCAGTGCATTCGCTGAACATTGAGCTGACCACAGCGAGCTTAGGCCGGTCACACAGCTTGTTATGTGATGCAGCGTTTACTGAAATAAGAGTCCCTATGGATCTGCTGCTATGGAGCAAAACAGCAGGCAAAGCCGACCAAACTAGCCGTCTGAGAGGAAGGGAGCTGTGGATAATGGTGACAAGCATCACACACACAAACACACCAACACACAGAGAGATGTCAGATTGTGGCCCATTATTCTGACCGACTCCGACTGTAATGGCTGCTGCAAAGAAGAGTGTGTCTCTATAAACAAGTCAGGGAGAAATCAGGAAAAGTCACACTCGCTCTATCCTCTCTCTTTATGTCTGTTCCACTTCCTGCTGCAGAGAGAGCTGCAACTTCCACAGATACTCCTGCACAGCCTTACATGTACACTAACATCACAGAGAATGACTCGAGAGAGTCATCGCCTGCTTATTTAACTCTACAAGTCATGCCAAATTAAGCTAACTTTATCTACATAGAACACCAAGCAACAAATGACCTTTTTTAATGTTTTAACTCATGCAGTGTTTAATGTGTAAAATACAAAGAAGATGGGTTGTATAATGTAGGAGTTGTTACTGGCGTCCTACAGTAGATGGTGCTGCAGCAAAACCATGACATTAACATATATATGTGCAGAGGGGGAGACCCTGATCCTACATGTGAAGTTTGAATCAAATCTGATGTTTCATATCAGAATTATGCCAACTTCCTGTGTCAAATGGCGAGATATCAAAATGCTCGCAATCGGCTGTGAAGCATCCTTTTAATAAGACATTAAAGTGTTGCAGATGGAGGCCTTTCTAACAAAATCTGTGCTTGATAGGTTCAAGTCAGTAAAAGAAATAAACAAATGGCCCAATTATGCCACTTCCTGTTGCTTGTGGGGGAGCAACAGCAAAACAAAATAATAAACCTTTGGACATATGGAGCAGACCTTAATCATACATGTGAGATTTATGGCAACTTCCTGTGAAACTGGCGAGATATCGAAAGGCACGCCATTGAAAGAGAGGCATCCATTAACAAAACATGTTACTATTGTGGACAGCTATTGAGGACTTGAAATGAAAATCTGAGCTTGATATATTCGACACAGTAAGAGAACAAAAAAAAAAACATTAGTGCAACTTCCTGTTAGCAGTAGAGGGCGCTACGATGAAATGGTAAAATGTTTGCAAGTGCGCATGTTCAGTCTGACAGTGCTATCTTGCCAGAGGGAGTATAAAATCACAAACTAATGTATGCTAAAGTTACAACTGATTAAAGTCATTTAGCACTATGAAAAATGACTTAGTTTGAAATTGGAGTGAAGCTGGTGGATTTGTTGTTGGGATTTGGGTATGGGTCCAAAAGGCTTTTTTGTTGGTCTGGTTATGATACACATGGAGATCAAAAATCATAGGCCTAGAGTGAAAGGTGTGCAGGGGCTGAATGTTTAAAGTTGTTTTGGAGTAAAGAAAAAAAAACTGAGGAGGAAAGGATCAATCAGTAGAAGTGGGCACTGCGACAAAGTGATTATACTGACGCATAAATGTATTAAGGATCAAAGTGTGATCATGCCTGTGAAGTTTGGTGACTGACATAATTACTGTAGAGTTATATAGAATCAAAATAGTTGAAACACTTAAAAAAAAAAAAAAAAACATGAGAAAACAGCCTTCCTGGTTTGGGCCCCTATAACAGCCCCTCCCTACGGTGTAAACTCACAGTTTGCACCACTTTAGCTGTCCAGCTTGTCTAGAATGAGTGCAAAAAAACATTGGACGCAGTCTGATGAAATCTGTAGGACGAGATCCTTCAGATGTGATAGATTTTAGAGGATGCTCCCAGAAGGTTTATTTTTTTATTATTTAATCTAGACCTGATATGTGTACCGTCTTTCATGTTGACCTCCTGATGGCCACCGTCCAGGACTGTGGCCCACCTCTACAGGTATCCTCCAAGGTGCCCCCTTCACAACACACATGGTGCCCACCAGTGCCTGGACTAGCCCACTGGGTCCTGGGCACCCAGTATGCATTGAGCTGGATCAGGCCCTGAAAAGTGCAGCTGCCATTCCTGTATTACACACAAATATATATATATATATATATATATATATATGTGTGTGTGTGTGTGTGTGTGTGTGTATTATATTATATATAATATACCCAATATCAATATCAGCCAAAATGAGTTTATAAATACTGTTATTTTTGAATTCTGAAAAAATCCAATATCGTGCATCCCTAACTCAGACGCTACAGAAAATGCTAAGATTCCGTTGCCATGGTTTCCTGTACACAGAAAATGTGGGAAATTTGGCAAAAAAAACATTCTTCTTTAGCGCCCTGACAGAGTATTGCAAAGTAATACAGACACACCAGTGCAAAAATATAAGTCACTAGTCACTATTGCAAGGTTTTCTACATTTTTTTCAACCAAGCTAAATCTCAAGGCTCACTGTATTCATGGTTGCACAAATTCCCAGGATACACTGAGACTTGCCTAAAGGCAGACCAGTGAGTCTTGCTACCCAGAGCCACTGCACTACAGCATAGCTAAGGCGTAGCTTCAGTGAAGCAGGATAAACCAGCAGAAAGGCTTCAGGTGAGAGAACATTTCTCTTTTCCTGCGTTGCATTTGCAGGTTTTGGTTTTCAGAGCATGGAGGCCCTCAATAATCAGCTCCATCCCTCTCCGTGTCAGATTGCTCAGATTGTGCTGATAACAGCTGACACCTGCTGTTGTCATCATTCTTGTCTGTCTTTGATCGTTTCACAGACCTCTGATAAACTCCTCAGAAGCACACTCACCTCTTCCCTTCTCTCCTTCCTCCTGTCGATGTCTTTATCGCTCGTTCTCTCTCTCTCCACACTAATGATAAACCTGTGGAGCCGAGCGGGTTTACTAAACTCAGACTCCTATCTTTGATTCGAGCATTTCTGTGTTCCTAACCTCTCCTGTTCCTCTAGAGGTGGATTATGTTTATGAAAGAGCTACCATCTGTCCAACCTTGGTCGATCTATTTTAGGTGTAATTAGATTTTGGTAGCAGGTGATCAAGAGCAAACAACATGCTCCTGTGAGTGCGCCGAGTCCTGATGGCAGGTTGCACCCTGAGGTGGGAAATCTCCTCGGGGAAAAATGCAAACTCTCAAGAGGGAGCGAGGCTTCTTTCATCTTCCCTCCATCTCTCTGTTCCTGCTCCCTAGCCCTGTTCGTCCCAGCTGGAGGGGATCTGGGCTCCCGCAGCTCTCTGTCATATTAAAACCAAGAGATCAAAGACGATGAGCAGCCGAAGAGAAGAGGAGGGGGAGAAAGAGGAGAATGAAAATGAAGAAAAAGGATCGATACAGATAGAGAGAGAGATGAAGAAAGCAGAGGAGAGAAAAGGAGAGAAGGGAGAGGTTTTTATGAGTTATGACATTTACAACTTGAAAGGCTAAAGTTTGCTCTGAACTTCTAAAAATGTGTGTGCTCGCTTGAAGTTATGTCAAGTAAGGAATCTTTAAATCAACAGAAGCAGAGAGGAACATTAGATACTTTATGAGGAGTAGACCTCACTAGGGCTGTCAATATTGATCTACAGTCCTGTTCGAATTTCATTTATTACTTTTTACAGATTTTGAGTTATATTTGACTATTTATGCACATCTTTTATTAATAAGGATGTAAAACATTCAGTTGCTTTAATCACCGTGTAGTTACACATTTGTCCTCTAGAGCAGGGGTTCTCAACCTTTTCAGCCAGTGACCCCCAAAATAAAGGTAGAGACCAGGGACCCCCACTGTACCTGAAGGTGGCTGAACACAGTGATGCACGATTAAGAATAATCATGTGGAGACAAGGCGGTCCATAAAGAGGGATAAAGGGAGAGCTTTCTGGGGCCCAGCCAAACTGGGGGACCATGGAGGTCAGCAAAATCATGGTCCACTGTAAAGCTAAGCTGTAATGTCAATGTTTCATATTTAAGCTGAAAAAATAACCACTCTTATTAATGAAACAAGACTCTTTTTTTAAAATCATTTGTGCAGTATACAGCCTTCTTGAAAATGTAAATCTATTTTGTTAAAAAAAATTATCAAAATGTGTTAAAAATTAAAAAAAAAAAAGAGTTAATAATGACAATGGTAGAAAAGGTGGTGAAATTGGATCGTAAATGTAGCAGAAACAGGTTAGAAGTTGCAAAAATTATATGAGAATGGCAAAAAATAACTGATAAAAGGCAAAAATGGGCATAAATATTGGTAAAAGGGAATTAAAAGTGGCTGAAAAGGCTTTAAACTGGCAAAAACAGGTGGAAATCTGGTGAAACGGGAAGAAAAAAACGAGATAAAGTGGCAAAATAGTGCTGACTGAGAAAGAAAAAAATAGGCAGATATTGGCAGAAATTGTTCAAAATGGCATATCCGATAGTGAAATGTGGTTAAAATGGGAAAAAAATGGGCATAAAAAGTGGTAAAATGGGGTTAATAGTGGCAACAATGGGTTAACAGAGGCAGCATTAGGCTTATGTGGCAAGGATTGGTTTAGAAGTGGAAAAAAAGTGGTGTAAAGGGTTTAAAATGGCAAAAATAAGCGTTAAATGGCAAAAATGTGTTAACATTAGTGGTAAAAATGATAAAAAACTGGTAAAGATTTGGCAAAATTGGTGCAAAGTGGCAACAGTGGAATTAAAAAAATATTCGTAGCTATTTTTTAGGGAATCTGAAGACCCCCTCTTAGTGTCTCACGACCCCCAAGGGGGTCCCGACCCCAAGGTTGAGAACCACTGCACTACAGGACCCTCTAATATTACATTACAGATTGCCATGAAGAAATAATGAGCTAAAAGCAAAAGTTGTTCATGTTAATTTTTATGTAATTTTTCAGTGCAACACGGCCACCTGCACCATTTAGAGGCCTTGAACAGGTATTTTTGGGACTGATAGTCAACTTTAAAAAAAACAAACAGGTTAGAATTTAAATATCAAACAAAAATAAACTAAATTGTGCCACTTACGGTGATGGTGACATCATGTTTATAATAAACAAAGTATTTAAAAAATGTTGGTACAATCTTGTATCACATGATTTCACCTAAAAGCATGAGGCGATCCACGTCTTCTCAATCAAGATCAGAGTGTTTTTTGTTCACTATCGTCCAAGCCGTGGGGAAAACCCATTCCGCCCTGACGGAGGTCCCCGGGATGCACAGGCAATGGCGTGCCTGCTGGGACAGGAGAGGGTACCTGGACCAGAATGTTTTCCATGTGGGCATCGCAGTTGTACTCTTGTACATCAGCATCTCTTGATGTAGCGAAGCCTCACTTGCCAAATCACTGCCAGCATGTGCACCAGCTTTGCGATAAATATCCCCAACGGCAGCCATTGGTGCCTCTGTGTTTTTGAGTGAAAACTTAATGTTCATCATGTCACGTGTCATGTGACGAAGCATTCAGTTTTTACACCTACATATGGGTGAATCAGAGGCCAAGGAGAGACAGGAGAGACTCAAGAACAACTATAAACAGAAAAAAAAAAAACCTATACATATACATATATATATATATATATATATATATATATATATGTATATATATACATATATAAATATACGTATACATATATACATATATGTATACATATATACATATATGTATACATATATACATATATGTATACATATATATATATATATATATATATATATATATATAAACACAATCAAATAGTAACTTCAGCTTTTGAATATTAATGGATTTTTAAATGTTTGAATTATATTCAAACTACGAAATTCGTTCCAACAGCCTTAGACCTCACATAAGAGCAGATACGTTCACATTTATCAGTCAGACTCTTCTATAAATGGAGACCTATTATCTCATGTCCACTATTTTAGATCTAACATGCCTTTTGACACAAATATGATGGGAATATTTGAGGTTTTGATTAGTTTTGTCAAAAGTTGGTGCCCCATAAAAAACAGGGTTTCAAGAAAATGTCTGCAACAACTCTTTTTTTAAACAGTTTTGCAGGGTTTTAAAACATCTGTCTTTCTGAGGCAGTTTGTCTATTGCTTTTGGCGATGAACTAATTGGCAGTATTTCCTGATTATTATGCTCACCCCTGTGTTAGTGCGAACATTTGTTCAGCATCTCTGAGGAAACGAATAATCATTTCATCCTCCACCTTCAGCACTTCCTTTTGATCATTTTCAATGCAGACAACCCTCTCACACAGGTTGCATTCATGTTTATAGTGCTAAATGTTTCAGTCAGCTTGTTCCTGTGACTCCAATTCCTTCAGCTTCTGGTTGAAAAACTCCCATAGTGGGTGCAGGTGTAGCTCAGTTGGTAGCGCATGCAGCCATACAGAAGCTATGCCAAAGCACTGGTTGCAGGATCAAATCACAATCTGGTGAATGTTAGATGCATGTCTTCCCCTATTCTTTTCTCTGTGTGTCCTGTCCTGGCTCCAAAAACCGTCCCATGGCTTGATCACCAAGCTTAGTCTCACTCAGCCTTTGGTTTTTTGCTCATTTACGAAAAAGATAAGGTGCTTTTCAACCCAAAGTGCCACCGAGAACTTCTCTTCGATAAACTCTATTATCTGTGTTTCTACCAGGGTCTAACCTGAGATGCCCAAATAATGTGGCGAGGCATATTGGTGTCTCTTTGTGAGAAGCCCTCCGGAGGATTCTGGAGCTCTGCTGGTTCCCATGTGCACTCATCCAGCTGATGCCTGCCCTATAGTCTGGTGCAGAGAGTGCTGTGAAATGTGGTGGCTCCACCTCTGACTTCTTCCCATTGATTCTGGGGTGAGGCACAGGTGTGTCTTAGCCCCCATGCTCTTCAGTACCTGTATGGACTGGATAATGGGGCTGTTAACAGGGGCAGTTACCTGTGAATGGCCTTTTCTGCAATGATCCTGTGATCTTTGTGGAGACAGTAGATGTCCTTTCAGGGGCTCTTGACTTGCTGAGTGAGGAGGCTGAAGTGTTAGGAATGCACATCTCCAGGGTCAAACAAAGATCCAGACATTTGGGGATGCCTTGGATGCTGCCACCAAATCTGTGTCTGTGAATGGGGACAGTGGGGAAGTTGTGGAGCAGTTGACCAACCTTGGAAGCATAATCCATAAATCTGCTGACTGCTAGGCTGAGCTCAACTGCAGACTTGGATCTGCACATGTGGTGATGGGTTCGCTATGCTAGACAGTGTGGCATTCCCGGTATCTGAGCATGCAGACAAAAGAGTTTTTCAGTCCTTCTGGTCTTACTATACTCTTCTAAGGCCTAGATTTTGACTGATGTCCAGAGGCGCTGGCCAAACCCCTTTCCTACAACTCCGTTTTAGCATCAGTACCGTTGGCAAAACCGTGTGTCTAATGCTAACATGCTAAGGAAAGTGGGGATGGAAAGGGTCAGCTCCCTGATTTAGAAATAGCACTTGCGCTTCTACCTAGCGGCAACCTCCACTCCAGAAAAATGAAGCCAATGCAGAAGTGCAAAAAACTGCAATACTGCAAGTGTCCACTTGAGGCTGGCTGCAGAAACACCAGAAGTCTGAGAGCGAGTCTGAGAGCAAGTCCAGCTCAGTGGGTGGGCTCTTGTCTGCTGTTAGGTTGATCAAAAGTTTGGTTGAGGCAGCGATGTCAACATGGAGGCTGCCACGGATTGGCTTCAAAAGCTATTTGAGTCCACTTATTGTAATCAAACGGATGACGCCACACAGGCGTTGACCAATTCTTTTTACTATGGCTGCTACTGGCACCTGTCGAGCCTGATCCAGCTCAGTGCACACTTGGTTCCCAGGGCACTGTGGGCGGGTCCATACACCGGGCGTGACCACGTGCGTCACAGAGGGGTCAGCTGGGAGGATACCTGGAGAAAATGGGGCATGGGCCTGTCGCAGGCCTGGAGGATGGCCATCAGAAGGCTAGATCAGTAAAGAACCAAGGTTGATACAGCAAAAAAGCCCGAACCTGCATATGCTTCCACGCCTGATCTGACCTGATGTGTTATTACTAGGGATGTTTATGTCAACAACTTAACGTTCATGATAAATCTGGAAAAGTTAATGTGTAAAAAGAAAATTACATTACCTCAAGATCAGTTTAATCTATGGCAGGTTCCTCCTTGCACCTGCCTTTAATCATGTAATTTCTATGATCATGGCAAGATAAGTATTTTGCATCATACAGCCTACAAAATAACATCACATAATTGTTTTGGTATTAATTCATAAAAACTATTTACAAGACTTAACTTTTCCACATTGTGAAATCTGTATGGATATATCAGACAGCACAGCGCGTTTAGTTACTAAGCTAGTTGAAGAGAAAAAAGTCTGAAGGTTAGGGTTTAATGACCAGGAGATGTCGTCTCTCCTCTCTTGTGCTCTCTATCTGTAACAGAATTTATCGTTTACAAATTTATTTTTTAAGCATTCTTTAGACAGACCTAGTTTTCTCTGTTAATAAAGTAGAAATGTAAATTTCTAACACGATACCTTCTTTAAATCAGAATTCTTCATTACTAGAAGCAGTGACAAATCGTGCTTGATGTGGAGAATGGATGCAGCCAGTGAACGTAGACAGAAAGGGGAGAACAGGGGAGCAAAGCCATCATAAAAGAGTGTTTTAAACACCCATGAAAAAGATCACTAAGTAGTGGTTATATCAGCAAAAACAGTTCCAAAGTGAAGGGTAGAATTATAAGAAGAGGGAGGATAATAAAGATGGAAAAGTTAGGGAGAAGGTGTCAGACTGAGGCTGCACATTAACAATGAGATGTCCCCACCTCTGAACACAACAAACACACCTACAGTGTTTATCTTTACTCACATTCACACCACATTTACAAAGAATGCAGAAACAGAAGGACAAACGCATGCACACACACTCACATGTTAACACACCAACCTGACTGGCTGTACTCAGCTCCACAGCAGCACCTGCTGGTCGTTTCATCAGGATCAACACTGGTACTGCAGCTTTCACAGGGAGACATCCCTCCTTTATGAGTCTTTTTTAACTTATAACATTTCCACAGACCCACAGAGTGATTTTCTCAGACACACTCTGACAGTGTAAACACTGACAGATTCTTGAATCCTCACATAGAAAATAATATCCATGCATACATACCTGCAAGAAAAAGAAAGCAATCCATACATACTGAGATATTTATACCTAGATAAAACTTTAAGGTTCAGGTGCATATTATGCATGCACATATGAACACAAACCACACTGAGTCTGAGGTGATTTATGAGTGTACGGCTCAGGTTTGCATGATTTATCCTGCTAAAGCTGCACCGTGTACCTGAGGGACTCAACTCAGCAACATGCACGCATGCTGCAAGGAGGCTTGTTAGTTACACAGCACAGGAGGAAGGAGAGTGTGTGTATGTTTGAATGTGTGTCTGTGGTCATGAAGATTAGCTATGGTGCATGCATTTATTCTGTCATTGCATGATTTTAATATGTGAATGTCTGTATGTTGATGGATGCTTTGAGATGTATGCATAATAAAAATGTGCATGTTACTCTCTTTCTAGGCTAATTAAATCTGGGGTTGTTTATGGAATTGCACTTGTTTCTCTGTGTAAGTTTACTACCATGATACCTGATACTGAAACAATGCTGGCTCAACACTCAGTGTATCAGTAACAAGACATCTTAAGTGGAAAATATGCCTTTAATATTTGTTTTTAGTAATTTATCTTTTCATTTTGTATCAATCAGGGCAAATTAACAATTTTTAATTAGATATCCACCTGGGCAATGCCCTATAGATAGCGTTTAGGAAGGGCAGATCCTTTAAAATGACTGAAAGCCGACTATTATTGTCGTCCACCATTAGTGGAGCCAGTTGGGAGTTTAAACTCTCCCCGAAACAGTCAGGAAAAGGGAAAAAACATTTGCTCTTCTGGCCTCAGATCTTTTTTAATGAAGAAATGTCCACTTCTGAAGAAACTGCTGGTATCTGTCTTCACTGTCTGCCATTGTTTACAGACTTGAAGCTGCTTCAACTAAACTGCACCTGATGCTACCGCCTCTTACTCCTCAAATGTCACCGATTGGTGCAGCCATTCTCTGACTTGGAATAAGGGGAAAAGTGTCAAGCTTTGCAGGATGGATCTGCCGATGAGAAATGGAATCAGGCCAGTCCATTAACTTTGCAAGGTTTATTCTTTAGTAAGCTTGGGCGGTATCCACTTTTTAACACCGCCCAACCCTGTGGTGCAAAGTCAAGCTCTATAGATCCTTTTTTTCACAACAACCTGGGCTTTAAAAATATCTATCTACTACAGTAATGTCACTTTAAAAAAAAGTTATAGGACTGTAAAGACGAAAGAAAAAATAGGAATTTGAAACTCAGAGATTTTTATTCATAATACAGACTACATTAGTGGCAAAGCCTTTTCTTTCCACAGACTAGTTCTCCCATCTCTTGGGGACAAAACAGTGAAAAAATAAACATTCTGTGACGAATGGTTTTCAAAATATCTACATATATAAAAAGAAAAGTCCGTGTGTTTTTTTTTTTTTTTTTTGCAGTTAGATTCATTTGTGCCATTCCTCAAAGCAGTAGAGATGCAGCAGATCGCCATTGGTCAACAGCCTCTCCCACAATGCATTGCAGTAAACAACATTGTGATGCCCTAGGCAATAAGACAAAGTAAATGATCGAAAATGGATTAAAAATGGATAGCAAGACGCTTATTATCGAATCTAACAATGTGGATTCAATTCTTAAAGACCTGAAAAGTCACAGAAGTTCTTTAGAGCTACAGAGACATCAAGGGTAGCAAACGAACGTCAAGAAGGTCAGCTTTAACAGGAAAAAAAGAGTAGTGTCTATGACTTTTGGTTCAAAAGTTATCAACCTTTTTATAAACTAGTCACTTCTTGTCATTTATGACACTGTCCTCAGAGACCCCAGAAAGTAAGCCAAGTTCAGGGCTCACTAGAAAATGTTCTGTAAGAATTTGTGTCGTGTGAGCTCTAAGGGTTGATAATGAATAATAAATATTATTTGATGTTAATACTTTGCTATTTACATATTTATCATTCCCAAAAAAAAAGCACCCAAAGAGTCTCTAAATGGATTTGGAAATCACATATTGTGGTAATCCCGTCTTGTTATTTATGATTTAGATGGGTCTGATTCTGAGGTACTAATGATACGCTAGTGTTAAGTTATCATTATGTCATAATTAAGCAGCCAATCATCATCCTTCTCCTGGTGGTTGAGTCCCCCCAGGAGTGGTCTGAGTGTCACTAAGGTGCCTCTGAGGTATTCTTTGATTGCCTGCTGGTACAACAGTGTTTTGAAGCACCTTTTTGCTAACAGCTTCAGTAAGTCACCAGATTCAAAGTGTGCAGGTAAAGTAGTCTTGACTGCCTTTTCAATACTGCTGCCTAGTGAGGATGCAGACGAGATAGTTTGCTCTCTTGATCTCTTACACCAAAGCATCGTTTGACCTACACAACAGTACCAAACACTTCAGGATTCAATTCCTAATTTGTCTGGATTAAAAGCATTAAAAAACTGAATGTGCTATACCATGCAACACTAGTTTGTACACATGCTTTGTAAGACTACCTTTTGCACAAAGAATGTGACGGCACTGACACTGCAGCCATCCATACAGCTGAATTAACATTCCTGCACTGGTATAGTATGTAGGTGTGTTTCTATGTGTGTGCTGACCTGCCTTCAGTACGTCTGTGTAACAACATCCCCAGTGACTTGTGCGAAGCCTCCATCCCACCATGAAAGATAACTCGGCCCCTCAGCAGTCTAATAACTGAGGAGACACAGCGGCATCAGAAACAGTGTGCACTGTGTCACACATGCTGTGATACACACACAGCGGTCCACTGAACTACAGACTGATGCTACCGCTACAACAGTGGTGGAAAAGCACAGAACAGTCTGAGCTCCTGTAGGTTTACATCATTAACTGCACCACAGAATCACACATATTTATGGAACAGATCCATCTGGATGAGGGGAGATGTGTGTGAAAGGTGCTAATTGGGAAAATAATAATACTGCTGGATTCTGCTATATATATATATAATGATGATTATGCTATTCATATATCCTCAAGTCACACATTTTTCTTAGTTTTCAAGCCAACAATTGTTCAGGCATTGCCGCATTATTTTTTATTAACTACTGGACAGAACTGCATGAGAAGTAGGAAATGTGTCACAAGAAAGTGGGGGATGGCTCCAGGTCCAGAGTCCCAGTAGGCTCTGCAAACAGGAAGTCAGATCTACTGACTGAGTTAAAGCAGGACCTTGTTAAGGATGGTTTTGACGTGATGGAGGAGACGAATCAGAACATAAACTGCAGACAAAAATGAAGAATAAAAAGAAGACAACTAAAAAAAAGATATAAAGCGAAAGAAGAGAAAGACAAAGAAACCGTGGCAGAAGACAATGAATAAGAAGAAGCAGAAGATGACGAAGACGATGAAAATGAAGACGAAGATGACAAAGAGGAAGAAGATAAAGCCAAACAGCGAAGAAGCAGAAGACATGTCATAAGGAAAAAGCAGATGACGAAGAAGAGGCAGAAGATGATCTGAAGATGCAAATGAAGAAAAAAAGATATAAAAAAGAAGTTCAGAAGACAAAAATAAGAAGCAACGGATTAATGAGAGAAATACATAAGAGCAGAAGACAAAAATTGAGATGAGGAAGAGGAAGAAGATAAAGTCAGAGACAAAGAAGAAGTAGAAGATGATGAAGAGGAGTTGATGACAACAAACAGCAGAAAATGAAGAAGAAGCAGAATATGAAGAAAGATTTGAAGCTGTGGAAGTCAAAGAAAATTGAGGGGGAAGGATGATGAAGATCTGAAGATGAAGATGAAGGAAATGAGATGGATAAAAACAAAGAGGGAGAATAAGAAGTAAAGGCAGACTACAAAGTATCAGAAGATGAAGAGGAGAGGAAGAAGTAAAAGCAGAAGACAAAGATGAAGATGATGAAGAAGCACAAGATAGAAATGAGGAAAAGTAGATTATTAAGAGTTAGATGATGGAGATGGCAAAATCAGAAGATTAATGTTTGAAGATATAGAAATAAAAAGTAGACAAAGAAGTAGAGACAAAAAATGAAAAATAAGAAGAAGCAGAAGATGAAGAAGAGGAAGACAAGAAGTAGATGAAAATGACGATGGTTCAGATGACAAAGAAGTCAAAGCAGATGATGAAGGTGAAGAAGATGAAGACAAAAAAAGTAGATGAAAAAGATATATCAAGAAAAAAGAAGATTAATGAACCTAAGAAGAAATGAGAGTAGATGAAGAAAAAAGAATTAGAGGAGACACGGAAGAAGAAGAACAAGCTGAAGAAGAAAACGAAGATAAAAATGATGATGGCGACAATGAAGTTAAAGTTAAAGATAAAGAAGAAGCAGAGGACAAAAAGAATACAAGAAGCGCAAGACAAAGAGAAGAAAAAGCAGATGCATCTACACATTGGCCAGGATAACATATATAAACTCAATCACAGTCTGATGGACATGCAGATTAATGCCAGAGTTAGGGGCTACACACTAAAGGGAAGCTGAATTTTAGCGAACAGTGCTTTGCTCAAGGCTACATTGGCAGAGCTTGGACAGTGGACTGGCACCTATTCAGCAACAAGACCAATTTATACACTTTGGCCCCTGTGGGACTTGAACTGAAAAGCCTCCAGTTCCAACCCAAGTCCCCACAGACTGAGCTACTGCTGTCCTAAACACACAATGAGAAAAGGAATAGAGACACATCACCAAGCATACTCAGACTCCATGACATCCAAGTCCAGAGAGACTGATGTCTCTTCTCAGAGGTGAAAATTGACTCAGACAGGGTACAGGTTGGGAGTACGGTTGTGTGTTTTTTGTAGAGGTTCAGCTGTCCGTGCTCACACTGCGGGCGGCTCAGTGGCTTGTGGCTTTTCTTCCTAATTGGTTGATTTGCAACCGAGTCGACGGCCGCCTGGAATTTCGACACACTCTCACAGCTGACACACAAACACACGCAGCCAAAGTCAAAGACGCATGAGCACACACTCCTGCAGCAACAAACACACGAATCGATGGACAAACACACCAGGATGTATAAATGCCCCCATGACTCATTGAACCACACATAAACACTGTGAGAAAGCAGAGCAGAGCTCCATATTCTACACAGCTGCAGCACCTCCAAACAGCTCTCATTAATACACACTCGACTGGCAGCTCACTGTTGCCATGGCGACCCCCTACCTGTTGCCAAAGGGTGCTGGGAGTTTAGGGGCTTGTGAACGCAGCTCAAAACTATCGCAGTTCAATTCTCGCCGTGTGTCAGAGAGCTGGCGGTGCTGCTGCAGGCGTGCACAATTACCCACTTGGGAACGAAGAATAGTTTCATTCATTCCAGTGTGATCCAATCTGGCTCACTTGTATGCAAAGCGAAGCCCTGTTCTGTATGTTTTGTTATGAGAGAAGCTGAATTCTCTGCAGGAGTACAAAAAAATAGCCTACTCCATTATATGACACTCTATTCTAGTTCTTCTCTTCATTTCAGCCCCCTCTGTTCTGTGTTATTCATTCAAGGAAGATAAGATGAAACTAACTTGAGGAAATTGCGCCACTCAATTCATCATTCCAAAGCTGCTCTATTCTAATTAAATCACTGCATATTTTATTCTCCCATTGCTATTCTTCATTCCCATACCATTCTATTTTACACTCTTAACAAAGGCTTAATGCACGACTGGAAAATGGAACTTTAAGCTCATTGTGTCATAGCAGGATTCACTGAGCGCTGTAATGAACTGAGCACAAGTTGGAAATACTGCAGAAGCTGTATGGATATTAAAGATGCATAAGGTTCCCCAAAACTACTCCTTTAATAAATTAACTGCAGATGTAACCTGATGTTGGTTTTTGTCACTGCTAAGTTAGGATAAATGGATCATATATTTATGTTAGCTGCCTCTGCAGCCATTCCTTGTGCAGCTTCACACAGGATTCAGTATTACCAGTGGCTTAATGACCCATGACCAGAGGCAGTTTCTGTGAATGTGAGGCCCCAAGCAAAGACCAATATGAGGCCCTTCCCTATTTCATTAAGAACAATGAACAAAATACTTTGAAGCATCTCTTTTTATTTAACTAACCCTCTTAGACTGAAGTTGTCCAACAAGAAGAGACAGGTTATTTAAAGATAAATAACTTTAGAACCATTACTCATAGGCTCTCACCTTTTATTCCTCTGTAAAACCTCAGCTGTGCCATTCTTATGAGGCTATCCATGCCTATGTAGCCCAGACAAAGGCTTCTCTAGGGAGCCTTGGAACTTGGATGACTTTCCGAGGTCTTTACAGATTAAATACATACCAGATAATCAGACACTGAATGACTTAATGCATTTTTTAAAACATTGTTTTATTCTTTCTGCAGCTTGCTTAGTATTAGTCACCATAATGTTTTGTCACATGGGCTGTGACAACCAATGGCAAGCTGTTCTGTCGTCACATCACACTTTGCCAAACTGTACGTCTAACCAGGTGTATCCTGCAGGAAACAGCCTGAATATCTCATAATGGAGAGAAAGAGACACAGAGAGGCTGTGACGTGTCCTTCTGTGTCACTGCAGACAGACGAATGAATGGAATAATGGCACAAATCAAGGCAACACAAAGAGGAACACAAAGAAGTGCAAGGATGTTTTAGTAAATATGTGAGCATTTGTAAGATCTTTTTTTTGTCACAATGTTTTTCTTTCATGTTTTGGCCCCCAAGAAATGGTAAAACAAGTTTGTGTTAAAAAGTTTTAATCATTATTGTTTTCTGTGTCACACATAAAAATCTCTGAGTTTCAATTTCTTTCTAAATCTCTTATTTGATTGAGCTGTTAAATAAACCACAAGACACCATGCAACTGATTGGATTAAACAGTGATAACTGTTCATTACCTCCGCCAAGGAGGTTATGTAATCGGCAGAGCTTGTTAGTTTGTTTGTTAGCAACATAACTCAAAAAGTCACGGACGGATTTTGATGAAATTTTCAGGAAATGTCAGAAATGGCATAAGGAAGAACTGATTAGATTTTGGGAGTGATCCAGATTAATGTCTGCATCCAGGTATTTTTTTAAAGGATTCTTTAGTATTAGGAGATAGGGCTAATAGCGGAGGTCTGCGCTCTCAGAGTGCTTTTCTAACTCCACATGATTTTATGCTGATTGCTGATGTTTGTTAACAGGGCTGATAACAGCCAATACCAAAGTTAAACCAATGCTTCAGAGCATCCCTAGTCTAAAGGGACCTAACAATCTTATTTGTTTGCTAAAAAGATACCTAGGGGCTTTTCTAAGGTCTTGAAACTCACTGTTAGGGTCAGAGTTCATTCACAGGGACATTTTTTAACAATCAAAATCTATTTTGACAGTGTAGACTTCATTTATTAAATTATTATCTTCATCATCATCATTATTGTTATTGTTTTGTTATTGTTATTATTATTAATCTGATTACTATTATTATCTTAAAGTGAATTTAAAAATGGCTAAAACTGCATTTTTATTATCACCTATACGGTATACATCATTCTCTTCACCACCATTATTTTTGCTGATGCTAGCATTAAAGTGATCCTGCTTTACCTTGAAACATACTAACATCTTTAATCATAACTAAAACAGTTTGATTGAATTAAAGAGCAGTATGACTTCACTGCTATTAATAAACACTGGTCTTCTAATAGTAGGGTGTAGTCTTTATTATAATATAAATGATTAATGCTGGTCGATTATAATAGGCCACATTAGAGAGTGCGCTCTAGACCTGCCCTATCTGTAAAGTGTCTTGAGATAACTTCTGTTATGAATCGGCGCCATACAAACATTGATTGATTGATTGGTTGATTAATTTCGATACAAAATACAGCATTTCACAAAGTCACTCAAAGCAATTTAAGATGTTCAACTCATATCTGGCGTGCACCTATAATGATGATATCATGAGGCCCCTTGGAGCAGGAGGCTCCAGGCAAGCCAACCTTTTCTTAATGGTAAAAATGCCTACGCCAGTTTAAAAAAAAAAAAAAAGCCATTCCACAGCCATCAAATATTTCATGTAGGTGGAAGTAATACCATCATGCTCAATGTTTTTGCTAATGACAAATTTAATTCCACCAAAATCCAGAGTGATGCTGGAGTGGTTTAATGTTTCCTGCTTGAAGAGTAACTGGACCTAAAGTTTAAAATGATGAATCTAAAGAAGTCAATATTCTCTTATGAGCCTTGGATAAGCTCTGAGGATAGACCTCACTTCAACCCTTTTCCACTGACGCTGTTGTTATATTGGAAAATAGGAATTGATTACAGCTCTCTTGAGGAGTTCTTCAACGATTAGGAAACCAACTGAAACTAGTACAGATGTTTCAATATGACCATCAGCAATAGACACTACAAGCAAGAAAACAGATTGATTCTGCATGATCTTCTTCACTGCTTTTAATATTGGTGCTGATAGATAGATAGATGTCAAGATAATTCCCAGCACACAGATGTAACAATGTTTCCCCCCATTTTTTACCACAAAGATTCAAAGTGAGTGATATAACTGACTTTCAAAATAAAACCAAACTATTTATGTATTTTTACTGCCAGAAAACAATCTAAGTAAAGGACAAGGTCAGCAAAAAGCTCAGATGTGCACCAAGAGCTACATAAAAAGCACGTTTATTTTTTCCTGAAACTTCATTCAAACAGAAAAAGGCATACTTCCGCTTTGGTGTTTCTCTGCAATTCTCTGCCCAAACACTGCTTAGACTTTTATGCATTTCCTGCTTGTTTGTGTGCGGGGCATTTCAAGGAATTTCATGCAATCATTTGGCTACTGACAGAGACACAGGTGAGGCAATGCACACCTGATGATTTTGGATGGTAGAGATTGGGCTCAAAAGATGGGCAGAAGCACGGTCGCCAAGTTTCTAACAAACTGAGCAGCCATGAATAAAATGTATTACAAGTTAAACTTAATCAGAGGATCTTTAAACTTTCCAAACATATCCTCCATAATTTCTGACAACCCTCTAAAAAGTAGTTTTAAAATAAAAACAAATCAAAGTCTTATAAATGATCATTATCACAGAGATTTGTATCCCTGTAGCAAAAACATAAAGGGAATGTCTTCTGTGCCTGCTTTTGCATTAAAACTTCATTCAAACTAAATTACATTTAGTGATGAGCAGACTCATTTAGCCATCACAGCAATAGAATAAAACATGGAGAGGTAATCAATTACATTCAAAGCACATCAAAACAACAGCAAGAGTCTGCACTCTACAGTGGATACTTATAGAATTTGGCTTCTAGGAGAAGTAATTTTCCCTCCATCTGGTGCATCTCATTTGTTCTCATATTTGATTATCCCGTCTTGTTACAAAATAAAAGCTTTTCTCATCACAGCACAGTTGCAACATCCTTCCTGTAAGTAAGTACACTAAGTGGAGCTTAAATCACTGTGACATGAAACAGTGACAGCCAGAAGAGAGAGAGTGCAGACAAGACGGGCCAAAGATTATAACAGCAGACCTCAGAGTCATTGATAAGAAGCAACTGGACATTACAGACGGTCACGTAATCTTCCAAGACCTTTGTTTGGGTCATTTCTAAAAGGACTTGTACATCTGAGTTTCACTTTTTTTTGTAAGCTATGATATAACTCTAAAAGCTTAAACTATAACTTTAAAGCCTTGGGGGCTTGACTTTCTTTAATATAAGTAGGGGGGGCTCCAGGAGAAAATGGTGGGAACCACTGCCCTAAAAAGTTGGTCATCAGAAAATAATAATAAAAAAAAAAAGCAAGTTTGGAAAATACTCTAAAGCAGCGGTTCTCAAAAAGTGGGTTGTGGAGCTCTTTCCAGTGGGTCGTGAATGGTGCAGGAAAAAAATATGGCAGAAGTCTTTAAATGTGTTGGACATACTGTATATCCTTACATTTTTATTATATTTACCAGTGGTAATGAATAAAAAATAGGTCTCATTCACTAGGTTTCAACTAGAGCCGAACGATATGCAGAAATAATCTAATTGCAACCCTAATTGTAGTTTGACACATTTAAAGTTAAAGAAATATTGCAACTTCTGCAATTTGTAAATTGCAGCAGGCCAAACTGCATTTAATCTAAGTTGCGATTAATTGCCCAGACCTAGTTTCAACTTGATTATATCCTACCCCTCATTATAACTCCAAGATAATGAGTAAATTCCTTGAGAAATGACAGAATTTCTGTGTTGTCTGAGGAAAACCAAGTAAAATAAAAAGTGCAATTAAAAAAAATGCACATTTCAAACAGGTTTGTTTCTTTCTCTTTGTTCCTTCATGTTTTCTTCCATTTAGGGTCCAAACTGAACATTTTTCATCAAAAACACTTGGTTTATGATTGCAGAATTTCAGAAATCTGGGTTGCGGTGAGTTGATAAAGAGGTGGTGGTGGGTCCTGACTAGACCAGTTGAAAACCACTGCTCTAAAGAACTTAAAAACACATCTACACAAACATGCAGGAAACAAGATAGAAATAATTTGACAGTTTATAAAGTCATTCCATGTTTGACCTCCTCCATCATTGCATCTATACCACTGAATATTTTGTCCTGTAGCTGGCAAATACATTTCATTTATGTCCCTCTATTATCCCATTAAAATTCACATGTTAACATAAGTGTCTATTGCAAAAAGAAACAGAGCAGAGGACAGAGGTTGCGATGTCTCCTGGGCCCTAAAAGTTTCTTAAAAAGCTTGATCTGCAAACTCATTTTCAGTTTACCTTGGTAAACAAATCTACTTGGCATTCTGTCTGAGCAATTTTCAAGTTGTGTTCTCGGTGTTGTTTCTGACACACCTTTGTCTTTGGTCATTTAACGGTGAGTAGCAGGCAGCTTTTAAAGCCACTGTGTGGTTGTAGAACAGAATTAAAGCCAGGCACAATGGGAAAAGCAATAGAAAACACCTATTTTAGAGTAATGAGTTTTAAAATTCACATTAAATCCTCATGTTTTAAGAACTAATAACTTTTGGGATATTTGAAAATCAAGCCCCATCTCTAAAGCATTAATTTCCCCCAAGTATAAGCTATAAAATTCACACAAACATACAGGCCATAAGATAACATGGACTAATGAAGCTGTTCAACACACAGTGAGAGCTGTCAGCAGAATCAGAGGATGGTGGGGGGACATTAGCGTGAGTTTAGGGGAGCAGATGGTCTTCAGCAGGTCATTAATACAAATGACCTCTGCTACTTAACCCCCTTCATATTAAACCTGCTGTAAGACAGATGATGGCAAATATGCAGCTCTGCTCTGATAGATGCTGACAATGTTGTACTCTTGTGCTCTCTGCAGAAGAAGAAGCTGTTTACAAAATGACTTGCATAACAACAAAAATACTGACAAGTTTGATTAGGAGTTCATCTGTGATGAAAAGTTGCCGATCCTTGGAGATCTCCTCAAAGACATTAAAGAGTCTAACAAACTGCTCTGTTGTCTGACACCATGAATTAAAAGTTGCCCTTCAAAACAACCCAAAATACTTCAGACAAAAGCTAAGTGGGCCAACGTGTTAGCGCACTGTGTGTCTGTACATTGTGTCGCTGAATGAGACAAAATATCTCATAAGTATTCAAGACAGGCTGAAGGAAAAAACAAAACTAATTTGCCATCCATGTTCACACCACTGAGTCCAATTAACCAGCTCTGTCATATGCTTGAATACAAAAATATATGTGATAACAAAACTGCAACTGCCTCTGTTAAATTGTGTTTTGCTTCGCAGAAGCATTTTTAGACCATGAATGTTTGCTTGAAGAATGAGAAAAAGGTAAAAGGCAGGAGACGATAAGGAAAACGGCAGGAAATAAATAAAATCAGTCATTCATTACGGTGAACATGCAGTCAGAATGTTTTAACGACTGCTGCAAACATTGATTCAACATGTTGAATCAGCCAAAAGCTCACTGCTGAGGGCAAACTTACACTCAGAAGCTGAACACAATGTAGAAAATACATGCTATCGTCAGCAACATACAGCCCAGTATGGCTGGGTTTCAATGTTAAAGGAGACAGAAGAGATTGTACAAGAAGTCAAATCAGCCTTAGGGTATGAAAATAAAGCCAATGCGAAAGTTACTTTAAAATGCACTTCCTTCAATGAGCAGTTTCTTGTAATGAGTGCCCTCCTTTATGGTGTGATTTCCTCATTATCTAAAATGTTTATGGTGTGAGCTGTCATTCAGGATAGAAACACAGAAACATAGTCTTTATCCAAAGGCCTAAACTGCTCAAAATACATGATGACAGCCCAATTGGCAAACATGAGGCTAACACGACTGTCTGTAAACCTTTGGATGGCATCACCATGACCTTATCCACTCCTAATGTAGCCATTAGTCCTCGGTCTAAGGGTCTCAGGGCTCCTCAAACCAACATGAAATTGACACTTCTGTTATAATGTGTGATCAGAAAAATGAGTCACATTTGGCATTTTTAAAGGGCGCTGCACTGTGACTTTTTAATAGTGGTTGTACAAAAAAACTAAACTTTTCTCATTCCATTTGCTGTAGGGATTTATTTTCCATACATCACTCTGGGCGTACCACCAGCTCAACACTCCTATATCAGCCTGCATGAGTTCAACTTCAGATCAGTATCTCACCACTGCACTCAGAGTAATCCTTCTTCATTAAACCAATGAATAATGTAGATTTCTCTCCACAGCACAGATGTTAGACAAATAAAACCAAGACTGTGAAAAGATGAGATAGTGTGCATGCACGCCCTTATACACAACATTGTGTTTGTTTAACAAATCAAGTCATATTTAGAGGGGGGAAACTTTTGTTTTCTTAGACAAGCCATGAAAAGAAAAATGTGACCAGAATGCTACATGTGGGTTTTGATATGTTATCATATTTTATGAACATTTTTGTATAACATTTGTGGTGCATGACCCATGAGGGAGCAGGGGCCCTGGTCCTCACAGTCATCTACATATCAAGTTAAGTAGGACCATATGTTCTGTATGTGGCTTACGTTATTTACTGTGTCAACGTTATGTTATTTCTACATCCATGACTGATGTGTCAGAGTAATATTTCCCACTTTTAACCTCTTTACTGAGGGCCAAGGGAGTGATTGAACTGGGTCGGGCTCTGGACTTAATCTTGGACGTTCACAGAGCGTAAACTGAAGAGCTAAGTCTAGCTGTAAATCTATGATAGCTGAGGGTATCAGTTGTTTACTTTATATCCAAACATGTAATAAAAGGAGATGCTGTGTGCTTGTGCAAGAGGTTCTGGAAGAATGTCAACACTACATGCTTTGGAGTTTTAATCCATTCTTTTGTTGTACTCTTGTTTTATCCTCCAAGAGTTTCACTGTAGGTTGTGCATATAAAGACCTGCTACAGAGCCAGCTTTCGAGCAGCGTTTTTGGCAGATGTTGTGGTACAAACAACGTTCTGATGGCAGCGTAAGCCACTACATGAAAGCATCCTCAACAAAGCGAGAAGTGTGTCCAATTTGTTTACACCCAAGTGTACTCATGAGCCTACCTGCTCCTGTCTCTCCAGCCAGCGGTCCACCATGGGGTGATTGGCGCTGAGTGATGAGCGAGCCGTCTCTCTCTGAAACTCTCTCTGATTGGCCCACGTCCCTGCATCCCGGGGTAGACTGCGATATGTATCCATACCTTTTCCCTGCAATAAAAGAAGAGAGTGGTGTTCAATCTTCCCCTGAAATGATGCAGATTATCACATTTTCCAGTTTCTGATTCTGTTAAGTTTACTAGGCTTTCCTTCGACATTCTTTTTCATATTGAGGTTTGGCTGAATAAAGTATTGGCAGGGAAAGCATGAGTCCAGAACAAAAGGGTTCAAATTTAATCAATTAAATATTTTTGTATGAAATAAACCAGCTGGCCTCAGTAGAATATTGTTAAAAAAGCATCAGTCGCACGCACAATCAACAGTCACAAGTTGCAAATAAGCAGCCAAGTTTAAAGATGCAGCTATTTAATATTGGCTGTGTTAGACACTATTGGATCATTCTGCTAAACTGAAATGTGCCAAAAATGTTCAAGAATGTGTTTCTTTTTTAAACCACATACATGAAACCCCTACGCACATCTGCTGAGCAATGAATGCAACTCAATGTGTACTGTTGGCTCCATCAAATTCAAATCATTTGAAGTAGCAGTAGGATGGTCTTTCTAACTACTAACCTTCCTTTCAAGGCTGTTGGTGCCTGAAGAGTGTCGAGCTTTCAAGAATCCAGCTGTGGTGGACCAGCGCGTTGGGTTCTTTCTTGATGGCCCCTCTTCTGTTTGGGCTCGTGACTCGCTGCCGCTAAAAGGGCCATTGATGCTCATTAGGGCAGGGTCGCTGCTGCGCCGGACGTGGAGGGGCATATCTGAGGGAAAAAAAGGAACAGCAAAGATATTACTACAGTGTTTCACCTTCATTTCACCCCTGATACTGTATCTTCACTCTGAGAGAACATATCCTGTTTTCATTTCAATTTGATAGGAGCGTGGGTTACCTGAAACTGGCTGATACCATCTGACCATATTTTGTGTTTTGATGTTACTGGTTAGAAGTTAGTCTACTTAGCTTTGCAGTGTACTGGGACCTCCGACAGGTGGCAGTGTAACCTTATAAAGTAGTAGAAAAGGCATCCTTATCAACAACATGTTTCTTCAACAAAGCAGTGAAAACCTCCAAAAGAGCAATACTGTCTCAAGTCGTTAACTGCATTATGCAGCTGAGGAGTTCATTACGAGGGCCCAAGCATCAATACAGTGCAGAGGACCCTATTGCAATTCCACTCATCATTGTTAGTCCTTTGAAAGTACACTTTTGTCTTGTTTTGGGGCATTGATCATGCCCAATATTTTAATCAAATTTGGACTTGTGTGGCACTCCTAAAAAAATGCAAGGTTGATACAGGTTTCAGAAAAGGGTGTGAGCAATTGCCTCAATAGCACCCCCTTTTGTGCTTCAAGGAATAGCCTCAAACATGGCTTAAATCTAGGTTTTTCTTTCTTCTAGACCTGAAACTCAATGGGCTTGTCTCATTAGACG
Source organism: Cheilinus undulatus (assembly GCF_018320785.1). Classification (NCBI taxonomy): domain Eukaryota; kingdom Metazoa; phylum Chordata; class Actinopteri; order Labriformes; family Labridae; genus Cheilinus; species Cheilinus undulatus. The sequence continues at coordinate 7,430,019 of NC_054877.1, forward strand.
CTTCTGATGTCAGGTCAGGTACAGGAGCATATGCCGGTTCAGCACTCCTCCGCATCTACCTTGGTCCTGTCTTGCTCTGCCCTCCTGATGGCCATCCTCCAGGACTGTGCCAGGCCCATGCACCATCTCTACAGATATCTTCCCAACTAACCCTCCATGGCACATCCGGGCCACTCCTGGCAACCCCAAGCCACCCCAGATCATGCCTGGGAAGGCACGCCAGGTGCCCCGTTGCCTTTCCTGTACCAAGCAGTTGACTCTTCCCATCCCAGCTCTCCTGAGCACTAGACCTACAGTCTTGCCAATGACAAAGAGAAGTTGTCACAAAGAAGATCAGCCTGCACCTCTGGCCATCAGTCAGTGTCCAGGCCTCACAAGGTACAACTGGAAGAACCAAGGACCGAAAGACTCTGACTTTCATCTGAACCCATGACCCTATTAGCGAGTCTAAGTCTGCGGTTGATCTCAGCCTCACAGTCAGTGGATAGTTGGATTATGCTGCCAAGGAAGGTGAACTGCTCTACAGCTTCCATGCTCTCACCATTCACAGGCACATGTGTACTGAAAACAATGAAATTATTTCCAAAGCAATGAATCCATAGAAGCATGAATCATGAATATGGGGATGCAACAAGCTTTAGGAGGAGGCAGCTGGGGTGGAGGAGGTGAAGCTTTCTACCAGCTTATCGCAGCTGGGGTATGACTTTTGTGAAGTAACTTTTGTGTAAGTAGGCTTCATCAGTTTTAGACAAAATGAGCAAACAATCTTTGCTTGTATTGCAAATGTGATGTCATTTGCTTTGTTTAAGGTCATCATCATTTTTATGCCACTCATTTTGATTTAGAAAAACATACATAAAACACAAAAAGGAGGATTTTTTTTGTAAACCATTACACAAAATTGACATTCAGGAGCGCAGATGGTCGAGTGGTTTAGGGACATAAAATATCTGCCGCTGCAAAAATTTGATATATTCAACTGGTATTTTGACACAAGTTAAAGAAATATTGCAACTTCTGCGATTTAAAAATTGCAGCAGGCCATATAGCGATTTGATCTAATTTGCGATTAATTGCCCAGCCCTACTGCTTTGAGTGGAGGAGAATGGCTGACCTGCTGCAGCAGCAGATGAGTTGACGGGGTTCATTTGTTCAGTTTTAAGCCGACATTTCTGATGTGCTTCACACTGTTTGGTGGGCAATTCACTTTTATTATCACAGTACAACACCCACACCGCTTCTCTCAGCTGTGGAAACCAAAGTAAAACCACAGGTGATTGGATTAGAGACCATGACAGTTAAATCTGATCTACTGATCACGTTCTTTTAATGAAACCTGGACAAAACCGAAAAATTTCTCTGATAAATGCAACTGTTTTGAGCATGGCGCACAGTCAGATATATGTAAAAACTATCAGCCTTTAACTGTATTAAGGCTCAAAACGAGGGATGGCTGATGTTAATAGGCTGGAACAAATTTGGTTCCCCACATATTGTGGGCTTATAAAGGCAATTAATCACTGAAGCTTCATCATCATCCCATTGTGGACTAATCTGACTCATCGCTAAAGTTAAACCAGGCGGCTCTAGTTTCTACTTCACTGTCAGTGTATCGCCTCCAAACACAGAGCAGAAAAACTGTGTGGGAACAACAATATGAGCGAGAGCCTGTTGAGAAACAGCAGTGGAAGTGGAAGCCTTCCATTAAAACTCTTCACTCTGTTTAAAAAGTTACAGTGTGTGGGAAGTGGGCCAAGGTCCAAAATAACAACTCCAACGAGGGCAGCGTGCACAAAACACACAGCCTGTACACAAGACACGGTGTTATGACATTAAACAGCTCCCACTTCAGACCTCTCCAAAATCCCACAGGCACATCTGATTGGCTGAAACAACCCAGGGCGGTCCACACTGGGGAGATGGAGAGGAAAGTGATAACTAAAAACTGTTTGAAAAGCTTGAGCGTCTTCTTCAGACGACAGAGCCAAGAGTCATGTTCCCATGTTCTGTTGTTGTGTTCATACAGGAAGCTCTGAGAGAGGAGAGTGTCTGAGTCAACAAAGATCTGACGTTTTGTGTATTGTGAGAGAAAGTGCATGACAGGGTTAAGGCTGCCCATCTGCTTGTGTTTGTACTCTCAGATAAATACTCGGTTGATAGGTCAGTGCATGTGTCACCAAACACTTAATACCGTTGTTAAGAAGTTTGTCCTTTTCTACAAACTCTAGTGGCTGCATTTGTGTCCGAGTGATGAGTTTGTGTTTTATAGACATGTGTTTGTGTTTGGAAAGAACCGGGCCAGTGACCATAATTTCTGTTGAGAGTGTTTGTGCGTGTGTCTGTAAACACTTGTGTAATTTGCTGACTAGTGTTGCTGGGTCAAACGAAGCGTGGGACCAGAAACAGCTCAGAGCCGTGGGAGGCCTGGGCACCGTGGGAGAGAGGGAGGAAGTGCAGAGGAAGACAGGCCTAACGAGACACAGCACACCCTCGCTACAAATCCCAGGAGGCATTGGGACACCAGAGTTCTCCTCAAGCTTTGGTTCTTAACTGTGGGGTCAGGATCAAAAGGTGGTCATGGATGTGTGCCTGCAAAACAAGCATGTGGCAAATAGTCTATGCTATGCTTTTATTTTGAAGGATACGTCTCTAACACTTTATTTGATCACATTTTCTGTTCCACTGTCCAATTTCTCTTAAAAAGAATATTTGGTTACAACTGAACATTTCCAAAAATGTAGGTCTTGATTTATCAATAAGGAGGTTGCAGGTTCTTATGTTAGACCAAATCAGAACTTCTGCATTAAGCAAAGGTGGAACGTACCTAATTACATTTACTCAGATTAGTTAATTGGGTATTTTTGGGGGGTATTTGCACCTTTTGAGTACGTTTTGAGATCAGTACTTTTACTTCTACTTTAGTAAGTTTTAACAGGAGTTACTTTACTTTTACTTAAATGCAATACTCGTTCTGTTTTCACCTCTGTTGACATCATAGAGAGAAAATGATTTTGCATCCCAAAAGCAGCTGTAAACTCTGTTCTGACTGAACTGGCCTTCACTGTAAGAGTTATTTGACAGAGTTTATCCATCAGTGCAAGTTCAACTATTTATGGAGTTTGGTTTGGTTTTGTTAAGTTTAGTTTATAAGCTGATTTAACAGGGGCTATGCAGAACATAACTGCTGAGCCAGAGTTACCTATAAACTAGGGCAGTGGTTCTCAAATGGTGTGGCAAGGCACACTAGCATGCCTTGTGGCAAGTCTAGGTGTGCCTTGGGAATTTGTACTTTTTGCCACTTGTAACCTATTTTTGCCACCATTTTGACACTTTCAACATGTTTTTGCAAATCTAAACCTATTTAAGCCATCTTTTTAAACCTTTTGCACACTTTTGCTATTATGTCATTTTTTTGCCAATTTTTCATCACTATTATTCCCTTTTTGCCACTTTTAACCCATTTTTGCCACCTCTTTGCCAGTTTTTGCCCACTTCTGCTATTGTTTGGCCTTTTTTGCCCAAATTTGCCACATTTCAAAAAAACAATAATTTTAGACAATTTTTGCCACTTTTTGCCCAATTTTCCACATCAACATATTTGTTGTCTCTTTTCACAATTATTCAGTTCTCCTCAGCTAAAGTTGTCTCAGTATCTTCTACTTCACTTTCCTAGCTATGAAGTTGACATTACTTTCCTAATCATTTAGTTAAGTGTCTCTATCTGCATTGTTAACATTGGCAATAAAAAGGTCATTCTGTTTTAATGGAAAAGCATTTTTAAGAAGGCTATATTGTACCAAAGCATCAATATAAAACTGATTTTTGTTGCTTTGATTAGAATGTTTATTATTTGGGTTAAATATATTAGTTACCACAGGATGAAGGTTTTGCTGACCCCCATGATCCCTTAGTTGGCTGAGCCCCATAAAATTCTCCCCATTATTTCCCTTATGGGCAGTCTTGAATGTCATTACTGAAAGAGTCTATTTTGTATCGGTATGAACATGGTGTGCCTTGAGATGTTGGCTCAACCTTAGGTGTGCCTTGGGCAAAAAAAGTTTGAAAACCATTGAAGTAGGGAGTCAATTGATCCAAGCTCCGCCCACTGCAATTTCCAACCTGGGTCTGCTTGGACAGAGCAATTGGTTGCGTTTGCCTGTTGTACAGTTATCCCTTCCTGGATCCTTTGGTGGATCGTTGTTGTTTATGATGTGAGACACACATGCACCATGAGTGATGTTACTAACTGAGTCAGAGTTACTGTTTGTAACTTTATGCACAACGTTAAGTTTGTAAAGAACAAATTCTTTATCAATATAATTGCCTTACTCTGAGGTTCCCCTGATTAAATAAATCTAAATAAATAAATGAATAACTCTATGTTGTTCTTTCCAATAGAATCCCACCTTGCCACTGATGTCCTAGAGTTACTGCAGTTCTGTTACTTGGCAAAATATTTAACACACTAAAAAGTTTAACTACATCAGTGGTTTCCAAACTTTTTTTTTTTGTCAGAGTCCTTTGGCAGATGAAAATATTTTGTTCAATTAAGGCATCTCTGCTCAAATTATAGTTGGAAGATGGAATTTTACTTCTTTAGCTTCATTGTTTTCATAGATTTTGATAGATTTAAATATTTATACTTTTCTGTCACATCTGGAGCATTGTTTGGGCCTCTATCCAGGGGTGTAGCTGGGGATTTTGGGCCCCCAGGAAGAATATTACAAGGACCTCCCTCAATTTGCTAGCCAAGCAACAAATGTTTTACAAATGTCTATGCATGTGAAGGCATTTTGAACCACAGTTTCACAATTTATGAGCATTATTTTTACTAGGGTTGAATTAAATTTACTTGCATTATTTTACAGCCTTGGACTACGCCATTTGGACATTTTTAAGTGAGGAACAGGCCCCCCCTGAGTATTATCTTTATTCTATTTGATACAAATTTCAGCCTGTTAACCAATTCATTTAGTTTCTATTGATTCAATAATGGCACTAATTACTAAGAAAAAAATAATGAAAACACACTTTTCATTGCAGGCCTCTCAAGGGCCCCTCCCTACTGTGGGCCCAGGGTAATCAGCACCCTTCTCCCCCCTGTGCTACGCCCACACTCCTATCTAGAACTCCACATGGGGAGTCCCATTTCACAAATAATATTTTTATGAATTATCATGGTGGATTGTATTGCATTTTTATTGGTTTTATGAATAAACTGATTGATTGATTTCCAGTTGTTTTGTGTGCAGATATGAAAGGGAAATGGCAAATAAGTGAAATCTTTGATTTTTGAACCTTTTCTCTAAATAGGAATAAAAGGAAAACGTCAGGATTATCAACTATGTGTCTCCTTCACTGAATAGTTGTGCTTCTGTTGTGAAGAATTATGTTCACTTGTCACGTTAAGTTATCTTTATAATGAAACAAAATAAAGTAATTAATAACTCCCTGCAGCTTCTGACCCTTTTAAACCAAGGCCCAATATATTTCTATTGCCTCTTATTTCTGCAGTGGAATGATTTTCCATAGCTTGACAACAACTGTAAATTTCAGTGGCAACAGGAAGAGCAGCATGATATTTACAACCTAAAATGAAAGGTAAAAGCAGCTTGAATTAAAAGAGGCTCTTCAAATTAGTATTTGGGATTGGATTTCTACATTTAACAGACACACATGATCAAATAACAGACTTCAGATATGGCTCCTCTCCTAAATGAGTTGTTGAATTCTGCAGAACACCACTGCTGGCATGCTGAAGCCTTACATGTTCCTACTGTGAAACTGTCTTTTCATCCTCATTTCCATGTCTGCAGAGGTTCTGAGTCTAACAAAGCCATGAAACTGACATCAGTGCATTGATGAATTTCAATGGAGCTCTCCGTCTAATAAGCTTAATCACTTCTTCTTTGAGTTTGTGGGCCGAACATGAAAATCTGGCGGAGACCCACTAAGTCCAGCGCCTCTCGTCTGGACCAACATAAATCAGTGATTGAAAGCTGCTCTCATTACGCTCTAAGGAAGAAAAAAAAATATAATCAAACTGCTTCTCTTCAGTGACAGACATTTCTCTTAAAACCTAATAAAATTCGGCTGATGAGATTCAGAGTCGTCAATTAAACAGGCTAGAATTTATTATGGAGACGCTTAAATTGGATGTAACTGGCAGGTGTGATTATGCCCCAGAGGTCCATTTCTTACTGCAAATTCACATTCAGCATCTCATCCAGAAATCCAATTAGGAGTGAAATGACCTCCCTCACATCCTGTTAGTGTGTGTTTAAGTGTATGTGTATCTATGTAGATGTGTGTTTGTGTGTGTGAGACAGACAGAGAAGATTTTGGTGGCTGTTGTGTCAATCACTGCCAACTCTCAGGTTATTAGTGGAAAAACCAGACTCCAGCCAGTGGGGGATATTTTCAGTGCTAATAAAGGATGCTAATGAAAACATAGCTGAGTGCTAATCAGACTGCTCTATTGGGGAGTGAGAATGAAGAGTTGTTTATTTAAGTTGTTATATATGCAGGTGTTTGAGAAAAACAGACTTTTCTGGGAGTGCAGATGGTCGAGTGGTTTAAGGCGCTACCCATGGGCGGCCTGGGTTCGAATCCGGCCTGTGGCCCTTTACCGAATGTCTCTCACCACTCTCTTCCCTGTTTTCCGAGTCTATCCACTGTCCTTGCTCTATCAAATAAAGGCATGAAAAGGCCCAAAAATAAATCTTGGAAAAAAAAAAAAACCACAGTCTTTTCTAACCGTTCTGGGAGGAAGCCTCCATAGGAAAGGTTCTAACTGCTCTATGCTCAGAATATCACCTCTTCAATGAAATAATATCAAAAGAATTTAATGCAGACAAAATGCACAAGGGCCCATGTCAGACTGGGTGCATGGTAGCCACATGTTGGCTTTGTCATGGCTTGATTTCTATTTTGGCTTGCATGTTAATAAGTCAGGACTTTCAACGTAACTGTCTGAGAATCTTGATAACAAAAGTCTCGCTTGTTCTGACTCTCTAACTGATCAACAGAAAGCAATATTTACTTTGTAAATACGACTTAATTGCTATTTTCACACATTTCAACAAGGTAAGAAAAATACTCCAGTGTCTCTATTTTGATAAGACATAGAAAATTTGTGCAGCCCCATTTAAATTGCATACAAATGTGTTTGTGCACTGTGTAAAGTAAGAGACTTTTATTTAAGTGTATTTCAGCAGGTTGATAAATACAGATAGGAGGATCAGGTAAGCACAAAAAGAGAATAATTTAAGAGACCATAAAGTAAAGTGTGGCTATGATTCAGAATCTGTTTTTGTTGGAGTTGGTACATTTGTTTTCTTCTGCCTGTGGATACACGCTGAACATTTTGCTTGATCCGAATTGACAAATACTCTACTAGAGTCACTTTCCTCCCAAACTCGCAGTAATTACAGTCGAAGAAGCAACTTGGCCGGCAAAACTGCAGAGGTGGACGACTGCAGCGTCACATTTGATTTAGGAGGCAGCCGATAAAACCAATTAGCCACTTTGGCCGGGGATCAAACGGCTATCTACGCGTGAAAAAATGCCCTCCTGTCCAATTAAGAGAATTTATAGGCGGTACTAAGGTACAGCTGGGCTCTGATAAGGTAATATGTTTAGTTTGGTGTATACTGCAGCAGTCAATGACATTTGACTCTAATGAGGACGGCTGCTTTCTAATTTAAGAGGAATATAAGATGAATTGACTCAATTATTAATCATTCCTAGAGTAAGTGTTACAGGCCCTGATTGTATCTTTAAATAATGATGACTATCTAAATAATGTTCCTCTCTAGCCATGTCTTTTCCGTTTTAACTCCAGTGTTTGGACTTACTTGTGCGCAGGGCGGAGGGGGTGACTTCGATCTCGCTGGCGGCCTGGTACGGTTGGAAGGCCGAGGCACCGCTGCCCGCACTGAGGTCTGCAGCAAACAGGTCAGGGCTCTGGGTACCTGTGGAGCTGGCACTGGTACCATCACCTCCATGATGGGGCTCCTGCTCTTCGTAGACCGCTATCAACTAAGGGAGGAGGAGAAAACAGGAGAATTAAGATGAGTGTATCAGAAGTACATTGTTCTGAGCGAGAGAATGACTGAAAGAAGGAAGAGGAAACGACTGGAGAAAAAAAAGTACATCTTGATCTAGATGTAGAATTTTTGACCAATGCTTCAAAAACGGCTAACTTTCATGAAATCCAATCAGGAAACAGTTTAAAACAGACGTAAATGACACAATCTTAAAACTCAAAGGTTACTAAATAAACACAATATTGTCCTAATCAACTTTTTTACTAAAAGAGAATAACTACAGGATGCCCAACACGAAGAAAACAGTCAGAATGAATGTTGTTCCCCATGACTGTTGCTAAGCTGAATGCCTCTTCCTCAGAGCTCGTGCCATCTGTGAGCAAATGCCCATTTACTACAATTATCTGCACTTTACGACAACAAGATCACATTATGGTAGCAGCTGGACAAATAAATGAAGCACAGTTAACAATCCATATCTGCTAAATGAAAACAAATACCAGTCTAAAATAAAGATCAGCTTTGATTGAATTCTATTAATCATAGACATACACTACATCACATTTAATGACATCATCACTCAAATAATGCACATCACTCTTTCTCTATCACGTAAAAGGTTCAAGTTCATCTTTTGATATCGATTGCATGAACCTCTGAAAGGCTAAGCCTTGTGCTGAGACAAAACACTGCTCTGAAAGTCCTCAGTAGGGATGCAAAATATTTTATGTTTGCTGGTATTCCATATGCTACAATTTAAAAATGAATTTTGACTCATACCAATATGAATATTTAAATGTAATTTAGACTGAAAACCTCAGTCTTTAAAGCAACTTAAAACTTAAAGTTGTAGGATGGGCAAATTTACAAATTTCAGTCCTTAAAAACATTTTCAGGTTAGGGTAGGGTAGGGTGGGATGGGATGGGATGGGATGTGAAGGGATGGGATAGGATGGATAGGATAGGGTAGGGTAAGGTAGGGTAGTGTAGGGTAGGGTGGGATGGGATGGGATGGGATAGGGTAGGATAGGATAGGATAGGATAGGATAGGAGAGGATTGGACGGGATAGGACAGGAAGTGAAGGAAAGGGAAGGGAAAGTGCAGGACATTAGAGGATAGGATAGGATATGATTTGATTAAATGAAATGGGGATGTGATGGATTAGGAAAGGATAGGATAGGATGGGATGGAACAGGAGGGGATGGGACAGGAGAGGATAGGATAGGATAGGATACGGTAGTACAGCATGGGATAGGAGGGGATAAGACAGGATAGTGTAGGAGAGGATAGGACATGATATGTCCAGGTAGATGGGATTGGATGGGATTGGATGGGATAGGATAGGATAGGATAGGATAGGATAGGTTTGGGTAGATGGTATGGGATAAGATGGGATGGGAATGGGATGGGATAAGTTCAGATGGGACTGGATGGGATAGAATAGGATGGGAAAATATGGGATAGGATTGGATAGAATGGATGGACTTTACTGGTCCAAACTGGGAAACTTTTACAATCAAAGATTGATCTGATTGTCTCTGTGTTGTCATTCATTAGTTTTTAAATTGGAGTTTTGAGTCCTAATGGTAGTCCCCGTGTAGAAAATTCTGTCACAAATCAGTCTGATCACTTTGATTCCTACTGTGAAGTCCTAACCTTATAACCCCCGAGTGATGCAGCAGCCCAAAGTCGTTGCCTCATGGCTCTGTTCCTATTTTCCTCCCTGTCGTGTTTTTAGATGAATAAGAAAAGAGAGAGAGATGACACGGCACAAGGAGAGTGTGACAAAAGTAATTCCTTGAAGTTCTCAACAGAGCCTGTTGGCTTGTTTTACAAAGTAGAGATAATTGTACAAGAATAATACCTATATAAAATGTGATGGCCTGAATTGTGTCAACACAGAAGCAAAACTACGCAACTCAAACTGTCAGAGGCTCGTCAATACAAAGAACCACACTTCCACTTTCACCACACTTTACATGCAGGTGGAGTTGGGGAAGGCCTTTGGCGTCCCAGCATTTATACATACATTTAAAATAAATAAATATATATATATATATATATAGAGAGAGAGAGAGAGAGAGAGAGAGAGAGAGAGAGAGAATGTTTCTTTCTTTTCCCAAAGTTCAGAAATCTTTTTTTTTTTTTTTAACTTTTTATTTGCGCTGTGAGTTTGAGGGTCCCAGTTCATGTCTGAAACTGAACTTTATATTTCCATTGACAGCAGGAAGCAGCTGCATTTGGGGTGGATATCCAAAAACTTTGACTATTCAGCTGCAAATTATTCTACTCTCTCAAACAAATCCTGATCAAGGATAGAGAGGAATAAATGTACTCCAAGTCACAGTAAATCTTCCAGAAATGGACTTGGCATGGGCAGACAGGCTTTACATGGTGGTCTCTTTCTGCTCAAGTGCTTGAAGACCTCACACCGTCCAAAGGGATATGGGAGTGATTTAGACTCTCAATTTGGCATTATGACACTGAGGTGCTCATTACGTCCAATCACATCCTCTCATCGCTCAAAATGGCTGCCCATCTTTACCTTCAAAGCTCCTCTCCCTCACAGATCTGATTAATCCCAGCCTCCACCGAGTCCCCTTTATTAGATTAAAGATGAGCTCCGTGCCGTCCCTCTGCGGCTCCCACAGGCCCACAAGTGTGTTCAGCTGGCTTCACTTAACCGAGGAGAAAATGAAAAATCCATCCAACATTTGCCAACTCTGGAGGAAGTGATCTAACTGTCCCTGGTGGAGAGATGTGATGTACAGGCATGACGGTGATAATGTTCCTCCTCTGAGCGTCTTCCTCCTGACTCACAGTATCCAAACCGCATTAGAAATAAACTAATAATCTGAACAGATTTAACAGATCTGCAGATCATCTGGGATTATTTATGAGATCCTGACCAAAAACAAACCCTGAACTTTAAAGAAACCTTGAACAAACACCCTGTGGCAGAGGGAAGCTAATCAAAAACAGACCTGGGTTCAGTTCTTTCAAGGCAGAAAACACAAAAAACATCATAAATATTAGAGGAGAAAATCTCATTATTTTAAGCTTTTGTGTAAAGGAAAAAAGAGGAGAATTCCAAAGCCAAGGTGTTTTAGTTTCATCCTTTCATGTTCATGAAAGTAAGTGATCTAAAAAGAAGCATGCATAGCTTCTTTCCCGCTTTCCTTATAGCAAAATGTGTGACTTTAGCACTTGGCCGATATTTTTGATCTGTAATGTGCAATTAAAGTTTCTCACAGGTCTACCTGGACCCTAAATCAATTAGACAGATTTGGGTTCAAGTTTACTAAAGTACTTATCAATCCATTGGGGTTTCAGTCTCTAATTTTGGACGTACTTGGACTTCTGGTCATTGTTCACATGGACATGAGTCTTCAACATAGGAGTCAGAGCTAAAACTGACAGTAGGGCTCTGGTTTGAGAGACTAAAGGCTCAAAATAAACAGAATTTACACATTAATTTTATAGAGGGATGTAAAGTAGGAAATCTTGCAAATGATGATGCAAAGATAAGAGGCAAATGTCCTCCTGTTGCTGGATGTCAGGATGCACGTCGTTATCGTTGGGTCAGAATGTCAAACTAGATGACGATGTAAGAAAAACTCTGACATAGTGTCTTGTTGAATAGTGGTCGCGAGGCGTCTCGGCATCATTAATTATGTCACACTACAAGGCTGTTTGTCGTTCCTGACGCTCCAAATCGGACCTGAGTTTTGACGATGAGTTGCGACATTGCAGTCAGGCAAAAATCTGGTTGAATTCATATAGTCTGGGCCGGCCTTAATCGATCAATCAATCTATCAATCACTGTTTGTTTAGCGCCAATTCATCACTGAAGTAATCTCAAGACACTTTACAAAGAGGGCAGGTATTCTCCCTTATAAAAGACCAGCATTTTATTAATATTATGATAAAGACTACACCTTATTATAAAAACAACAGTGTTAATTTATCATAGCAGTGTAGTTGTATTGCTCTTGGACTCAATGAAACTGTTATAGATGGAAATCTGAAGTGTAAAGATAAAGCAATGATAACTGTGATGCTAGCATTAGCACATTAGCATCAAAGTAACTGAAGTAGACACGCTGCACTTATTGGCACACTGGTGAGCCTTGAGACAAGTCTAGGTGTGCCGTGGGAATTTGTAAAATCATATGTTAAACCATAAAACAATATGAGCATATAGTGTTACTTCTGGCAGACCACAGTGTCAAGTACTATCATTTCACTGAGAGCAGCTGACTGCCAGCTAATTCACGCTAAGCTTTCGATTGGCTAAATGCACTCATGCCGCCATATTTAAGCTGCTCTGGCTGCCTCCTCAGTGCTGTACCCACTGCAAGCTCCTTTGGCAACCCTCCTCCACCCCAGCTCCTCCTTTATACTACATCTGACTTAATGTCATTTTGTTGTCACTAAAGCCTGCTTTGCTCTCTTGTTTTTTTGCTGCTTCTCTCCCAGTCTCAAGCTTTCCTTGCAGGCACATGGAGGGCAGGAATGCAATGCTTTCCATGAAGTTTGTGGAAGAGTCAGGGGGATCCTAGAACAGCTTCATCACCAAATAATGGGAATAAATGCATACCAATAGCTGCTAATTAAATTAATATAACTGCAAACTATGTATTTTTCTTGACTAAGTGGACCTGACTGAGCTGAAGATACTGGAATTTTGAATGGACATGGATTCGGTGTGTGTGCCTTGAGATGTTGGCTTGGTCTTGGGTGTGCTTTGAGCAAAAAAAATAAAAAGGTTGAAAACCACTGCTATAGCCTGCTGATTTATAAAGTAGTTCAGAAGGTTGTGGGTTCAATCCCCGCGACTAAAGGCACATGTCAATGTGTCCTTGGCCAAGACACTTAACCCCAATTTGCTCGCACTGCTGAGTCGGTGGTGTGTAAATGGGTGTGGATGAGTATGAATTGCTAATACTGATAGATGGCAAACTCTGCCATCAGTGTGTGAAGGTGGGGTGAAAGTGTGTGTATGGGTAGGTGTGACCTGTATGTAAAAGCGCTAGAGTAATCAGACAACTAGAAAAGCACAACATAAGCTCAAGTCCATTCACATTTGCATGCATGTAGAAGTATAAATAAAGACTTGTGCATACCTCCTTTTAGAGACGCCTACACAAACCTTGTGCCATTTACAACCAACTGAGAGATTTCCAGCACATTAAACCTTCATTTGGGCCTCATTTAAGCCTGAGAGCTGTGGAGGTTTACTGCACAGCGTAGAGACTCCCTGGTGAGAAGACCAGGCTCTGCTGGGCTCACAGACATTTACAGACTTGGAGCCTCGTTTCTCCCATTAAAGCCTTTTACATAAATGTGAACACATTTACTTCAAATTAGACCGAGCATCAGCCGGGGGCAACATGTGGCCAACACACAATAATGGGCTAATAAAGGTCACAGGGCAGCAGGAGGGGTGTTTATGTTTTGAGTATGAATAAATGAGAGGGATGTAAGGATTAAATGCAAATAAGAGGATGAAGGCGGAAGTGTGGATGTAAAACAGATAGATGAGGTAAAAGTGTGTGAGAGTTCCAGTGAGTCTCATGGGACGTGTGTTTCTGTCAGAGTCCTTCCCTCATTAAAGCTCAGCCAGAAACGCTGAGTCAGCAGGCCCCCCTCTCCTCCCTTAGCATGCTCCCTAAGGGTAGAAGGAGAGAAGAAGAACCCAAAGCCCCATGTGCTTCCACAGCCCATGTGTGTGTTATTACATGGTGATCAGTTCAGCTGCAGTATGTACTCCAAACACAGTCAGGGACAAAAAAAAGGTCTGAGATTAACAGATTCATTTTCAGTGGCATAAATTGTGTTTTATTTTGTCCTTTTAGGGACATCATAGTGAAGCTAGTAAGGCAGCAGCTAGTACTCAACGTATCGTCTCTCTTTTTCATTGACTTAGAGTGACTGGATGTTTCCATGTGAGGTGCTGCAGCACAGATGACGCGCTGTTGAGGTGTGGTAACTTGGATTTACATTTTCTTCTAAATCCCAATCTTTGGATGTCATTTTTGGGATGTCTTTTCTTTGTGGCCAACTGCATTTCATCACCTACTTTCTTCCTCAATGATTTTTAACTTTCATATCAACTTTACTGCATATTACACTAAAGCAACAGTTGGAGTCCAGGGCCAAAAGTTGAGGCTGACATAAAGTGTAAGTGTGGCAATAAGCCACATGAAGGTACCATCAGACAGAAAGGAAGATCGACACAACCCCAGTAGTACTCTGGATGTCTTTGCATATTACCAGGGGCATGGGAAAATAACCTGTAGAAAGAACAATAAAGTCCATACCTTTGGGGTGGAGAAAGAGGTGTATGATAACTAATCATGTCCTAGGGCAGGAATTATCAGCCTTTTCGGCCTGCTTCCCCCAAAAATGAAGGTGCCAGAGACCGGGGACCCCCACTGTACCTGAAGGTGGTTGAACACAGCCATGCACAATCAAGAATAGTCGTGTGAGGACAAGGCCGTCCATAAGGGGGGATAAAAGGGAGAGTTTTCTGGGGCCCAGCCAGGCTGGGGGACGACCACAGTCAGCAAAATCATGGTCCGTTGTAAAATTAAGCTGTGACATCCATTACCACTCTTATCAAATAAGCTAATCACTTCATTCAAATCCCAACTCAAAACGCACCTGTTCAAACTGGCATATTCCCTCTAACTGGACACTGTGCACTTCACTAGTTTTTATGTTGATGTTCTGTTTTAATGATGTTTTATTATGCTTTATGTAAGGTGACCTTGGGTGACTTGAAAAGCGCCTTGAAATAAAATGTATTATTATTATTATCATTATTATTATTAAATATATTTTTATATTATTTAATGCCGGCGTAAATAGCTGTCTTATAAATGTAAATCTCTTTTGTCAAAAACAGAGTTGAAATGGGTTAAAAATGGCTAAAATTGGTGGATAAGTAAAATGTGATTTTGAAAGCAGAAGATATGGGTCAAAAGTGGCAAATACTAAATTAAAGTGGCAAAAAATAAGCAAAAAATGGCAAAAAACATGCATACACAATGGTAATGGGGATTATAAAGTGGCCAAAATGGGTTTAAAGTGGCAAAAATGAGTGGAAAATTTGATGAAATGGGATGAAGATTTGGTTAAAATGGGCAAAAAATGGTCAGACATGAGGGAAACTGGCAAAAATGGGCATGTCAAATGGTGAAATTTGGTTAAAATGGGTGTAAAAAGTGGTAATTAGTGGAAATAATGGGTTAACAGACGCAACAATAGGCGGAAAGTGGTAAGAATTGGATAAGAAGTGGCAAAAACAGGCAGAAAAAAACTGGTGCAAAGGGTTTAAAATGGACAAAAATAGGTTGTAAGTGGCGAAAATGTGTTGAAAATTGGCAAAAATTATGGGAAAAAGTGATGAAAATGGGTTACAATTTTGCAAAATTGGTGCAAAGTGGCAAAAGTGTATTTTTAAAAAATATTCTACGATTTTTTTTAAGCATCTGGAGACCACCCTTCTCAGTGTCTCGCTACCCCCATGTTGAGAATCACTGATCTAGGGTGTCGTCCAGTTGGGTAGTCAGGATGCCACAAGCTCCTGGTCATGGTGTGGGTGTCCCAAGACCCCTTAGAGATCTAAACAAAGCCTCAAGGCAGATCATTTGCCTATATGGTTTAGAAGGCTATAAACAAGTTTGACTGTCCTTCTAAGCTCAGTTGCATGTCTGCATTTGTATTTTTTTGTTGTTGTTTTCAGCCTAAACATGATTAAAATATATATAAATGGAAAAAAAATAGAAAGTAGTGCTTCAAGGACAACACAGAAAGTTGGTTTCGAGGTGCTTATTGGAAAAAGGGATTCATAAAGTGGATGACAAACAAGAAGAAAATCCTAAGGCACTCTCTTGAAGCATCATCAGGAAGTCCAAAAAAATAAAAAAAATAAAATAAAAAAATAAAAAAGTAAAGAAATGAAAGCTCGAACCGACACGCATTAAAGTGTGTTAAAAGTCTACACGTGACCATGTTGTGAAAATAAAGGAATTTTAATGATTGACGAGAGCGCCTTGGAGTTCCATTCCTGTTTGTCATCATATATAAAAATAAACTTTTGACAAATTAAACATTTAAAGCAAATATATTGGTGTATAGAACTCTCAGCATACAGGGAGCAGCGTCGACTGACAGCCGCTCCCTCAGGTCTTCATGTTGTTCCTGTCGGGTGTTTTGTTGAACATTTCGTGTGTCTGTGTGCACTGAAACAGCCCCCAGTCACAGATAATTGCCAAGGTTTGTTGACAAGAAAGCCCTGACCCTGCCACCCATCATCACACACACAGACACACGCTACACAAATACACACACGCAGCGGGAAAGGTGACATCCAATCAGCAGGGTCGCTGTACCCTGAGGAAAACAAAGGATGTGTACAAATAGAATCAGGTGTTGATTGGTCTGTGAAATTGTGTCAAAGAAGCAAGAAGGGTTAAATTATTTGTCGAGAAATACAGCACATTTGCCAGACGAGAGTTGGATTAGGACTGCAGGATGATTTTCCTGCCCCCGAATCAGAAAATGCTATTCAGAAGTGAGGCCGTCAACATCTAAATCAGGTCTGCTGGGTTTTACGATCAAACACAAGGAAAGAAGTTTGGAAGCAGGCAGCTCCTATTCACCCAACAATGGTTAAAAAGCTACCTAGAGTTACGTGCTCATGTGCGAGCAAACCTCCACTCGCTCTTTATCAACTTTTGTCCACCATCTCGCCGCTAAACTGGAGCTTAAAAAAGTAACAATAATTGCAGAGTAAACCACAATGGAGAGTGTGAGTCAGTCCACTTCTCTGCAGTCACTCTCAGCTCATAAATCATCATCATAACTCCGGCTACAACAATATGCCGGCAGCCGGGGCCACGGAGAGGGAACCAGGGGTCTCTCAAAGGGGAATTAATCCTTTCGGGCTAGTGTTGGAGGGGGGTTGATTTAGCAGGACACAGTCGCTGCTCTCACCACATCACTGATCAGCTGCTCTGATTTCATCAGAGGTCCCCGTACTCATACGGCATGGTCGTCCAAAAATTACAGTTAGTTTAGTTCTGGCTACTAACTGAGAAATATAAATCTTCTAAACGGCTACATCCACCGCCTAACTGTTTGCCCATTCCCTCGTCACATACAATAAACTCCAGGTCATTATGATTTCACACAGAATTACGCTACATCAATACAGCACATTTTCCCCAGTGCACCTCCACATGCGTGGTTTATATTCCCTCTCATGATTTATTGAATCAAATTTATAATCAGTAAAAACCTAAATGAGAGAGAGTAAGACGGATTACTGAGAGAATGGAGCAGAAACTGAATAATCATGCACAGTGGAAGTGACGAGACCAGTGAGAAAGCGGGCCTCACATGAGTCTGATCAGATATCTAACCTTTACATGTGTTTCTGTTATGTGATGCAGGTAGAAACCAGCAGGAATTAATCCTTAAAATCAGATATTGATTCATTTACTTCCATTTAGGGTCAAAAATTTAAATGAAATTTAAAATCACCTGTTTCAGCACAAATAAATGTACATAAACTGAAAATGTTCTCGTTTTTATTCATCAGTGTTCTAAATCCAGGACACTGAGTGTCTTACATCCATGCCAAATTCAATGTGTGTTTGTGTGCATAATAAGGAATAAAAGCTTTAAAAAGTTAACACTAACTTAGCCAGGCTGTGGTTGTCAAATGTCTGCAAGGTATCATAATATTATTGCCTTTTGAAAGCAGAAGCTTCCCTTTACAGAGATGCAAGAAAAAAGCAGTTTGACTGGTTAAATGTTACTTTTTTTGTTATAAATATATATAAAGAAAGAGATCAGATGTTGACCGAAGTTAATATTAAAAGTTGTCACAGTGAGAGTTACCCAAGTAAATCTCTTTCATTTAAAACACATTAATGTCGTTATCTGTACAATCTTTTATTTTGAAAAGCAAACTCAGAAGCTTATTTTTAGTCTGACGTCTAAAAGTGAATCTTATTTAATCATCTTAGTATGTTTTATGTCATTCTATTTAAGCTTCAGGATCATTTTTAAGTGTTATATTTATTTTAAAGTGTTTTTTAATTACTTTTATTTTTTTCTATTTTTTTCATTTTCATTCATTCTAATCAAACTTTATTATTTTTTATTAGTTTATTGTATTTTATTTTTTAACATTTCTTATTTAATTTTATTCTATTCCATTTTATCATTTTATTCTAATTATTCTATTAATTCTATTTTCTTCATTTTATTCTAGTATCTTTTCACATTTTAATGCATTTTAGGTAAATTAATTTTCTCTATTATCAGGTCAATTAATTTTCATTTTATTTCTATAATTTTAGCTTCCCTCTGGTGTTTTATGAATTTTTCATTGAAGAAAGCCTTTTCTGAGCACATCATTTATCCATCTATCTAGTTTGTTTTTTTATTTCATTTCATCATATTCTATTTCATTACATTTTTCATTCCATTTGATTTATTTCTTCCATTATATTAATTTTATTTTATTAACTTTTTACTTTTATGATTTATTTTATTTAATTAATTTATTCTATTTTACTAATTTATTTTTACTTTAGGTCAATATATTTTATATCTACACTTTTACCTTGCCTACTGTGTGCTCATTAAGCACTTCCTCAGTACCCTTGATTTTTTTTTCTTATGAATAGTTTCATTTTATTTCATGATATTTAAACTTTTTTTATTTCAGAATGTAGTTATATGTTTAATTCATTCCTTTTAATTGCTTTTGTATTATCTACTTTTATTTCATTCTATTAATTTTGATCATGATAAGATGGGATGAGGTCATGAATCCTTTCTTTTATATTTAATAGCTTGTATGCAGCTTGTACAATATCACTCTGGTTTAAAAGTGTCAAACAAAGAGAGTCTGATTTGTCAGTGAATAAAGTCTACATGTGTGTGAGTGAGGAGTTAAGGTAGCAAATATTTTTCAGACATTGTAGAGTTTACTTTTATATTCTGTATGTTTGAGTTTAATTCTATGGCCTGTTCACGTTATTTAATGTTCCCCTCTTCTTTCTTTCTCTCCGCACCCTCACTAAAAGCTCCACATGTTACTATCTGATGTCATGAACTCTACTAAACTAGCGCTAAAGCCACAGAGACACAAATATCCCTTCCTGTTCTCCAGCTGCTTCACTGTGTTGTTTCCAGTTTTGAAAGACATGGAGCTAAGTTGTTGGTTTTGCTTTATTATTTGATCAGTCTCCAACCACTAATGTGATTTAGTTGTTTTAGCTGTTAGCAGTTGTACTCTCACTCTTTGGCTGTTCATACTTTACATTTTTGATAATATCTGTCTGGTGAACTTCTACTAATCTGGTCTGAAAATATCACATAGAACACGACCCCTGCTGATAATCCAAACAGCTGACTTCTGGGGGCCGACTTTCACATTGCTGTTTGTTTGTCTTGGATTTTGCATGGAGAGTTTTTCAAACCAACATCACCAAGAGACATACTTAGGAGTGTTTTCATTTCCAAACAAAGTTAGCCCTAATTCTAGAAACCAAAATCCTCCAGACCTGGCTCCCAGTGAGTCAGGTCTCTGCCAGAGAACAAGAGGGCAAAAAGCAAAGCTGTCAGCAGAAGGAGCACAGAAACCGCTTCACTTTCGCCTACACAGCTGTGAAATCCAAAACATCATGTCCCAACGCCGCTCTTAGATCCAAAAAAGTGCAGCCATGAGCATTTTCCTCGGTTACATGCTCCAGGAACCCAGGAGAAAGTGTGAGGTTGCTGTAAGCCTTTTCCCAACAGTGACAGCCATCAAAAGCCTCGACATCAGCCTGGCTGAAGCCGAAAAACCTCAGCCAGTGACCGATGTCACTCCAGGGTCAACATACCACACTGCTGATGTGAGCGGTTTAGTTTTAAACCTCTGCTCTGGAGGGAAAAAGTAGACCAACCATAAAATAAAACCATCATTCTACAGGATGGAGGGAAACTTTAAACTTTAGATGACAGCATGATAACACTTCTGCACACTAGGCTCTGCATATTTGATAGTTTGGTCTGAAATTGAGGGTCATTTCTGTTTGAATGCCAACATCCATAATACCTCAAGAGTTGTTTCTCTATTTCATGACATTTCCTCTCCAGTATAAACGTCTGCTTGACATTTGCACTGAAGGAATGTGACGGCTGATGGGTTCATTTGGTAAAGAAGGAAATGGACTGTGAATAAAGTCTTTATTGAAAATCATAAAAGCTTGTGAAAGGATGAGTTATAGCTCCATAGTTTGCTCTCATTAAGTAAGAAATACACGAGGACAGTGAAAGCCATTCATCAAGGCCACAGAGGGAGTTTTCTCCTCTTTCAAACACCCACTTTGATTTGTTACATGAAAGCTTTCATCATAACTTTTACTGAAATTACAGTTTGTAGACAGCTCTACAGGAAAGGTTGTACAGTAACACACAGTGATTCAATTACGCCCGCTTTATCAGCGTGAGTCATTTTAATGGGACAAGAAATTTAAAGTGAGGAGACGGAGCTTTAAATGATGACATGTCAGAGATTTCCACACAAAAGCACGGCTCCTTCACTGTTTAAAATTTCTGACTTATTCCAAGATTGCTCAGAAGACTGCAGATCATAAGGAAAAATACATTGTTTTGACAAGATTGTGAAATGTATATTCTATAAAAGATTAATTTTGGACTTTTGCCTTTGATAATTTAAGACAGTGGATAGTATTCTTCCCTCCCTGAGCGTTCTGGTTTAGTTTGGCAGATAGATAAACATTTCTTTGCTAAATGAGAGACCGTTTCACCTCGATTTGGCCGTTTATTGAGACCTCACACACAAAGGCAATTTCTTTTAAAACTGTAATATAACAGAGAGCAAAGTTTGTCACTATACACAGTTAAACTAACAATTTTACTGCAACTAAACTGTATAAAATGTCTTTACATGATGCTCTGTAAAGCTAGCATGCCATCTGCATTCATCTCATACAGTCAAAAAAGGTCAGTTAGCTTGATGCTAATACATAATGGAAAATCACTTTTACGGGCTAACGAAAATTAGCATCACGATCACGGTTATTTTCTAACTATATAAACAGAAACTTAAACAACACCTTCTCAACACACAACCTCATAAGTAGTCCAAAATAACCACACTCAGAGGCATATGTTTCCAACACTCTTTTAAAGCGACTTAAAACTGCTAACATGAGCTGGCATTAGCTGATTCCAGCCTGCCACTTGGCTACGTCACAGCGACCATTTTTGAATTGGCCTACTGCATAGCCCTGCCAAATGCAGTATGCAGTATGTATTGCGCACTGCATACTGCGTTCGACGTTATTGTGTAGTATGCTTGGCCCGGTTACGCTGGTTTCTGGTATATAGAAGAACGTCATACCCTGGTCAATTGCAAACAATGCTACAGTGTTTTCCATCCATTTACATACAGAAAAAATCTGGGTAGTGTTTTTATTTGATTTTTGGGGGATTTTAAAGCTGTTATTTTTAGCTTAACATGTATAGTGCAGTGAAAGGACACACTTGACAGCACCTTTCAGCTACGAGCCGTAACAGCAAAACAAAAACAACAGTGACCTTATTACAACTTATTTCGCTATAGTAAATGTTAAAAAGGTAAAGATAATAACTGATGGCACTTCCATTTGAAACCATCAGCTGCTGCGATGAAAGTTTCGCTGCTCTATGCCATCATGAACTCTAACCTGGTGCTTTGCATTGTGGGTTACAGTAGGCGAAGCAGACTGGGCCGATGCATACTGTGAAATTTTCCCGAATCAGTACGTGGGTATTTTTGGCATACTGCAACTTTTGCATTTGTTCGCATACTGCATACTACATACTACATTTTGGGCAAATCAGTATGCACTGCTAGTATGGGAAATTGAGGACTGAGTAGGGTGTTATGTGCGAAACAAGCTGCAGGTCAGACTCACACCCAGACCTTAAGGACCTCTCTCTTCACATGGGGTACAACCTAATCACTGGGCCATCCATGCCCCAGAATTAGGCAATATTATAGCCATCAATCAGCTCACTTGTTTTCCTCCTGTAGTTGACTTTATAAAGCTTTACCAACAAGTTGTGACCTTTCTTAACATCTTTCTTAACACTGCCCCAGTACACCTACCAACCTAAACGTATCTCTGGTCTTCCCAGTCTGATGTTAAAGAGCTTGACTAACCTGGCTCCAACCCCATCCAGCACTTCTGAGATAAATGGAGATGTCAACTGCAAAATCGTCTACAGTTTTTAGAAACAAGAGCAGGAAAATGTCTTCCAGCAACATTAGTGCTGCTCTTATAAAACCATTTCCTCACAAATGTTCAGATTTTGATCAAATCAGAGCTGACACTCAATTCAACTTCTTTTCTACAACTTCACTCTAAATCTATCACGCTGACTCAAACACTTAGGATCGTCTTGTCCTATTTCTGCAATCATGTGAAATTTAAGTCACCCAGTGCTTGAAGTTATTTGGTCACTTTGTTCCCTCCCAGTCTCTACAGATCACTCTAAACCATTTAGAAAGATTGATTTAAGTGTTACTGGAAAATGTATTCAAGATTATTTTGAAAACCTGCTGCGGGGGCTGGATTTTTTGAATACTGTAGGGAGCGCCACTGAGCCAATGAGCCACAGCCATCAACAAAAATTATATCAAAGTTTATCAGCATGCCATTGTTGTTCATGACTCTCAAAGTGTTGTACAACCCACAAACTTCTACATATTGAAATCGCTGTCTCAACCAATCTTTCGATCAGCAGACAATAGCCCGCCTACTGAGCTCCACTTCCTGTCAGCTATCACTAATGTTAGCATTCTGGTTGACAGCTAGGTAGCAGCTGCCTGTCAAGCTGTCAATCAAATGTGACGTACACCAGTGCGCAGTGAGGTTTTTCTAAATTGATGGAAACGACTGTGGTACAAAAAGATTCACTCCCGTACAGTGTGAGGACATGAAGACGTTAACTAATGAGACACATTTTATTTATTCATTTTTTAACCAGGTGGTAAACCAGTTAATTTCTAGTGTTAAAAAAAAAGGCTTTCTAACGTGTTTTGTGTACGTAACTTTCAGTGTTTCTGCTGCCAGCCTCAAGTGGACACTCGCCGCGTTGCTATATTTTTTTCACTTCCGCACTGGCTTCATTTTTCAGGGCTGCCGTTTGCCTCTTGCTTTTGATGGAGACTTTTGACCTTCAAATATATGCAAGACCAATGTCTTGGGATGCGCCTTAGCAAATTTCAGGTTTACCCTGCCAACCATGTAGGATATACAGCAATCATGCACGACCCCTAAAGGAATGGCAAAAAAAAATCTAGATGTATTAACTTCTCAAGACAAAAATCATATCTGATATTCAAGAAGCAAGGATAAAATATCGCAAAGTTTAGGATATCAAATCATATTAAACTTTCCTGCTGTTACAATTTCTTTTGGCACTTTCTATAATCTTTAGGGTGTTTTATAAAAACTACGCCATGAACCTTTATGGAAAGTGTTAACTCAAGCAGCAGCAGCCAAAGGAGCAGTGGTTTGGATGTGTGACAGATGTGTCTAAGATTAGCCGAGGCTTGTAGACGAGCAGCGCAACCCCAAACTCCCATGGAGACTGTTAGAGAGAGCAGAAACAGAACACACGGTGACCTTGACCTCACACAGACACCAGCCAGAGAAAATGAAGGAACAGACTCAGACAAAAAGGATCAAATACAGGAGAACGAGACATGACACTGTGCAGGTGGTTCTCCTTTAAAAAAGGCATTTAGCATTATTTACTTTGCTTATCCCCCAGACTAACATAAAACCACACACAACAATTAGGACCTAGCAAACACAGATTTAGGATTACATTGTAATGAAGCGACATGGAACAATTCCACCCAACATAATGACCCTGCTATCCATTTCACTTTAATCCTCACAATAGAAACCATGTGGGGGGAAGCACAGGGCCGTGTGAGTCCAGGCCAAACTGACAAAATGAAAACGGCAATCAGGCAGAGCGGGGGCAGAGAGGGACTGAAGGTGATTCATTCTCCAAAATGAGACGAGTGCTGACTCTTATTCCCTCAAAGATGTTGCTCTTTTTACAACACTGCTTTCCCGAACTCTTACAAGAGAAATTCTGCTGAAATGTGGCTCCAAGCCAGGAAAGAACGCTTTACAGCCATGTTTGGGACTTGAAATGAGTGAGCTGACACTGAAGGGCTTAAAAATTTATTGTTATGTAGGCCGGGGCACTGTCTTTTTCCTGCCCTTTAAGGTAACGGTTTTAAATCATGGTATTACAAAATTTAAAAGAGATACTCACCCAAAAACAAGTCTATGCTTGCTTACATAACTAATATTGGAGCATATGATCACAGAAAAAAGGATTTTTTTAAGCCCCCCTATGTTCACTTCTTTCTAAAATGAGAGGTTTCATCTTTATCCTGCCGATTTGTCCTACTGAATGACCACATTTATGATATGGCTAAACACTGATTAACTCCGCTTTAGCTATTGTACCAGTGACTTTAACCAGCTACATAGTTAATAGCTGCTTCTCTGACCTTATTTAATGCCACAGCCCACTTCTTTGAATCATCATAAACTTCAAACACACCATGCAGGCCGACAGACGCTTTGCAAAGCGAGTACACTCACTGCATGTTGCTGTTACTACAGGAATCAAACTAGGAGAGGAAAGAGCACGTTTTACCTCTTTACTGTGCTTAATTACAACAGCATGAGTGGGTGATGTTCAGTTAGTTCTTCATAATGCTAGAGTGAAATATGGACCCAGGTTGTCTGTCACATATCACTCTGCTACCCTAACAGTGCCAGCAGTTATGTATGCATTTTAAATGTTGATGGCAGCGTTGAAAAAAGCCATTCCATGGCAGAACTCTTACTGGTGATATTATTAATACCATTTAACCGGCCACCACCACCTGTGCACCTCCAGCAGTCTGAGGCATGCAAGAAAAATTTTGGCCGGCCCTGTTCACCGCGGACACGGACTTTTTGAGGAATTCCCCTCTGGCAGGAGGCTGAGGTCTAAATCTCACATCACATTATTCTCCTCTGTTGTGAGTCTAATGAACAGTACTCCGGCCCTCCCCTCACAGTCTCACTGAACCCCAGAACCAGCAGACAAAATAATACATCATTACACAGACTTTATGCATCAAATAAACTTCATATTTTTATTCTATAACAATCTATTTAAGGCTAATCCTGTGAAATCAGAATTTCGTTTTAAATAGCCTCTTAATATTTTAAATCCTCCTCTATGTCAGTGGTTCTCAACTGGTGGGTCGGGACCCAAAAAGGGTCACGGAGCAGTTTTCAGTGGGTCACGACTAGGTGTCAGGAAAAAAGTGGTGGCAAAAGACCTGAAGTCCTTATTGGATACTAGAGCTGTATGATTTGCAAAACTAATTTAATTGTGATTTTTTTCCCCAATGTTGCGATTGCAATTTAATATGAGATCATTATTAGGTTCCTCTTCTTCTGTATTCTTCAACAAATTCAAGCAATAAATCATTCTATATTATAACCTGCATTCAGTTGGAAACACACGCATCATACACTAGTCATTTAATTTATTTTTGTCCCTTTCCTTTTTTATATCAGGTGTTTTAGTCCAGTCATGCTCCAAACTACAACATATTCAATCAACTAAACATGCATGGTTGATTTTTTTTTTTTTTTTGGAAGGAAACTTGTGTTGCGATCTTTCATAAGACAGGCTGGTGGGTCCTGAGGCAGAACCAGTTGAGAACCACTGGTCATGAAAATATACTCGGCAATAAAACCCGTTTCTGATTCTGACCACTAGCGCTTTGCATTTTCAAGTAAGTTTGCATTTTTGAATTGCATTTTTGGAAGCTTCACTGTATTATTTCCTACAAAGAGCAACAGCAAAACATTAATCTGTGGGCCAGCTTTGTATGAAGTTACCTGTGTGGTCACACTGGTCAAACAAACTTGGTTTGGGGTGCTAAATGTGCTTGGGTACAGCACGGTCTGCCTGGAGAGAGTGCACCCTTTACAGAAGTTTCTTTGAATTTTTACTATTACTTGTTTTTCCTTTTTCCCCTCTCAGAGTGAAACTTAAAAAGCCCCACTCTCAGGTTAGCTCCATCTGTTTCTCTGCTTAGCTATGACAGTTAACCTGATGAATGGTGATACTGGAGCTTTAAAAACATGGCTGAAGGGTGCTGACAGTCCTCAGCTGAGGAAATGTATTCTTAATTCATGCTGCTGAAAGTTGAGAGAGGTGGACGTAGCACAAAAAACTTTCTAAAGTTAAACACCTGCTCTGCACTGTGAGCCCATTCTTTAAAAAAAACTGTAAGAGGAAATCCTTGTAAAGAAAGGCACAACAATCATCCGTGTTAAGGTTCAATCCTCTCTAAGGCTGCCTTCACGCTCTCAAACGCACCAAAAAAAAAAGCTATCAAACCTTCAAAGTGTCATTATTTTCTTCACTTACGTGCTTCTGTGACTCATGATAACCGCATTTATTGACACAGAAATAAGACTGCTCTAATAATAAACAGGCTTATCATCAGCGCCCTGACTGACTGGCTTGAGATAGAGCTGTATAACAGTGGAATATCCCTTTAATGTCTACCTGAACATAGCTGCTCGTGTAGGTAAGCAGCAGAGGTGTGAGGAGGTGAAGGGGGATGGTAGGCTCACACACTAATGAGTCCTATTTTTCACATGCTATCAGTGCTGATCACACTTAGGGCTATATTTAGCTGTTTAGCTTCAATTACCTGTTTGCATCGGGACTAATCAACACTTAGGAGAAGACACAGGGCTGAAAACATGACCGTGTCTTTGTGTAGATGTGTTTGTTTAATTAAGTAGGACAGCCTGTGTATGAACATAAAGGCTTAATGGCTTTTAGTAGTTAACTAGCTGTGGCTGTGAACCCATGCTAATGAACTCATGCTAATGAGATCACAGCCAGCTATGTCAAATTGTTAGAACATGCTGAATATTAGCTTTTTAAAATTGTTTTATTTAGCCTTAGCATGACTGATGGTTAAATCTGGGTTTATTTATCCGGCATGTTTTTGTGGCCTCTGCTTTAATAAAGACACAACTGGATTATCCCAAACATCTTGCATAATCATTTCCATAAAAGCTTCCAAATGCCAATATTTCATGGATTCAATGCTTTTTTTTATGTCTTTATTCTAGCGTTTTTTCTAACATTCACTTAATCTTTAAAACCCTTTGTTGGCCTGGAAAATCCCCTGTGAAACTAAAATATCCCATTATGTAATCTTGATTCCTGAAACTGTCATTCCTGTTCTGACTGCAGTCATTCAGATCAGCTCTGCCTCTGACCCACAACAGAGCACAAACAGTACCAACGCTATCAAAACAAATGGAACATGAAATTCTAGGTACAACTTTGTACTGAAGGCCATAGGGCATGTTTTTTTTATTTTTCCTGCTGTGTCTGTTTCGAAACAACCAAGTTGTTCATCTAACCTCCAGGACATAACAGGGGAAACAAACAGAGGAGCTAATAGACGAATGACTGGGCCAAAAACAGCATGAAATGTCATTCTGGAGGGTAGAGAAAGGGAGGGAGGGTAGGAGGGAGACATGTGATTTAAAGAGAAATATTTGGGGAAGAAGGAAAGAAAGAAAGGCAGAGTGGATGAGTTAAAACATTTTTGATAAAAAGACAAGTAGACGACACAACCAGGAAGTTACATGTCTCCATGAGGTTTGTCTTACGATGAAAGTGGTGGGCCAAGAAGGAAGTTGCAGTCGTGTTTGGTCATGGCCTTGTAACTTCAAAATCTGTTTACTTTTTCCTTGAGTCTAAGTGGACATCTGTGCAAAATTTGAAGAAATTACCTCTAAACCTCCATGAGATACAACCTTCGCAAGTGAAGGATGAATGTTAAGACCATTAATAGAGGTGTTTCATTACGATAAGATACGATACGATCTGATACAATACAGTACAATCTTATACGATAAGATAAAAAACCAAAATGATATGATAAAATATGCTACGATAGGATACGATTCAATACGATACAATACTTCATGATACGATACATTACGTTACAATATCATACGATCTGATACAATAAAATAGGATAGAATATGATACGATACAATATGATCTGATAAAATAAAATCTGATATGTTACAATACAATACAATGCCATATGATAATATAAGATATGATAGTATAGTATATGAGACGATAGTTTATGATACGATATGATATGATGCCATAAAATATGTTGCGATACAATATAATCTGATAAGTTACGATACAATACAATGCGATATGATAATATGCAACACAATAGTATACAATTTGACACAACACAATACAATGCAATACAATAAGATAGATTACGCTGCAATACAATACGATCTGATACAAAAAAAAAGGATTTGATATGATATGATGCAATATGATCTGACACAATAAAATACGTTATGATACAACACAATGCGATATGATAATATAAGATACAATAGTATATGATAGTACGCGATAGTATAGTATACAATACAATACAATACAATACAATATGTTACAATACAATATTATGCATTATGCTGTAATACAATACGATCTGATACAATAAAATAGTATACTATACAATACAATACAATATGATCTGATACAATAAAACATGTTATGATATAATATGATCTGATATGTTACGATATAATACATTGTGATATGATAATATAAGATAGGATAGTATACAATAGTCTACAACAGTGTACGACTGTATATGATAGTGTACGATTGTATACGATGTGATAGCACACAATTGGATATGGTAAATGATACGATATGATATCTTATCATATCGTATCATAACGTATATGATACGATATGATAAGATACAATACAATATGATACTATACAATATGGTACAAAATTATATATTTTAATATCACAAAGTCTGCCACTACACAATTCTTCCCTTTTTTGTTGGTTGATTAATAGCAGTTAGAAAACAATTATGAACATCACTGCCATCCAGGTTGGCAGCTAAAAACTTGTCGCATTTGTTTGCTTTTGTCTGCGTTTTTTTTCTGGTTCAGACGTGTTTGTCGAGGGACTGCGTGACCCCTGAACTGTGACAGTTCAGGACGAATACAAATATCGTTACATCCCTATGGCTAAGTAAAGAACATCTGTGGTGACCTGGATGTTTGACTTATTGATCTTCAAGATCTCATTCGTCCCTGTTAGAGAGGATATATGTGCATTTGTTTCTTCAATCCCTCAAAGCACACTTGCAATATTGGATGAAAATGATGCCTAGTGGCTGACACCTTTCACCTGAAACCTCCAAAATCAAATCAGCTTATTGCAGAGTCAGAGTGGACATTTGTGCAAAGTTTTAAAAAAATCTCTCAAAGCATTCTTGAGATATCGTATTCACAAGAATGCCGTGGATGGACCATTCAAAAACACACTCCCCTGGCCAGGAGGCTTAAAAATAGATGGAAAAGTCCAGATGTGGAGATGAAAAGTTAAAAAGAAAGGATAGATCAGAGACACGCTATGTGAGTGAAAAGAGGAAAAGAGGTCAAACCAATTGTCCATAAAAAAGCCTGTTCAGAGCTCTCACATTAGAGCCAACGGTGCTTTAAACGGAGCTTTTCTTCAGAGCCTGGCTGAGATACTCAGAACACAGTGAACTGGACGACTTCCCCGCTCTTTGCTGGGAATTACTCTGTCACTCCCCTGGCCTCGACAAGTAGTGCTGGGGGAAGTGTTATCCTAGCATGAGTTCAAATGTGAGAGTGTGTGCTTGTGTGTGTAGCTGTAGAGCTGGCGAGGCTCTAGCTGGCCCGGGCAGTTTCTGTTGCACAATGAAATGGTCGTCAATCAAAGGGAAACTGCTCTTTTTTTAGCAATAAATCAGCAGGATTAGAGCCATTGGGAAGTGAGGGGGTGGCAGAGGCAGAAAGACGGGGGGCTGAGGGGAGGTTAAAGTTTCGTGAGATGTAGACAGAAAGGAAAAGACTGAGAAAGACAAGACATATTATTATGCACTACATACTGTCTGTATTTATCATTAGAGGTATTAAAGGAGGCCAGGCCTCAACTCTAAATATGCCATAAGTCAACAATTCTTCCATGACTTCAGCTGGTTTAGTCTGAGTCTTTAAACAGCTGAACACTGTAGTTTAAAAAGCCATATAATTAAAGTTAAGGGCCCTAAAAGCCTCATAAAGTGGTTCCTTCAAACTTCACTGTTACTTATAGTCAGTCTTATTGAGGTTTGTGGAATGATCGTGAACTTTTTCACAACTTTTCCTACCAGAACAGATAAAGATGAGTGGGATCATCTGATGCTGATCATATTTTGTATTTTGATAAAACTGGTTTGGTGGTTGTTCAGTCTGCTTTGCATTCACAAAAGATGCTCTATATGGCCAAAATTTTTTTCGGCCGCCTGATCATTATACCAGTAGGGATTATAATGACATTGTATCCAAATACTCTAGAGTTGCCCCCTTTGCTGCTAGAACAGCTTTCACTCTTCTTGGAAGGCTTTCCAGAAGATTTTTGAGTGTTTCTGTGAGGAATTTTTGCCCATTCATTCTGTAGAGCATTTATGAGGTCAGGCACTGATGTTGGACTTAAAGGCCTGCCTTGCGATCTCCATTCCAGTTTACTCCAAACTGGTGTTGGATGGGGTTGAAGTCAGGGCTCTGTATGGGCCAGTCAAGTTCTTCCACAGAACTCATCAACCATGTCTTTATAGTCCTTGCTTTGTGCACTGGGGCAAGGTCATGTTGGAAAATAAAAGGGCCTTTCCAAAACTGTTGCCACAAAGTTGGAAGCATAGCATTGTCCAAAATGTCTACAAGACTCTCTTTCACTGGAGATAAGGGGCCTGTAGCCCAAACCAGCAGGGACTAAATTTCCAGAACTGACTTACTGCAAAGGTGGCATCCATCACAGCACCTTGAAGTCACCGAGCTCTTCAGAACGACCCATTTAGGATCACAAATGTTTGCAAATAGAGACTGCATGGCTAGATGCTTGATTTTATATACCTGTGGCAAGGGGTTGGATTTAAACACCTTAATGTGATTATTAACAGGTGTGGTCAAATAAGCTAAATAAGCTAAACCAGCATCCTGCACTGGGTGTTTAAATGAAATCTATAAATCCAGAGCCACACAAAGTTTCTAACAAATAACGCTCAATTTATTTCTGTTGTTTTTCACCTAGAATGATCTGTCAGCTTGTGGAAAATTGGTGTAAATATCAATCAGGTATGAGTGCACACAATGGTGGAATAAAAGATTAAAGTTGCATGGTTGGGCCATCCACTGCAATCATCTGTTTGGCAAGAAAGGTCACATAAATGCACTAGAAACCCAAAGGATTCTGCCATTGAATGTTTAAGAAGTTGTTACTAAACCAATGAAATTGGTCCTTTTAAGTGTATATTAAAGAATATTTGTTAAGCAGTGATAATCACTGGGTTGTGTGGGAAGAATCCCACTACATATATATATAAAGTTCATATTAGCATAACAGCAGCCTTGTTGGAAACATAACCACTAATACTAGACTTTTTAGCGCCCTACTCTTCCGTACTAAATCTGCAGAAACACTTTATGCAACCTAAGACTGCTGGATCCTTTAAAACTGCATGTCTGTGTCATTAACCAGCATCTGTAAGTTTACGAGTGTATGTCTGGCCGTGCGTGAACACCCTGAGATGTTAGACTGACCCACATACGAGGCTGTTCTCCAGCCAGGCGGAGGTCTCATAAGCCCCGCTGTAATTGAGGGCCGAGGGAGCACCTCGCGAGTGACAGACGCTTAATGAGAAATTATAGTAGTGCTGATGCTTTCAGAAAAACCTGACTCCATTTGATAGTAATTACATCTCATATGGTTTCATTATGCAGTGCTTCTTACTTGGATTAGGCAATATTACAGCTGAAATTGGAGAGGATAACTCCGCCGGGATTAACACCCATTGGACACCCCCTCCCATGCTCACACACACAAACCAACTGTTACAAATGACTGAGATTTAGCAGGCGAGTCCGGCGAGGGAGGTCATGCATACAGAGTTTATAAAATTATGCCGCAAATTTGACTAAATTGTCCACAAATATGTTGTCAATTAGTTTGAATCTCATTACAACAATTCAGAGGATTCAGAGTGAAGGTTCTTTCTCGTCACAAAGGACCGGAGCAACCACCTGTCTCTGAGGCGCTGATCTCATCGGACTGGATTTAAACAGGAAAGAATGCATTATAATCTAATTGGTTCCAGTGGGTATTGAGGAATTTATGAGCTGCTTATATGCACCTATCATTTATGAATGCTCTGAGGACTTAAAGTTCTGAAAAACAAAAACTGTACCTGGATACTTGATACTGAAATCTTATCTAAAGAGAAAAGGACTAATACATCAATAAATGGATGGAGTACAGTCTCAGGGTACTTGTTGATGAAGCAGCTAAAGCCAGGCAGCTATAAGTCACTATTCATGCAGCAGCTGTGGACACAGGCCCTTGCTATGTTTCATTTATACATTTTCCTGAATGTTTTCTTAATTTTTGACAACAGAAATCATGATTCGTGTTTGACCAGATTTAAAATCATAGGCCCTGATGTTCCTCATGTTCGTATTCTCTTGTGTAGGATTTCTGCCTGTGTTTTAACCCAACTTTCGCCTTATCCTTTGTTTTTCTTGCTAGTGTTTAGCCTTCTTGTGCACAGATCTTGCATCATAATAAGAAACTGCCTTTCTGGACACTCCTACAAAGTCTGCGGTTGAGGGGATCGAGTCCCAGTCTTTGCAGAGGACTTTAAAAATTAAAGAATGAAACAGCTGGTTGTCATTCCTTTTAGAGCCTGTCTGTTTAGTATTATTGAATGACACCGCGTTCCAAATTATCATGCAAATTGGATTTTAGTGTCACTAACATTCAGTTTTTTGGATGGTATTGTGTCTCAGGGCTCTTCGGCTCACTGAAATCAATCTCAGACACCTGTGATAATTATTTTGCCAGGTAAGCCCAATTAAAGGAAAACTACTTAAGAAGGATGTTGCACATTATTAAGCAGGCCACAGGTTTCAAGCAATATGAGGGAAAAGGATCTCTCTGCTGCTGAAAAGCATCAAATAGTACAATGCCTTTGACAAGCAATGAAAACATTAGATATTTAACGTAAGCTTACACAAGATCATCGTACTGTGAAGGCAGATGCTAAAATGCCATTGCAAAGCAGTAAACAGGTATTTGAAGCTGCTGGTGCCTCTGAGTCCCACGAACCTTAAGGTGTAGGATCCTTCAGAGACTTGCAGTCGTGTATAAACCTACTATTCAGCCACCCCTAACCAATGCTCACAAGCAGAAATGGTTGCAGCGGGCCCAGAAATACATGAAGACTCATTTTCAAACAGTCTTGTTGACTGATGATTGCCGTGCAACCCTGGATGGTCCAGATGGAGGAGTAGTGGATGGTTGGTGGATGGCCACCATGTCCCAACAAGGCTGCGACATCAGCAAGGAGGGGGCGGAGTCATGTTTTTGGCTGGAATCATGGGGAGAGAGCTTTTAGGCCCCTTAGGGTCCCTGAAGGTGTTAAAATGACCTCGGCAAAGTATATAGAGTTTCTGACTGACCACTTCTTCCGTGGTACAAAAAGAAGAACTGTGCCTTCTGAAACAAAATTATCTTCATGCATGACATTGCATCATCTCATGCTGCAAAGAATACTTCTGTGTCATTGGCTGTTATGGGCATAAAAGGAGAGAAACTCATGGTGTGGCCCCCATCCTCTCCTGACCTCAATCCTATTGAGAACCTTTGGAGCATCCTCAAGCTAAAGATCTATGAGGGTGGGAGGCAGTTCACATCAAATCTGCAGCTCTGGGAGGATATTCTGACATCTTGTAGGGAAATTCAAGTGGAAACTCTCCAAAAACTCACAAGTTCAATGGATGCAAGAACAGTGAAGGTGATAATAAAGAAGGGCTCCTATGTTAACATGGACCTTGGCCTGTTAAGATGTTTATGATTGAAATAGCATTTGATTTCCGTTAATATGACCCCCTAATGCTGCACATTTAACAAATTACCATTTTCAGTTCTTTAGAATCTATAAAATGTTTGGGAACTCTGTTGTGCGTAATAATTTGGAACAGTGGATTTTGAGTTTTTTATTTTTGAAAAAACAAAACAAAAAAAAGTTATCATTGGGAGGTTTGTTCAATAAAATTTGTATTCTGCTCTAATGACTGATGACTTGAAACTTAGACTGTCATTTGCATCGACTATTTAGGAAAATCTGAGAAAAAATTGCATAATAATTTGGAACAGGGTGTAAAGGAAAAAACTGTTTATTGACTTGACAAGAGAAGCATTAACACAGCTGGTTCAAGAACAGTAGCAACAATATTTCACCACTTCTTTTGTTTTAAATCCTTTTCCCCTATTACTGCCAAGAAACTGCATTCAACATCATATTCAGCCATAAAGCATTAAAATAAAGGTGTGTTTAATGATACTGGGGTCTAATATTCATGAAAATAAGGCATGTAAACATTCTTAAAGTGACCTTAAACCCGTCATCCTGCCTTAAGAACGTATTAATTCTCTTCAGAAGTTTTCCAACCCTTGCACTGATCCACATGAACCTTTTCTCTCTCCTTTTCTGTGTCGACTGTGTCTGGAGAAATGCCCTCTAACACTTTCAGTGTGCTGCTGGCTGGTTTTAAGCCCACTCTTGATAATTGGGGACCTGACGTTTGCATAGATAATATTCCCGGGCTGCAGTGACTTCAGAGAGAGACTCTCTCATTACCACAGATATTGCTCTTGTGATTAAAAGTGGTTCTGCTAAGTCAGAGGTAAGAGCGGCTGGATTTGTGATTCGGTGGTATTAGAGCTGCAAGTTAAGGCTTTAATCCAGGCCGAGGTAGAGCCTGCTTCAAGGTTTTCTCTGCCTGAGTCTATATCTCACACCCACACTGTGCAAACACACACAAAAGTTAACTCCCTGCAATTTACAGGTTCTAACCCGCGTACACACTACTGCAGAGGTTAGCTCTTAGCTTAAAAGTACCCAAAGCTCCCTACTCCTTCTCTCCCTTACTCACACAAACCTCCATTAAGCCATCGTCAGACCTCTTTCCCTCTCACCACCTCCGTCCCCAGGAGACAAGCCCCGGCACTGAAATCTAATTAAAAGAAGAGCTCAAATGAAACTGTCACATCAAAGTCGCAGCAGGGACAGAATGACACAAATCAATAAGACTGAGAGCTTCAGCAGATCCCCCAGCACCCAGGAGACTCCTGAGCCGACCCGGACTGGGATTAAGCCGGCCAGACACGCTCTGATTGCAGGTCGGGAGGCTGAGGAGTTTGGCGGCAGCGGTGTGTGAGAGAGTGGTGAGCCATGGAGCCTGTATGCGTATCAATACTTCTGTCTACTTCACAGAAACTCTGAGATTAACTCAAATTTGAGCAAGGGAAAGCAGGAACATAAAGATGATTCATGTTGATTCTGCAAGAGGCAATTTAATTTGTCTCTCTGTATGGAAGAACACTAATGAAATAAAGCAAATGCAGGAAGCACATTCATCCACATCTGACTTTAAGTAGCATAGATTTAGATTCAGTGGAATGCAAACTTTTAAAAGCTGTCTGCATTTGTCTGCTCTGCTTTGAGCTTTCTCTGTTTTTAAATGAACTTTGCATTGAATGTTAAAAAGCAGACTTAATTGGAGTAAAGTCAAAAACCTAAGGCTGCTTTCAGACTGAGCTTTTGCCACCGCGGCTGCAGCTTGGCACCATCAATGTTGTTTACTCTGCCTCCATGGCGCCCTGCTTCCTTTGATAGTTTCAGTCTATATAGCACAGAATATAGAAATACAGATATGTGGAATCTCTGCAGCTGCAGCTAAACAGCACAGGTTAGCTTAAATCCAACAGGTCCTCTGCAGATAACAGCATGCCACAGTGGAGAACTCCAGATGGGGGCAAGAATCTAAAAATGACACTTAAATGTTTGCATGATGTGCATTGTGTGAGGCATTTACAACATATCTGCTGCAAAAAAAATTATTACACTGCTTTTTTGACAGACTTTAAGGTTAAATTTATTGCATCTTCTACAATATGAAAATTGCAGCAGGCCATATCACATTATACTACATTTCGATTAAATGACCATATAATGTATATGTATATATGAAGAGTTTAACAGCATCGCACTGAAGAATCAGGGCAGATCTGCAAACACTGTTCAACATGTATGAACTCTTTGGCATGTCTACATGCCCAAAA
Source organism: Cheilinus undulatus (assembly GCF_018320785.1). Lineage (NCBI taxonomy): Eukaryota > Metazoa > Chordata > Actinopteri > Labriformes > Labridae > Cheilinus > Cheilinus undulatus. The sequence continues at coordinate 7,466,460 of NC_054877.1, forward strand.
CATGACATTTTAGATTTAAGGTAAAGGAGGATAACATGTTGGATCACAGGGAGTAGTTTAAGTCTGATGGTCTATCCACTTCATGTACCTATTGATCCATTTAATGATCCGTCCACTTCTCTGCACCCTGAGTGTGAATGTGTCTGAGTATGGTGTGAAAGCCTGGAGGGAAACTTTGACTCCTGTAAAGCAGATTTCTCTCCATGATCTTTTTGTTTCACCACTGAACTACACATCTGTTTTACTTTTTAATATAGTAAGCCACAGAGTCTTGGCGATCGCTTTGGGTGCAGTTCAGTAAGTGAGGAAATATCTTCAGGGCTATACATCAACTACCCCTCGTACTTTTCAGCAGGTACTGAACCAGCATGAATATCAGACAATGGAGTGAAGCATTAAGATGTCAACAACACAGCCATCCAGGTATTTTACTTTACGGTCCTGAAAGGAGTTTATAGCAGGGTGAATCCTGCAGAGGCTGATAAAATGCAGAGACAATCTGGTCTGCATATGAGGAGGAGTTCACTGGGCTCTGGAGGAAGGTTCTAGAGGACTGACAGGTGAGTAAGAACAGAAGTAACAGAGAAAGACTTACCTGCATGGGCGAGAGATGAGGAAGGTCAAGGCGAGACGGGGACACGAAGCAGACCCAGAGAAAAGAGAGAAGAACAGAGTTAGTTCAGATCTCAGGTATCAACATGTTTGTCTAAAAGACAACACCGACTCAACAGTACAGCATTAACAACACTAGAAGCACAATTTATCAACGAATCACAGCATTTCACAGACGTGATTTAATGTAAAGAAATTAAATGTATAGAGGAGGCCTCAGGGTGGTTTTATGGCTGTATATTTTACGTTACTATTGGGACAGTGATCTACTTTTGTAACATAAAACACAATCACTATAAGTCAGAGCTGTCCTTAAATGAACAACATGTTTAACTGAATTTTTATTTGGGTTCCCAAATTTTTAATGGCTTAAAATTTTGGGAACCCCGGTATACTCAAGATTTGCTCAATCTTTTTCAGCTCCAACTCCCATATAAAATGCATTATTTTATTTACAATGGTTTCGTGTGCACTAACAGCAAGCTTTGGAACTGACATAAAAAAATCCTACCGCCAAGTACCATTTGGGCGGAGTATAGCAGTGATGTAGGTATACCTATGTACAGGTATGCAGTGTTCACCATGGCGCTGGTAACCAAGAGGTCTAAACCAGGCTTTATTGGTAGGGAAAAGCTTTAGAGTATCTAAAGTCAGACATTAAAAACATGCAGGAGTGCATGTACAAAATGACTCAGTGTAATCCTGCATTTATTTGCTTTCTCAGTGCAAGTTATTTCAAGTCAAACTAAGGGTGCTTTACTCCCTGCTTGGATGTTTTAAAGTGCTTTTTTATTGAAAGGAATATAAGGAACCTCTTGTACAAAAACAGACTTTAGAGTTATGTATGTGGGACAAAGTTAAACAAATGACAAGTGAGGGCTTTTGCGGTTTGCCAAAACAACAAAGCCCCCACAGCTCCATCTCTGTGCCTGTTTCTCACCTAACCCAACCTCAGTTTGAGGAAGCATTTCCAACATTTTGACCACCATTACTGCTCCTCAAAACTTTACTGAGTTTAAACAATCTTCAAAGTATCTAATCATATTTATGAAGCCAAAGAGAAGCTCCGTTAGCGTCCAGCTCGGTCTGTTTGGGGCTCACTGCAGTGAGCAGTGAGTGAATGAAAGCTGCAGGCTATTGGAGACAACACTCACTACTACGGCCAATACTTCTTTCACTGCCGTGTTCGGTACTAATCTTCCTCCAAGGCATGAAACTCAATTATACATTAAACAATGTTAAACTGCCAAACAACAAATGCACAGTTCTGCCAGCTTGGGGAAAACAAGCACTGGGGGACAAATACTCGTGTCTGTTGTCATTTTCATCAACAAAACTTCTCTTGTCTTGTACGAGTAAACACTACAAGCATCAAATCTCAGAACTTAGAAGTCTATCATTGAGCTTTCTTTTCTGTTTAAGGCCTTTTCTTACAGCTTGTTAAGGAAATTAAACTACAATTACACATGTAATTGAAAACTGTAGCAAAAGACAAAGAAACAAGAGTCTCCTTTAGTGTTATTTGGATGCCTTATTGTCCATTAACAAGCCAACCTCTTGACTTTCATCATTTAAACATACTCAGACAACAGCAGGTCCATTTAATTGTGCATATTCTTCTGAGATCCATACATGCCCTATCATTTAGGGTAAATAAAGCACATTATCCCACCCTCTGCTCATCCTAAGAGACATCAATACTTAGTCGAGTGCCGGGGGAATAGAAGAGTGGGCTGGCAAAGCTGGCCACGTTGTTGAAATAAGCACTTTTACTCCCGCACAGACAGCAGAAATCTGACAACGATACCTTGCACAATGGCCATTGTGGAAGGCGAAACCGTGAGGAGAGAGCAAGCAAACGGGCTAATTTGCAGCATGAACAAAAGGCTGTCTGTGACGGCTCTGCGGTGACACGTTTCTGTTGCATTAGGGATGGAGAAGGGATTAGAGTCGAGTATGTGATCCTGTCTTGTCTGACTGTGATCTTTTTAGAAAAGATGCTGCAAGGCTGACAGAAAAACGTCTGCAGAAAACAAAATAATGGGAGCCATGACAGAAGTATCTCCCTCCTACATTTATCCTTCAGTCAAACTTGAGAAAGGCTGTAAACAAAGGCAGCCATTGTAGCAGTCACCTTTGTTAATTTGCTCTGTTGTTTACTGAGTTTTACATGAAGGCGTCCTCTCTGACTCTTTGTTCCTAACAAGATTACAGCCTCAGCACGCGCTGGCTGCTACTTCAGACAAACCCAAAATATCAAAGATGCATTCCTTTCATTTCAAACATGGAGCCTGTTTTTACATGTTTTGTGGTCTAAATAACTGATTGGTACAAAGTTTTGACTCAGAAAAATCATCTGTTTGACTATAATGGAACATGTTTGCCTGTGGGGATGAATTGCATCAACCACAGTCTCGGATTGGGCAGAATCCAATTTTTAACATTGTTAAACATTCCCAAAATGTTTGCATGGTTTTCAGTATTACTGCCGCATCTTTATAAATCACATTAAAGGCCAAGCATTTCTAAATATGCACAGTGCTCCCACTGAGGTACACACACACCTACACAGCTTTCATTTTTTTTTTTTTAAGATAGATTTTTGGGCCTTCCATGCCTTTACTCAGAGAGGAGAAGGATAGAGTCGGAAACAGGGAGAGATGGGAGAGAGACATGAGGGAAAGGAGCAATAGGCATGAATTGAACCCAGGCTGATTAAATGGGGTGTGACCTAACCACTCGGCCAGGGCTGATGGGCCAAACTAATGGGCCAAATGCAGCCCACGGTCCACTTTTGATTGGCCTGCAGCAAATTTAGAAAATACAGTAAAATATGGCCCACGTTAGAGCTTGAAGCTTATGCATGGCTGTATTGTACTTCTTAGGTTCAGCACAAGGCAGTGCTACCATGCTAATTCTGTAAACAAACAATTTGACAATGAGAATTTTTTAATGTGTTTTTTAAATTTGTGAATATCTCAATTTATAACGCCCTGAATGATTACCACAGAAAATGGCAGCACCAATAGCATTCTAGGTGCGTAGCCAGTGGTAGCCAGGGCCAAATAGGGCCCCATGAAATCTGATTGGCCTTCCCAAAGTCCTTGAGTTGACTGGCTATACTTTATTATCCTCAAGTTTCGGTAAATGAAAGTGCCACCACCATTCTTATTCGTTTCAGTACGTGGCCCTCAGTGGAAAAAGTTTGGACACCCCTGCACTAGGCCACCTCTGCTCCCTCTCATTACATTTTTTAGAAAAATGCTTCAGGGCACTGAAGTGAAGTTTTCTCTCTTTTACCTCTCCTTCTCTGCACATTGGCCCACATTCCCATGCTTGCATTTGTTTCATGAACATTAGGCTCATGTGCATTTATATCTATGATAGGTATGCTGCGGTTAAACGGTTAAATTTGTGTGTCAACTTAGCGGGTGCGAGTGTGCGCAGATGGCTTAGTGGTTTAAGGTGCTACCCATGTATGAGGCTGGCCGGGGTTCGAACGCAGCCTGTGGCCCTTGGTCTCATGTCTCTCCCCGCTCTCTTCCCCGTTTCGGACTCTATCCACTGTCCTCCATTGTCCAATAAGGGCACAAAATGCCTAAAAAAATTTTTTTAAATAAATAAAATTAGCCAGTGCAAGGTTTATGAGTCGGTTAAACTAATGACCCATTTTTCATAAACGCAGGCTTGAAACCCCACTCTATAACGCTCTTTTAAACTTTGATGAACCTCCTGCCACTAGAGGCCGCTGTCGCTTCAGTTAATCGCAGCTGCCTTCCTGTCTAAGCTTTCCCCGGCACCTCCCTGGATGTATAAATGAAAAGCTTAGCGTTAAATTAGTGGTTAGCATGTATGACAGTTTTTATAGTAGTAAAAGGAAATAAAGTGGTGTGTAGGCTTATGAGGGTTGAACTTGAGTATGACTACTTAACTGAAGAGGCCACACATCACAGCATGATATAAATCTGCAAAAAGGAGGGAAGGCTGGTGGAGCTAGCTGCTAATGTTAGCCACGCTGTAGAGAGTATATAAGGCTCCCATTACACCTGCTGACACAATGAGCCTAAGAGGAATTCAACTGTTTTCTAAGGCTTTCCTCCTCTTTAGACTAGTCAACTAAACGAAATTTAAATGAGTGTTTGGCCAGATTGGGAAATAGACACTTAGGAACATCCTTTGTTCTGCTGCCCTGTCTGAAAGGGTGATGAAAGCTGCATTTGATTTGATGGAGTCCAAAGCAGAATGCTTGTTTCACAACGGCAGCTCCACCCTGCTTAGAGTTGAGCTTTGAAGCATCTCACATCATTTCTCATCACTGATTTAATCTCAGAGATTAAAGCATCTTTAAGATGTTAATCACCTTAGATTGCATTACAACAGGCAGGTGAGAGCACAGCCCGGTGTTGTCACATGATGTGCGAGGACGAGCCTGTCTGAATAGTGGGTCCTTTTATGACAGTTTAGATTAAAAATTAGCACCAACAGGATTTAAATCCTCACTTCTATTGTTTTCAAACATTGGTAGTGTTGCTGCTGCTGGAAACAGACACTCTGGAGGTGTTTATTATAAAAATGTGCGAATTACAAAGCAGTACAATGGCTATTTTTAATCTACTGTATTACAGTGTTGGGCAATGCTACGTTTTGAGAAAATACCCAGATGCTATTTCAGCTTTTTTCTTCCATGAATAGACAAAAAAGTCTAACTTTAGGACACTAGATTCATTTGCCAGGTACTGTGCCGAAGCAGGTTAGTCACCCCTCCCTGCTCTGTACTCACAGTGCTCCAAGCCCACCTGGGTCTGAGCATGGATTTGTCATCACATCATAAGATTACATATCCAGTTAACAAAAGTGCAAGCCCAGATCTTGCTCATAAATAGGAAAAAAATACACTTAGAACAATGCAGCAAGTTCACTCAACTTTATAACTTATTTTGATCCGTTTTGGTCAGATACCACTCTGTAGCGCTTATCTGTAGTTTAAAATGGCTTTGAAAAATCTCAGTAGAAAACAGTCCTCTAATACTCTGCATTGTTTAAAATGATTGTAAAGAGGAGCCATTGCTTTGATTGCATGTCAGATAGGCAATGCATAGCCATGCATGTGCGCACAAGTAACCGAACCATACCAAAGCCTACCTCTCTGGTGCATGGGAGTGAACTGTGCTTGGACACGGCAAAGAGTGCTACAGTCAAAAAAAAAAAAAAAAAAAAAAAAAACACCTGGGCTTTGGGGTCAAGCATGCTTGGAAGCAGATTGCCTTGTTGGACTATATTACCCCCAAGTCAGAACGTTTTTCAGAGCTCCGTATCCATCAGCATACCTCTTGCACCTGAGGGAAAATGGGATGTGTTTGATGTTAATTAGATGTGTGACATCCTCTTCTGTTGAGGTTGCAATGCACATTATGGTTCTAGTGTTCAGATCTGTTGGGTTGGAGGTGAGGAATCTGGTTAATTTTGCAGCTATAGAGGTGATATGTGAAAGTTTGTCTCACAGTTTGCATTGAAAGTCTGCAGATAACTCTTAAAGGTTGTGCAACAATAAATAATATTTAACATAAATCCTCCAATGTTGTTGCTCACTTGGATAAAAATGGAAGTTTAACATCTGATGCATGAAGCTGAATACTGCAACAACTCAGAGAAACTGCCGCTACCATTGTTGTTTACAGGCTATGAATAAACTTGACGTAACAATTTTAGCATGCGACACGGTCCATATTTAAACTTCGAAAGTGTCAAAGATTTCCAAAGTTTCCTCTCTGTGCCTCGACATCCTGGGAGTGTGTTTGTTGATCTGCTTGGTATTCACACAGGCTCCGTGCACAAGTCAAGCATGGCAGATATGCCAGTGCAAGTCTTCGCAAAGCCCAGAGCTGAAGGTACACTCTGACTGGGCACAGGAACAGAACTCTTCACAGCCTGACTACAAACACATGGTCCCTGCAGAAACACTGTTTGTGTGTGCACGTGCATGGAGAAAGGACTGTGTATATTTAGACTGATGCATTCATTTGCAAACACGGGCATGAAAATCTCCTCAATCACTCTGCTTGGCTTATCTGCTGCTGCTTCAAAGGCCCATCTTAACTCTCTGAAAAAGCTCCAACACTACGCTAAGTTCCCATGACTGAGATAAAACTCATAAAGCCCTGTTTATTACAACCATTATGGAATAATTGCATCATTTTCAACGCTATTAAAAAGCTTTCTCTTTTGCTCGATTCAAACAGATTTGGTCTAGATTTGTCTTGATCAGCCCTGTCAGACTAAAGTTCATCCTATTCCCTGCTGTACGGCGTCACAGGCTGAATTCCCATCACAGACAGAGGCATGAGAGGGCTGTAACATAGAGAGAAAACAACAGAGAGAGATGGACGGAGAGAGAAAGAGAAGCAGACAAACACAGAGATGGAACTCTCTGTGGCTTCGGTTCAAAGCCGACTGCACGCCGCCTCTGTTTTAATGTTAATTCAACCAAACGGACAACAAGTGTCGCTCTGCTTCTCTAGGCAATTAATCTTGCGTGAGCCAAGCAAAGAGAGATTTCAGCGAGGGGCTAAATAAGTCTGCATAATTTTTCTGAGCCAATTACCGTGACAGGAAGCAGAGGGGAGGAGGAGGAGGAGCGGGGATGAAGGGAGACGAGGATGGTTGGACAGAACGATGAGGGAGGAGGTTATGGGAAGAGAAGACCTTCAGGGGGAGAGAGACGAGTGAGCATATGTACCAGACACGGAGGAAAAAAGAGAGAGGAGATGCTGAGATAAGGAGCCAGACTGGGATGAGATTTCTGAAAGCGATAAGCTTGGTTTAAGAGGAAAAAAAGGGGCTGATATGTGGATTTCTCTGCAGGAATTAAAGACCTCTATGAGAATTTTGTACCAATATGACCATGCAAACAAACTTATAAGGCAGTACTTTACACATATAGTTTGATACAGGAACATTTAATATTATTACAGTACATTAGAAACCATGTTATGTGAACTCTGAGCTCCGTCTGCCAATCGGTTGTCAGCATGTTCCATTCTAGGATACTTTTCCATGTTTAAAATGGCACCTTTTCTGTTGTTTTGAAGGTAAAAGACACATAATGTCTGTACATAAAAATGCACCGTGAAAGCATCAATTGACTTCAAAGGAATTTTATTCAAGTGTTATAAACCAGTGGTTCTCAACTGGTGGGTTGGGACCCAAAAGTGGGTCACGAAGACCTTTTCAGTGGGTCATGGATGTGTGCCTGGGGGGAAAAAAAAAAATCAACAAATTGTCTATGAGACTATAATACATGCATGTTTTTTCCTGTTTCATTGTTTTGTTATACCTTTTGTACTGTCTTAAACCAAAGCTCTACTATTTTCTATTAAATTTATCTGATAGGCCAAAAACATCTCCAAAATTTGGGACACAATTCTCATTTTAGGAGTTGATGGTGGGTCCCATGACTCAACCAGTTGAGAACCACCGTTATAAATTTTGGTTACATCTTTCACAATGCAAGTTTGTTGAAATACATCTGAGACAGTGGTGCACAATTTGGTAATAATGTGTGGTCGTGATTACACTGCAATTTGCGGTTGCAATTACAATAAAAAACCTAAATGATATCATGAGTCTACTTACTTGGTTATCAAGAAAAATGCAGAGAATAATGACAGTTTAGAGGTGTGTATTTATCAACTCAAAACATGCAAATTTTATGAAGGAAAAAAAAAACACAAGGGCTGACATTTTTATGGTGCTACTTTTAAAATAACTTAATATTTTCCAAAAGAATAAAAAATAAAATATATAAAACTATGCAACAAACTGCAATAGTTGCACTGTTCAAAGGCAATTCTGTAAACCTCTGGTACTACTAAAGACAAAAATAATTGCAGCCTTTCATGCTATAATGATGCATAACCTGACATTGTGATTGGTTGTTTCAAAGTTCTTAATGCATCAATATGTCTTCTCGAATTGCCAATGAATGCTTATAAAGAGGTACTGAAAGCAGCAAGGCAAACAATGTTATCCTAGCCTGTTATGGCGTGAAAATGGCGAGTAGCAGCAAAGACAGTAGCAGAAGCTGTGCTGAAATATTTCCTGCTTGGTATGAAATCAGCTTAGGTAACTTGTGTCAACGTCCCGTTGACATTTCTTGTGATTTATGTCTTCTAATTTTGGCTTTTGTGTTGAATCTGTGGCTTTAAACAATATGGCTGTCTCATTCCCTACCAAGCACATAATAACATCCACGTTGAAACACTCTTTACTGAAAAGGATGTAGAGATGCAGAATGTCTGAGCAGTTTAAAACCAGGTATGATGTAAGCACAAATTTTAGCCACTCCAAGGTCACTAAAATAGACACTGAAGCCAGCATGAAACTGATAAAAAAAAAAAGGCATGCTACCCAGGCTGGGTTATTTGATTTGTTTTTTGTTTGTTTTCTTACTCTTTCAGAAAAAAAGTCATTTTCTGAGGGTTACTGGACAAACAGCTTTGTCTCATTAACTACGGGCCAGTCAGACTGACAGAACATATAGTATAACAAGAGTTCAACAGGCAGGAAGGTTGGAGCAGTGGGGAGATCAACAAAAACATGTTTTCACAAAGAAAAGCTTTCAGTGCAGTTCTTTGCTCCTCTTTACATAAGGGAATGTCCAGCTCTGGTAGAACTGCCACAATAACTTCATGTGAGCTAACTGTTTCACCAGCAGCAGCCTCTGTTTACCAGCTTACCATTCATATAAATCGGACCCAAACAGTCCAGATTTAAGAGTTATGAGACAGATCTGACGGTAGACACATCTGGTCAGTTCATGAGGTTTGCAAGGTAAGACTGAAATGGCTGTATGGTCAATGCCATATTTTAGAGAAACCCCCTTAATTTAAGCTAAAAGTCAACACTTCAGTTGCATCTTGTTCAGTCATAGCAATACGAACGAAAGCCTTTATGTTGCATTCTGTGCTATTCAAAAAGGAGGCCAGGGCAGAATGCCCTCAAATTAAATCTCAGTGGGGTTTTTTGCCCTTTCCGGTAACAGAAGGTTTGAAGTTTCATTTCTCTCCTGACAGCACCACATTTCCTGATGTGGTTGTAAACAATGAAAGAGCTTGAGAAATGGATGCTGTGCAAAGCGAGCAAACTTGCTGCATGTTGCTGTTGCTACGGACATCAAACTTGTCCGTAGCAACGTGAGTGATGTTTGGTCAGTCACCTGGCTGTTCTTAATGCTAGAGAAATACATGCTGATGACAGGACAGCAGAAGTGTTACTGGTAAAGGTAATTACCGCCCACCACTATTAAACTATCAAAAACAGAATTTATGACATGTTTTTGTCCTCCTCAGTGCAAAGGAAGAGCTCAGTGACTTCTGGTGTAAACTGGAAAGAAGTAAGTGGTCAAATATGGCACCAGTGTTGTGTTTCTGCTGACTGAAAGCCACTGATTACTCTGTGAGGGCAGGAGATTAAGTCTGCTGCCTGTTCACACATCCTGCACACATTTTTTTTTTTATTTAAATTTTTTTATTTCCAATAAGCAACATAAATACAGGACAAGACCATTATCATCCAAACATAACATTTTAAAAAGTGAAGAAATAAATAATTTTTTTATTATCCTGCACACATTTACCAACACAGAGATGTTTTAAAAGTTAAGATCCAACTCCTTCAGCCTTTTTGCAGATATCGTTGCTCCTCCATATCCTGAACCTATTAGGGAAACAAGTAGTAAAAGATGTTAATAAAGGCCTACATGTTCATCTGGCCTGCCTAGAAACGGATCAATCAATCCGCGGCGGCACCAAAGTCAGCATTCAGGTAAGAGGAAGTGATGCTTTCTGAGAGGACAGCACAGACAAAGAGCTTTTTGTCTGGGAACACTCAGCTTAGCATTCAGAGATGCTCTTACTCAGACAGATAACCGTTATTATAGATGCTGTTAAAGCTGAATGATGCCGCTGATGGACACATTTGAGGAAGCTCTTACAAAGAGATGATTGGGCCTCTTTGGAAGAGATCAGAACTATTTCTTTTCTCTAACTGCGGTGTGACAGTGGAGGGACATTTTAAGGTATAGGAGGGTGTTTGAACTTCACCACAGAATGCTGTTAAATCCACATAGGTGTGGAAATGTTTGACCCAGGCTGGGCCTGTTTCATGTATCCTCTAAGAATAACACCGGGGCCCTCTGGTTACATTTAAAGCTTTCTTTGGCGACTGCAATTACCGACACTTTTGGAGAACCAACTGAGGAAATACGGGGTCTTTTGGAAGTTGTCATGTTCCTCTGTAAGTGATTCTGACAGCAAGTGCAAAAACAACACCAGGGACGGAGAAATCCCCCGAACTCTGAGTCTGTCAGGTTTTTCTAAGGGTCAGTGGTTTGTGTGTCTGGTCTACCTACAGGTCTGGACTTTTCTTTTTAGAAATAACACTGTGAAAATACACAAAGGAATATATGACAGGAAACGGGGTCTTGGTTTTGGGTGTAGGGTGTGTTGGAGTTGAGTGTGGCTATTTTAGATGTATGGTGTTTTATGTGATGGTAGGCTTGTTTTTCTGTAAAAGCCATCTTTAAAAACAGCTGATGCTAGAAAAGGGTTAATGATGGAGCGGAGACGGACTGAACAGGAATCTGGTCGGATTTAGGGGTATTCCTGACTCATGCATTAAATGCATATGAATATGAGGCTGCAACAAGCTTTAAACTATAAAGGAGGAGGCTGGGGTGGAGGATATGAAGCCTTTACGCGCCAAAGATGCAAAATTGCGACAAGCAACACTGATGAATTAAACAGGCTCCAGCCTAATGCCTAATGTTGTTAATACTGTACACCAGGAAATGGCAGAGATGAGTAAGTTCAATCCCAGCAGCATTTGTGGGTGTGTTTCTATTCAGACTGATGGTGCGTCTGTGAGCAGCGACATGGAGTCCCTGCACCATGACAGTCCACAAGCAGCACATACCGAAGCCAATGCTTTGCCTCACCCTGGCCGGGGAGGAAGTAATCGACGTATGCCAAGGCTGGGGCGTGATGGGGATATCGGAATGGTCAAAACACCGCAAATAGAGACAGAAGTAGGGAATGAAAAACACAGCGGAGGTAGGGCAGCCATGTTAGAAACCGTGAGAGAAAACACACAGCCAATGGCGGTGGAGGCTGCCTGGTGATGTCAGAATATGCAAATAAAATGAATGAATTTACTCCCATCACAAACTGTAGATCATACTGAAGATTTTTCTCATTTACAGTATGCCTTTATCTCTGACCACTTTCGCGCTACAGCCTTCAGAATCTTGATATCAAAATTGAATATTTTCTTGAAAAAACTCTGGCACCCAAAGGGTTAAGCTTTCCCAGCAGCGTGATGCATCAGCTAATGCAAGCAGGGATTAGTGAGAAGTATTTAAAAATATTGTTTTGACCTTGTTTTTTACTGATTAAGAAAAACATATGTAAAAACCGAAAAGGAGGATTTTTCTTCACCATTTAAAAAAATTGACACGTGAATGTTTGTATAACGTGCACAAAGTTTCTGCTTCTGCAAAAAAATGAATGCATCAAACTGGTATTTTGACACATTTCAAGTAAAAAAAAAACGCACTTTCTGCGATTTGTAAATTGCAGCAGGCACTATTGCAATTTAATCTAATCAATGTTGTAATGCCCTTGTCCTTGCCATGAACATTAGGCTACATAGTAAGCATAAATGTCAGATATGAATATTAAATCAGAGCTAAACTGACATGACACCCACTCTAAGGGTGTAGAGAAAGCTCTGCATTGATGTTAAACCCACATTTTAAAAAGGATCTGTATAACAGGGATGTCTGGGTACCCCGCTAAAGGGATTCTGCAGCTTAACTGAGCCCCTCTGCAGCCTGCTGCAGCAGAGTTAGCAGCAGAAACGGCTGCAGTGTCCCCAGGGTTTGGTGTAAATGAGATTTGCTGGGGGGGGTGATTGGGTGTGAGGCAGGCCTGGAGATGGACCTTTATGAAATAACCCCTGCAATCTCTGCCAGAGCAGGAGGAGAGAGCTGCAGACTTTTTACCACTAGTGCTTCTGAATGGAAAAAGGGTTGTGAGTGCACCATGAGAGAAGTCACATGACATGTGATGGGGCACAGTCCTCCATGTATAAACATCAACCATCTCTTATAAAACCTTAATGTGAACTTTGATTCAGTCTGACATCAAAAACACAGACAAAACAAGAATCTTCTCTTTGCTTGTGATGAGGGGATCCAAATCAAAGAGACATTGAGGACATGAGATTAGCTTCCCCTCTGTTTCAATGTTTTTATGGCTTTGACATGCTATTCTGCAGAGAAATCTGGAGATAAAAAAAGTTCAACCTGCATACAAACAGGATCAAAGAGCTCCAGAGGAAGCTACAGCAGTCTGAAGAGTTGGTTAACCTTAAGTTATCACAGTTTTACTATCAGTGGCAAAGGCTATCAGTGAGATGACTTAATAGACGAGTAAAGACACAATGTCTGAATCTGTCTGTGCTCACAGCTGACTGGACTGTCTCTTTAGTGGACAAAAACAGCTATGAGATCTGAATGCAATCAGCAGCCCTGCTTATGATTGAGATTTCTCCATGCACATTACATTAAACTCCCTTTAAAAATCTAACAGATGTATTCAGCACAGCAGATTTCATTAAAAACCAAGGACTCCAAGCTGTTTGGCTCAAGTGTAGAATAATAAACCACCCAACACTTGAATTTCTTTTAAACGTTTTATTCAAATATGGTGATTAGAGCTTCATGAATAGCACGCTGAAACTACATGTTCCTCTGCTGTCAAGGGTCACGACTGTGTGCTTGATAACGACTTTAGCTTCTCCCTGCTGGGTGGGAGCACTCAGAGGCTGAGCAGCAGGAGCGTCTGTGGGTGAGTTGTGTATCTGTGGTGTCTGCTTGCATCATCCACAGAATCAGACTTATTGGTGTCTCTGTTATGACAACCGAGCCTGTTAGACATCGTGCTGCTGCTGCTGCTGTTTGTGTGTTTATCTGTGTTTGCATCATCTTCATCAGAGTCTCTGTTATGGAGACGGCGCTCACTAAAAGTTAACAGTGACTGAGCAGACGTGGAGCTCAGGGTCACGCTCAAGGTCTGACACATGGACGCAAACTCATGAACCGCCACGGGGACTGAACTCTGGCAATGCAATCAGACCTCTGGAAGTGCAGGTTTTCTCCTGATACATGACATGATTCTCCTGCCAAGTTTCTACTAAAAAGAACAATGTTTTGGAAATACATCTGGAAATATTTTGCCCCATACAAACCTCAGCTTCTTGTAATTTAGGAAATAATAAACAGTGTTTCATTTGATTCAAGTGCTTTTTCTCCAGAACTGCAGCATAACTCTGGAGCTCTGCAGAAGAGATATGAGACATGAGATCTTCCCTTTCCGCAATATACAGTTATTGATCACTTTATTAGGTACACCTGCTCAACTACTTATTAAAGCAAATATCTAAGATGCTAAAGCAAAGTTCAAATTGAGCAACCGTGAAGACAGGTGATTTCAGTGACTTGGCGTGTGCCGTATGTTCATGTTGTTTCTGTTAACCTCCATCCCTGCCAATAACATCGTGCAGCAGAAATCAGGACTCATCAGACAAGGCAATATTGTTAAAATCTTCCTTTGTCCAATTTTTCTGAGTTTATGTGAATTGAGGTCTCAGTTTTGTCTTCTCCACTGAGGGCAGTGGTTCTCAAACTTTTTGCTTAGGGGCCCCCTACTTGTATCTAACAAAACCTGAGCCCCCCCCCCAGAATTGACACAAAAAAAACAGTGATACATTGTGGCCAAAATTAGCATACAATTTTATTATATTTTGTGTAAATACAAACAAAGTAGCCCTCAAACTAGCAGTAGCAGAGATCTCTGGCTTCCCTCCAAGTCCTAAGTCCCCTGTCGGGAACCAAGGGTCTTTAAGGCATTGATTCTCAACCTTTTCAGCCCACGACCCCGAAAATAAAGGTGCCAGAGACCAGGGACCCCCACCGTACCTAAAGGTGGTTGAACACAACCATGCACATTCAAAAATAGTCATGTGAAGACAAGGCCGCCCATAAGGGGGGATAAAGGGGAGAGCTTCTGGGGCCCAGCCTGACGAGGGGGTCAATGAAGGTCAGCAAAATCATGGTCCACTGTAAAGTTAAGCTGTGATATCCATATTCTATATCTAACCTGAATAATGACCACTTATCAAATGAACAAAAATATTTCATTTCTTTTGTGACAGTAAACAGCCTTCTTAAAAATTTAAATATCTTTCCTTAAAAACAGAATTAAAATGGGTTAAAAATGACAACAAATTGGTGGAAAATGTGGTGAAATGTGATTTTAAAAGTAGCAAAACTGGGTCAGAAGTGGCAAAAAATGGGGCAAAAAATGGGGCTGAAGTGGCAAAAATAGGCCAAAAAAGTGGTAATGGGGGAATACAAGATGGCCAAAATGGGTTTAAAGTGACAAATGGATAGAAAAAAATGGGTTAACTTAGACAAAAAAAAGGCAGAAATTGGGAGAAATGGGTTAAACTGGCAAAAATGGACATAACAAATCATAAAATGTGATTAAAATAGGCGTAAAAAGTGTTTCATAGTGGCAATAATGGGTTAAAAGAGGCAACAATAGGCAGACAGTGGCAATTATTGGTTCAGAGGTGGGAAAAACGAGAAAAAAGTGGTGGAAAGGGTTTAAAATGGACAAAATGGGTTTTAAGTGGCCAAGTGTTTAAAATTTGGCAAAATTGATGGGAAAAAGCGATGAAAACGGATTAACATTTGGCAATACTGGTTTAAAGTGGCAAGTTTGTAATTTCAAAAATATTCCCTATTTTTCTTAGGCATCTGGAGCCCCCTTCTCAGTGTCTTGTGAACCCCCACAGGGGCCCCTAATCCCATGTTGACAACCACTGCTTTAAGGTACTTCAGCTGTATTGACTGGTAATTAAGCTCTAGGGACTGGCCTCAGAGCAAGGACTCTATTGAAACTGTTAGCGCTCTTATATTGTTAGTTTCGGCCCTTTGCTGCTTGTTTTTGGGGCCTTAACGTGCCTAAAAAGTCCCAAAAAATTCCAGACAATTGGGCATTTTTTTGTCCAATTATGGAACTGTGTAAGTCCCAAACATGAGAGACTGAGAGGGACTGGGTAAGAGCTACATGCATGAAAATCGGTATACATATGTATCATGATTAGACGAAGAACAATGTCTCCTGGGACCATCCTGTAAAATGTACAGGAAGTGCACTACAGACACTTGATCGTAAATTTTTGGTCATGTTTGGCCGTTCAGCTGATGGATAAGTTGTAGATGGCTTGTGTAAATTCTGTGTAAAAACGGGGAAGTACCAGCAGAAAGAGTGACCACCTCACACGTCATGAACAGTCTCTTCTGTACTGCATGCCTTTAAAGTAGCCCTCAAGACCAGATCTGACACGATCCAAATAGGCCACTGGATTTTTCCTACTTCCACATGTGCTCACAAACACTCTACATCCTCTCCCCTTTAGTCTCTTCATATATCATAAACAACAGGATGTCTTGACGTCTGGGTCAGCTGCTGCTTGCAGGATTAAAAGGTTCTGATCTGATAAAACCACCAGAAATGTTGAGCGTCTGGCTACCAGTCAACAATCTGCTTATTCAACACTCCTGCAGAGTTCCTGAGATCTCAAAGAGAGAGGAAGACATACAAACGCACTTCTCCACGGCGGCCAGCACCAGCTTGGCACTTGTTGATTAGCCATAATGGCTTTAACATGCGCTGAGAGCAGAGATCCAGCGGCCTTTTCTCCCCTCATGTCACAGTCTGTAAATGAATGAATGAATGGCAGGATATCAGGCTGCTCCATCACGTCCGGCGGCCCCTCAACCTGCAGCGGCAGATAGTGTTGCTATCTGTTTACCCTGCCTGTCAGGCAGAGCGTGTGCTGTGAAATATCTATTGTGCTTGTATTGACAGCGATAAATATGTGAAAACACAACAGATGTGCTCGATAGCGCTCAATTCTAAACCGCCGTGGTCATGTGGCACCTTTGTCTGGAATTAAGAGATTGAAAAAAGTCTTTTGTTGTGTGATTTTGAGCATTTAATCAAAGCCAGGCAGAATGAGATCATATGTATGCTGCAGGAACAAATTTCCATTGTGCAAGACTGGTACTGTAATAGTGCTACTTTTATCACCCTTGATCCTGATCTGTTCTTGGTGTCAGAAGATAGAAGTCTCACACTGAAATCAGTATCAATAAGGGAAAATCTCTCATACAAACTTTATTGGTAACAGCCCTCATGGTCAAAAAATACATGCATTTTTCTGAGACTGTGTCAAAGCAGAGCGCTGTATACTTGAAAAATCTCTAGCACTGATTTTCTTTCTGACCTTTTCATGCCTGCTCCTATAGGGCAGCTCTGTAACAATGCTACTCTGCTAAAGGAGCCAACAATATGCCAGCTGTAACATAACACACGTCCTCTAAAATAATACGTGTTTGGGTTACCTCCACTGTAACAATAGGAGGATGGGGGCTGATGTGAGTGGAGTGGAGGGGACATGATTAAAAAGGGTCCTGGTTCTGGGGGTCAATGAGTTTGTTATGAGAGGAAGGTCTTCCTTGTTGGAGCTCTGGCAATGAAAGCAGAATGGGTGATGAAAAGCTTCACAAAAGTGATTGTGTGTGGGTTTATATGACGTCTATGAGGACAAACCAGTCATCTGGAGGTACTTCAGTATGCAAATGTCTCAATATTAGGACTTTTGCTTTATCAGATATTTTTTGTTTAAAAAGTCTGTTTGTTTTAAGATTCCAGTAGATTTCAGACACAATACTCTGATTAAAATGAAGGAAAGACTGAACATAGTACCAGAGAATTCTATCTTTCCTGCAGTGAGGGTATTTCTAAACCAGGGGTGTCAAACTCAATCACAGCAGGGGCCGGATTACGGATTCAGGTCTAATCTGAGGACCTTACAGGCTCACCTTTTTAACCAGAAACTGTCAACCTCGCTTCACCAGTAATTAAATATGAAAAAAAAAAACTTTAGCACTGATGATAAATGATTTTGACATTTTAAAAGTTAAAAAGATGTTTAAAGGCTCACAGTCTGAAAAAAGTAAATGTATTAGTTCAAAAAGGTCAAAACATGAAATTGAAATGGAAAAATAATGTTTCTTAAGGGCAAATGTATTAATAAGAAAATGAAAATCATGAGTTTAAAAGGTCAGAATATGAAATAAAATGTGTAATCATGAAATTAAAAGTCAAAAAATGATTCAACATTTTAAATTGTGAGTCTAAAAGGTCAAACTATGGGATTATGAAGTCAAAGTCTGGAATTGAAAATATGAGATAAAACAAAATAATTGGTCAAAAAGGTCAAAATATCACTGAAAATTTAGAAATATGAATCTAAAAGCTCAAAATATTACATGAGAAGCCAAAATCATGGGTTGAAATGCTCAAAGTACGAAATAAAAAGTCAGACTCCTAAGTTTGAGTCCTAACTGTGAGATGCTAAATTGAAAACGTGAAATTAAAACACAGAGTAATGTCTTTTCCCACATTCCAGATTTCTTATCTAATTTTTTTATTCCTTACTTTTTTTAGACTTTGTGGCTTAACCAGGATATCTGAAATCATCAAGGATAAGTTCACATTTTATACTTGGGGAAATCTGCAGACCTCAGACTGATGGGCCAGTTGGAACAGAAATATGAGATTATCTTGTAGGCCGGATTGAACTGTTCCACGGGCCGGAGTTTGACACCCCTGTTCTAACCCATTAATACTGAACATGGGTATCACATGTCGAATGCATGTGTCATAAATTACACTGAACCATTTAAACCAGTGATTCTCAACTGGTTAAGCATCAGGGCCCATGATCGCCGCCTCATAAGAAATCCAAGCCAAAATTTTAGTGCAAGTTCACCTGTTAAAATTCATCTAATGAAAAAGTTTTAGACTTTATAGGAAACAAAACACGATGAATCAAAGAGACAGGACAAAGCAAACGTCTGAAAAAAGCCATCACTACTGAAGGACATGCACGCATTTTACTGTACTCAATTTCCCAAGACAGCATGGAAATTTGGGTTATTTCTTCATGAATTAATTATTCATCATGGTTATAGCAAATTTGTTGTCAAAGTTAAAGAAGACTGATTAGTTGAAACTTGGATGAGAAGACCAAAATTAACCCATTAAACTCAGTAAAATCAAATGCATGGATGTACATCTGCATAGGACCTCCATACATCAGAGACTTAGGTCTGTTGCTCTACCAAAATTTATTCTTGACCCACTGAAATCAGCTCTGCAACCCACTCTTGGGTCCAAAAATAATTGCAAATAGATTTTTTTAATCATTCTAATCATTCAGTTTTTTTAATTCATTCTATCTAACACTGATAAAGCTTAGAGTTAGTTCAGGAAGTCATACCCCCAGCCACAATCAGCTGATAGACAGCTAATACCAATTACTGCCTCCCAGCTCCCACAGCCAATCACAGCTCTTCCTCTGAACACAGCAGTCCATTTAAGGTATGATGTACTTCTCACTAATCACTGCTTGCATCAATGCAGATGCACCACACTATCAAAGCTTCACTTCCTCCACCCAAGCCACCTCCTTTATAGCTTAAAGCTTTTTGCGCCCTCATACTCTACAAGGGATTAATTGCCTTGAAATAATTGTATTGTTTTCAAAATATTTTGTCATAAATGTATCTATCCATATCGGTAGCTATGCACTCCCTGGACAGTCAAAGCCACTTGACTAACCCAGGGAGTTTCTTTTGATCAGAGCCTTCCCTGGAGAGTCAACCTGCAAATTAATTTTGTAATTCAATGGCTAAATGTATGATGATAGTGTTACTGACTGAATGTAGGTTATGAAGTTATTATTATAATATAGAATGCTTTATTGCTTGATTTTTTGCTTTATTTTGTCGAAAAACACAAAAGATAAGGAACCTAATAATCACATATTAAATCACAACCACAATAGAGAGGGGAAACATTGCATTCAGATTATTTTTGCAAATTGTTCAGCCCTAATGCACGGCCTCCTGATCCTAAATCCTCACCATATCAACATTATGCCTCATACTGCAGTGAGAGCAAAGGGTCACTGGGAGGTCAAAGGGTCACAGAACTACAGCGGCCCTGTTTGACAAGGAAAAGTTAACTTTTGAGGACATTTAACCCAAAAAGATTTACATAAAACCACAGATCCTCAGTTCAACATTAAACAAAATTTAACTTCCTAATGTTCTCACCCATGGCGGAAGCGATAACATCATGTACTCATGCGGGAAGGAATTACAAATGAACCCAAAATGGTAAAATAATCCACTGTTGACTCATTATTCCTGCATGAACTCGCAAAACTCACATGATCTCTGCCTGCTGATCAGGGCTGTGCACCGCGGCACAGTGCTCTAGACACCAGTGGTTCTCAACTGGAGGGACCAGCTGAGAAGCATGGCTCTAGACACCAGTGGGTGAGGTCTCTGTCCGAGCAAAGCCGTGGTGCTGTGGATCACAGCACAGACGTTGTGTGTGGAAATTGTGGATATGAATTGTTGTACATCTTTGACTGAAAAAAATGCAAAAAATAAAAAAATAAAAGGACACCACAGACGTTAGGATGGTTTTAACCATAGTTTTCTTAAAATCAGCCACATTTACATTTTTAATTCCTCATTTTAATCTAAAGAGTTGGCTGCAGCTCATATACTGATGCAAATGCTAAGCCAGTTAAACACTGCATTATTTCTACTGTGAATGTATTCACTGAATTCATTGAGGACTCCAAGCAGCTGTTTCAGTGCTCAAAGCATGCTGGAATAAGGACAGTTAACAGCCACTTTTTAACCACTTTTTTCCCCTGTTAGAGCATAACTGTGCATGTGTTGGTTTGATGGAAAACTCTCCTCAGTTCGGACAACAAGTGACAGGTGGAAGGCAGAACAACTCAGAATAACAACAACAGCCTGAGAGCTCAATTACCGTAATACTGCTAGTAGATGCACAAACTCCTCATGGTGCACACGTAAATGTTGTTGATTTTGCTGAAAAAATGGGAATCACTGCGCAGGAAGACTTTTTTTTTCTTTAATGGGAGATTTCAAAACCAACTGGAACTTCTGTACCAGGAATATTTATAATCCAGGTGATCCAACACGAGACCAAACACCTGCTATCTGTAGACATGATTTCTAAGCTGGATGGTGCTTGAATGTAACTTGTGACTCTTCAAATATGATCAAATGTGACACCTCCTGGTCTGCTCAGTGATTTCATGGTTATTGCAGGTAATCCATCACAGGTAGCCCAATCTGGATTTATAAATATCCCACACTTCCAGCCACATGCTTAAGGATCGGACCAGTATTTAGTTGCGACAAGCCTCCCCAATTATTCATCCACTTAACAAAATATTCACCACACAAACTACTGCAGAATTATTTTAACCATGCTTACACTGCACAGCACATCATTGAAAATGATCAATCTGACCTAAAAAGTCGACCAAAGACTGAGTTTAATCGTCTTATCAGCTCTAATCTGTGACAGCACATGAGAGAAAACAATTAGTTACTCATCCTGGCACTAAATTAATAGTGATGACTTCTCTAGTGGAAGGAAGAGACGACAAAAACAGCACTGATCATATCACAACATCCTGTTTGTTCCCCTTTAACACTCACTTCCTTCCTGCATCCCTGACACTTCCTGCGGGAAGAATTAAAATCCATTAGTTACCCACACACAGAGAGAATAATGGCTGTTGGTGAGCAAAGGTGGAGACTGCAACATTTATGAGACTTTGTTTGATCTTTAGTTACACTTCTACTAAAATAATCATGCTTATTCCCAATCTTAACAAAGGCTTTTAAAAAGTACGTTTGCAGCAGCGTCCCACTCAGTATAATGGCATTAATTATGGAACTGAAGATTTGATATGCTGTTTGATGCTTCTGTTCTGCCTTGCACTCAACTTTCCTCACTCTCACAAACAAGACCTAAAAGCATGTTACAAACATATATAGCACCAGCATACACACAGAAAGTCAGCTTAGTCCTTCTAGAGGAAGTGCAGCAAACTTCAGTCTCAGCGGGTGCAGCGGAAAGCACCCAGGGGAGCGTGATGTAAGGACTCAGAGCTTTAGATACTAACTTTTCTGTTTTTGCTCTTCTACAGCCAGCAGACTGAGGAGAAACACATCAGGCTCTGTGTTAAACATGAGGCCACACTGACCCCTGGTGGCAGAATGAGGCACATTTACTGCTTCCATCATAGGAGTTTGTAAAATCATCATTTTAAGCAGAAATGTAGGTGGCTAATGAGAATAACAATGAGGCAATGATGGTAATCAGGACAGACCATAATTAAAGTATTTGCTGCTTGTCCTAATCTCTGCTGATGGATACAACCCACCAAACTTCCATGTCAAAATTTATTTTTCCTCAGGGGTGCTGTGAAAAATCTCAAATCTGAAAAAATGCAATTTTTTGCAGACACATCACAACAGAACATAAACAACATCTCAGATGTTGGAACTGAAACATTTTACCATTTCCTAATAAATATTATCACTCATTCTGACTTTGACAGCAGCAGCACATCTAAAAAAAGAGTAGGAACAAGGCCATGTTTACTATTCTGTAGCATCTCCTCTTCTTTTAACAACAGTCTGTAAATATCTGGGGAGAGAGGAGACCAGTTGCTGGTGTTTTTGGAGAGGAATGTTGTCCCATTCTTGCATGATAAATGAGTCTAGCTGCTCAACAGTACTGGGTCTTTTGATTTTTTTGTTTTATGTTGATTAAAGGTCTGGAAACCAGAGCTGGCCAGTTCAGACTCTTTTACTGTGAAGCCATGCTGTTGTGATGGATGTGGTATGTTTAGCATTGTTTCGCTGAAATATTAAAGGCCTTCCCTGTAAGAGACACTGACCAAGGAGGAAATGTTGCTCTAAAACCTCTGTATACTTTTCAGCATTGATCGTGCCTTTCCAGATGTTTCAGCTGCCCTTCTCTGTCCCTACTTTTTTGAGATGTGTTGCTGCCATCAAATTCAAAATGAGCATATATTTTTGAAATGGTAAAAAGTCTCAGGTTTCAACATCTGATATGTTGTTTGTGTTCTATTGTAGGAAAAATGTGGGCTTATGAGATTAGCAAATCATTGCATTCTGTTTTCCATTACATTTTACAAAGTGTCCCAACTTTTTTGGAATTGGGCTTGTTTTTTTAGGCAGAAGGAGTGAGCTAATGGACAAACCTGTTTACATGGTCAATATGGGAGAAAATGTGTGCATAGCTGGAGGCTCACACCAAGAGAAGTCATAAAAAAGCATGAGCATTGGTATCAGTCATCATCTAAACTACTGACTAAAACTCAACAGAAGTAAGAAAGGAGATGGGCTCTGATTTTAACAAGTGGTCCATTTGTATTTGTTACCATTTCACCTTTTAAATGTCTTTCAGACAACAACAACAACAAAGGAAAAAACAAGAGACAAACTACTGACTCTCAAATGGGAGCTGGCTCCCATTACTCACAAAAAGAGTCTGCTCTTTGAACCAGTTTGTCTGCAAACAATGAAGGCTGAACAATTATGGAAAATAATCAAATCTTGTTTTTTTTCTCAGATATTGCAATTGCAGATATGTGATTATTCCTAAACTTCCTAAACATGGGCTGAGCAATTCTTTAAAAATATCTCATTCTGATCATTTTGACTCATATTGCAAATTGGATATGACTGGTTGCATTGATGGTTTTTTGTTATTCCCATGTTTAATAAGAAAAAAAGTACAAAAATGAAGGTAGGATTTCTTTTTGATTGCATGCACAACATCTCTGCTGCAAAAAAAAGTTTTAAACCGCTAATCTGACACAAATTTCAGGTCAAAGAAATATTGTACCTTCTGTGATTTGAAAATTGCAGTCGGCCATATTGCGATTTAATCTAATTTTCGATTACTTGCCCAGCCCTATAAACAACACATCATAACACTTATCTTGAAATGAGTCATCTTTTCAGTCAGCCCCCTACTGGATTTATTTACTAAATACTAAATCAGTGTGACCTGTAAGCAGGGCTGGGCAATTAATAGTAAATGAGATTAAATCTGAAAATGACCTACTGCAGTTTTCAAATTGCAGAGGGTGCAATATTTCTTTAACCTGAAATTAAAAGAAAAAAAAAACTGTTTAAGTTTTTTGTTGTTTTTTTGTTGTTTTCTTTTGCAGCAGAGACATCATGCATTACATGCATTCATTTTAGTGCCATATTTTTAGAATAGTGTAC
Source organism: Cheilinus undulatus (assembly GCF_018320785.1). Classification (NCBI taxonomy): domain Eukaryota; kingdom Metazoa; phylum Chordata; class Actinopteri; order Labriformes; family Labridae; genus Cheilinus; species Cheilinus undulatus. The sequence continues at coordinate 7,490,428 of NC_054877.1, forward strand.
AAAAAAAACCTTTTGCTTCATTTTAGTATGTTTTTCTTGTTAAATATCAGAATTATATTAAAATTATCAATCCATTTAGTACAACAGATATCCAATTTCCAAAACTGAGTCGAAATCATCACAATTACATATTTTTCAAAAGTGCTCAACCCTAGTTTAATCTAATGTTGTGTTGATTACAGTATAGAATTAACTATTGCTTGCTCTTGTTGGAAAATACATGAGATGAGGAACTTAAGAAATAATATTAAATAACAATATTGGGTAAAAAAAAAAACGTCGCAATTAGATTATTTTCCCAAATCGTTCAGCCCTACCTGTAAAGGCATATTTTTGTCTAAATGAAGGAGAAAAGCTGTTAAAAAGACATGCTTTTTGGCTAATTCACTCCCATTCATTTGTATGACCAGTGGCTTCACTGCACAATGCATGTAAGTCACCAAGCCACGAGTAGACCGCCAACGAAATGATGTATGGGCCATTTATCGCATCAGAGTCAGACAGGTGGCTCCTGGTATCAGGATGTACTTTGGTTGGTGCTAAAGGAATAAAGTTTGACTGATCAGTGTCTTCTTTTTATGTGCCTTAAATTTACCTTGAAGTTCAGATTCAGTACAAAAAATTTCATTGAGTATTTCCTCATGTGTATTAAACATTTATTTTTTTATTTCTTTCACTTCAGTTTTTCTGCTTTTACACCTGCTGCAGGACTACTCACACTAAAAATCATTCTCTCTGACTCCAACATGCTTTCATCCTGTTGTTTATCTCTGTACTTTGTCCCAATCAGATGAACAAATCTAACCATTTGTTTGTTTGTGCTTTCCTGCAGTGAATTTCCTCTTCTATTACACTGGTAAATGTAGGTCGGTAATGTCAGTAATTCAATACTTTTTGCTTTATTGTCTCTAAATTCAGACTTTTACAGCATCATTTCCTGCTCTAGATCTCCGGTTTGAGAGACATTGCCGGCAGAACACCCACTTCGACAGAATGGAGGGGTGTGCCAAACACAAAAATACACAAAAACATACACAAAGACAGACAATCACAGCTCTTCCTGTCAGAGCGGGCTGTTCCCACAGACCACAGCTGGACGGGCTGAGTCACGGCGGCGGTGAGAGAGCCAATGGCAGAGAGGTTGTGTGTTTGTCTGGATGAGTGAGAGTGAGAGGTAAAAGTCAAGTAGTAGTGATAGTGTTTTTAAGTTTCACTGACAATGTTTGGATTATTTATTTTAACTCTGTTAGGGAAAAAAAAGCAGGACTTAGTTATTTTTTATCATGAACAGGTTCCTCTAATAAGTGAGCATTATGTGATTTATGTTTCCAGAGTAGGGCTGCTGGATTATCATGGCACAAATCATAATCCACTTTTTAAATTAGAGCTTTTGCCAATCATCTAACACAGTCACTGATCTTACAGCATGTGCATGAGATGCATTTATCAAAGATAAAACTGAACACTTTTGCATTCACAACCTTCTGAAAACCAAGTAAATTCAAATAAACTAATGGATAGAAAATAAAGGGAAAGATATAAAAATAAAATATTTATGTTTCTGAGGTTTTTATTCTCTTATGGCAAAATAAACAACAAATACTCAACAAACTTGACAAAAAACTCTTAGAAGAATTTTCACCAAAATAAAAAGCCTCAAATAAAAAGACCTTTTATTCTGTTAGTTAACAAAGCTTTCAGCCAGGACCCCTTTGTCAAGAAACACACATGATTTATGGATGTATACGTTTTTCTTTATTAGCTGTTATTAATTTGCTGTCATTGCTATATTTACATTTGGCACTGTGGCTTTTCTGGGATCTCCCTGTCTTTCCACATGGAAAGCATCAAGCAGGAACAGCACACATTCCTGCCTTTCCTGTGCCTACAAAGAAGTCTTGAGGCAGGAATAGAAGCAGCAAACACCTCAGAGCAGAGCCGGCATCAGTGTCAACAGAGTGACATTAAGCCAGGAGCAGGATAAAGGAGGAGCTGGGGTGGAGGAGGGTTGCAAAAAGCATCTTGCATCTTACTAGAGCCGTTTTAATATGGCAGCATGAGTGCAATTAGCCAATAGCATGTTTGGGTGTCAGCTAGGGCTGGGAAATAAATCCATTAAATTGATAAATCAGGTTTTTGGAAAATCAAGATTTTGACGAATTGAAAATCGAGATTTTCTGTTAAACTTTACTGCTGTTATACCAAAGTAAAAGTTACCGTAAGAAGCTTTAATTTTACGTTAGTTCTGGCAACGTGTTAAACAAAATGATCATTTTTTTCCCACACATATTGCTAATGTGTAACCACAGTGATCTCAAATAAAGAAAACATCCTGCTCAGTTTTAATAATCATATTCATTCTGAATACTTTCAGTAGAAATTGAAATTAAAAGTAGTTTTGGACTGCTTGCCAACATAATTATTTTCTTTTTTTGACACTGGTTCTGCAGCAGAGATGACAAGAAATCAAATACAGGAATATTTATATTGATCTGATGCTCTTGTTTACTTGCATACATCATGGAGAGACTTTAGCATTACTTTCAGTCTGCTTATTAAGCAGATAAAAGCTTTCACAGTCTGAATGTTCATGTAAATAACCCTAAATAGTGCACTTTCAATAACAAGTGTACAGCTCACACTTTGACCTTTAAGGGAACATTCAGTTCAATTTTGTTGCAAATAAAAATTATAAAAACGTTGTTGTTGATAAAAGTGAAAGAAACCCATTTGATTGTTTTTCTTTTTCATTTGAAAAAAAAAAAAAAAGATTAAAATCGTAAATCGTGTTTGGTGTGAAAAAAATCGGAGATTCAATTTTTTAACCATATTGCCCAGCCCTAGTGTCAGCTGACATGGGAAGTCAGCGATCAGCTGATCTTGATTATATGGCAGCGCTTGATTCTGTGGGGTACGCAAATATTATCGATTTTTGACAACTTCATTTCAACTCAACCATGCTAGTTCTCCTGTTTTGCTATTTCTGTTCGATGTAGCTTTTACATCAGATTAAACATTGTTTTAAGCTTAATTAAGTAAATTATTCATTCTGTAGTTATAATAACACGAGCATTGATGATAGATGATTACAGTTATACCAGATACTTGTTGCTTTTAATGGCATGAAATAATCACTTGTTGTCCTTGTTGGTCAAAATTAACCCTTTGTGGTTTGCCTCTCTATAAAGCACATGTTACATTTCTCCTCCAGCTTCTGTGTTTGAGCATTAACAGGATATCTATCTGTCCTTTAGTAAGTCAGTCACTATGCCTCAGAAATTGTGAATTATTATGTGGTTAGGATCATCGCTCACTCATCGACCTGCTAAAGCAGCAAATACTACACATGTTTATAAAACACCCATAATCCACTGGAAGTATTGATCATGAAGGTTAAGAGGGGTAGGGAGCCATTACAGTTATTCTCAGCCTATATCTTTCTAAAGCAGGAAACAAAAAAACGTGTATAAAAAGTACCTGAAAAGACAGAGTGGAGTTTGAATGCATGAATGTTAGTTAAGGCTCCTTTTTTTTTTAGAGCCTCCTCTTCATGTATGGAGCCACACAAAAATAGTGACACAAAAATTTAAATATACTTTTAGTTGTTTAATTAAGATTGAACTATAAGTGGAACTAACTTAGAAAAACTTACAAAAGCTTACAGGTCATCATATCTGTGTAACCATAGCTAAATGTAGCTCTGATGATCCGTGCATCATCAGCTGTGGTGGACAACCAGCACTGCAGCTGTCTCCATAACCACCCACAGTGAGCTTGAAGAAATCCCAGCTGATCTCTGCATGCTCATATGACCTCCCCTGGTCAAACCCTGACCACCAACATAAACTAAGGGGCGCCTCCTGCTGGGTCAGAGACGTCAGGGCTGCAGTGTCACTGTCTGTGTTTGTCTGTGAGGTCTCAGTTTGCTGTCGCTGTGGTTTAGATGCTGCTGTTAGGAGTTTGTTTGCTAAAGAGGCTGATTTTATAAAATGAAAAAGGCAACCCACCAAGTCTGAGAAGCACTGGACTGACTCCTAGCACCCTCTTCTGGCCAAACGTAACACTACTTTCATTAAAGCAGGACATTTTCACACATGCAACCCTGACATAGTCAGGACAATTTCAAGGTAGCCAACTCAGAAAATGTCCTGGTTGGTTGTCAAAACTTAACCCTCCTGAGGGGAAAATTCTAGGATGCTAACAGGAAAGTTATAGCAGTGTCACACTCTATTCTAGATTTAAAGCACTAATATGTGATTTGGGAGCAGTGTCAGAGCTCTGAGTGAGCACTGTTACACCATACAGCGGACTTATCCCAAAATATATGTGCAAAATAATGAACAACTGATGGCCAGTAGCCCAGCAGAATTTCCCACCATGCATCATGGTTCAAGGCTTAAATGAGCTGAAAATGACAGACACTATAGAATAAAAAGCACGGGAACACAAATACAAAACCAGTAATTCAGGTTTACAATGACGTTATGATTGCAGACATGAGACCATCGCCAGCATGCATTATTGATTGGTATTCCGTCTTTGCTTCAACATTCAAAAACGTTTCTATATTTATCATTCCATATTTGTGAAAATGCATTGAGTGAAAAAACTCAAACACAAATTCATCATATGACAAAGTTTGACCACAACTTCCTCCACCAGTCCTCCAGCATTCCTGGGGTTGAAGAGGAGAAAGCGATGAAGGAGGAGACAGACCCAGGTCTGGCTTAAAGGAAAGTTTCAATGTAAAAAGCTGAAAATGGAAGTTTAAATAAAACCAAAGTTGTGTGTTACCAAAGACGCTAACATCAACACTGGAACAAGCTGTGGTCATCACACTACACCCTCAGAGTGCAGCAGATTTGATGATAACTAGTGCAATGGGTCGCCAAAGACTGAAGACCGTTAATACTGCTGGAGACGGGCGGCTTTAAGGCAAGCAGTTTACCAAAAACACCCACATATTTTGGCAAACACATAGGATTCTCTTTACAACAGTGAGTTTTACCAGATTTGTGAACAAGGTTCCTAAAAGAGAAAAGCCACAGCAAGGACCACATAAATTATAGTGACTTAATAGACAATAATTAATAGATTAATTAGGAATATAGTGATCACTGTAACAAGCACTCTGATTGGCTGAGGATATAGGCAATAAGGCAGAATGAATCAGCAGCATTAGGAGAGTAGAGTATGGCAGGTGTCACAATTACGCCCGAAAATTACTGAACAATTATGCTATGAGGCTAAAGATACTTTTGTCTTTAAAAAACAGTTCATATTGAATTTGCAATGAAATTTTAAAGCACAAAATTCCAAAGTCAGAGTAAAATTATGGGAGTCTTGCTAAAGTCTCTCGTTGTTTCAGTCGTTGGTCATAAGACTCAATTTTAGCCGTTTTAAGGCGGTCTTTCTTCAGTCTTGGCGTTATGATAATATCAAACATGTTAGATACTGTTGCGAGTCTTTAGTCTGGTCATATGTAAATTGTGTTTCTCAGTGACGTGACCGTCGTCCACGACCAATGGGAGCTGGTGAACAAACTTTTCTGCTCAGAGCTGCAATCAGATCCGTGCACCTGTGTGTTTGTCTGTCAAGTCATTCCAGGCTGACATGACAGGTACGGTCAACCGCCACTGGGATTTTCAAAGTAAAAGCCCGACCAGTTTGTTTCTGTGGTGAGACGACTCACGTTTTCATTGAGTACTTTTATTTTCGAGTGTTTCCGGGATAGTTCTTTGGTTGTTGCAGTAACATGCATAGTTGCTTCAGTGTTTAACTTTCCTTTCGTCTCTACTCGATGTAAATGATGCATGATGGGAAATAACCTCAAAAAAAGTTTATATTCCAGTCTTGTAGTTAGTGACCACCAGGCTTTTGCAAAATTTCAGTCCGAGACTAAAAACTTAACAGCTTGTTCCTGGCAGGAAAATGGCTCGACCAATCAGGGTCATTTCAGTAAAAAGGTCAATCGGGCATGGTTCCGTTGAATTGACAGCAAGCCTGTAAACAATGGCAGCAGACAGAAGAAGTTTGCATGGGTGCAGCTGTAGGTGTAGTTTAACCAAAACTGGACTACATTTCATTATTGAAAGAAGAGCAAAGGAGCATTGAAATACTTTATGTTTGAAAAAAATGTTTTTGTTTTTCTTCCAAGTGGCTTCAGCATGAGTTAAATATAACTGACTCCATTTATTGTAAAGAATCATGTATTGACACGAGAGTGACTGCCTGTTGAGCTTGTGTTATGTAGTTTACTCCCCTGGGTGGTACTAGAGCTTATGTTGTTGTTCTAACTGGCCCGTAACAAATCTGACAGACAGAGCGTTTGTCCATTTTTACTCAAAGATGTTTCTTTTAAAGGTTCTTCCTTTTCTAAACACCATATATGGGATGTTGCATACATAGATGTGAAATATATCCGACACCCCGGACATGAGAAGAAGTCTATCTGGAGTGTCAGGTTAAGAAAAGGTTCCTTTAAAAAGAAACCTTCATAAAAAACAGTCTATAAATCAGACACCATAAAGAAAAGCAGTTGTTTTCCATTGAATTCTGAAGTTTCTGGTCTTATCCAGACTAAAAGTGTTTCTTTGCTTGTCTCCTTGTCTGACTTTAGTATTCTAAATGCTAAGTTTGTACTTGTGTAACTAAAATGTTAAAACTGGGCCAAGGATACAACCGAGAGGAATCCAAGGTTAAGAAGCTGGCTCCTTTTACAGTAATTAACTTGCAGACTGTGTTAAACTGTCAAAGTTAAGCTCTTTGATTACAGCAGCACCCACAGAGGGCACCAACAAGGAGTCAGCAGGTTTCTGGAGGATTCCTGCTCATCACTTCAAACACTGAGAAAGCTCTCTCTGTTGCTTCAGTTCGTATTGAAAGGCTGTGATTGCAGAGGCTTAAGAACAGACGAGCAGAAAAGTACTAGAAATGAGCAGTGAGCACATGGTGTAATGACAAGACGCTGTCACTAGAGGGCAGAAGAGCTCCTCTGTATGACTTCCTCATGGCGTTATGATGATTAGAGGCCTTTCTGTGATGAATACCTGATGAAAGTCCAGCCCCAAACCTGGAAAACTGATCCAGTCGAGCTGCTGTGATGTGATTTGGAACAATAGAGTTAATAATCCTTTCCAGGACTAAAATTAGAACAGCGTGAATCGTCATATCACTTCCTGATTTGACACAAACATCTGGATGCAACATCTGTGAGCATAAAAAAAATCACAAAAGAGTGGGGGTGGGGGGTAAATTTAGGAAAGAGAAGAGAATAGATGGGAGAGGATGGAGGAGCTTTAATCTCATTATCACAAATACACACACACACACACACACACACACACACAGCTTGTGTTGTGGGGCCGCTGTAATCCTGAGACTCCTGTTGACTCCTCAAACATCGTCTTTGTCTCCTCCTGACACTTTTCCAGCCACAATTAAGACGAAAAGCCCAAAGCTAGAGCTAATCCAGAGAAATCTCTGCAGCTACATCTGCTGTTTCTTGAACACTATTTATCCATTAAAACAGAATATATGGTAAAATACAAAAAAAACCTTTTTTTTTGATAAATTGGTGTTATTATTTGAGTATCTGAGGTATCCTTGGATCCAAAAATGTGCAATAAGTACACACAGTCCTGTATTTGTGGTCAGACTATGTCTGAGAAGAACAAATCTGATGGTTTACAGAGAATCTGCTCTGCCTGTGATGCCACAATGACACCTGCCCATCACCTGAAACCTCCACCTCCAGCATAAACAGCTCTGTTGTTTGATGCAAAGACCATCATGTGTCTTTACATCAATTTCAGCCTCAGAGTGAAGTAGCTGGACTTTAATGTCCCCTACAGTTGGGAAGAGTGCCATATATTTTACTACTAACTGAGGCAGTGGGAAGCAGGTATGGCCTCCAAACTCCTCCTAAAAGACCAGTCAGTGCGTGCTAATCTAACTGCTTTTGCATCACACATGCAATTGCAATCGTTATCATAATGTCAGCTGTGCAACTGCATAATCACATAAAATCTGTAATTTTTTTTCATAGCATAACAAATCAGAAAGGCCTTTAGGTTTACAGTAGTGCTGCTGTTTCACTCTGTAGATGTGCCTTTATATACAAGAAAAAAAAGATTTTTTTTAGGAAAATATTAAGATATTTCAAAAGCAGGACTGTAAAAACTTCTGGTTTTATAGTTTTTTATGCTACTTAAAATGTGTTAAGGGTTGAGAAAAACACACTTCAACACTGTCATTATTCTCTGCATTTTCTTTAATAACAAAGCAGGTAGACTCATGATACTACCTATGTATTATATCCTAATTACAATCACAAGTTACAATATCGTCCTGTATAATCGCACATTATTACCAAGCTGTGCAGAAATAGTGAGTGCTGTCCGTGTCAAAGCAGATACTGGCAAGGGAAATGCAAAGATCTTAAAATACCGGTATGTTCTAGGGCTGGGAAATTAGATTAAATCACGATATGGCCTGTGCAATATTTCCTTACCATGAAATGTGTCAAAATACCAGTTTGATACATTTTTTTCAGCAGAAATGTTTTGCTCTACACATTATGCAAATATTCAAGTGTCTTTTTATTAGAATAAACAAAAAATTCCTATTTTTCCTGTTCATGTGTATGATTTTCTTAATCAAAACAAGAATAACAAAAATTATCATCCCTTTCAGTCCCTTTCCATATGAAATCACAATCGCAATGTTGTGGGGAAAAAACACAACTAGATTATTTTCCAAAATTGTTCAGCCCAAGTTTTAAGGACTGAAGTTCTCAGTTGAAACTGCTTTTATTTATTGGTACCAATATTGGTATCAAATAAACGGGATATGAAAACATCGTCCTATACATCAGCTTTGGGGGTCTGCATACAAAGTTGCAGCTGTGTTGTAACATGATCTTGTTTTAAGGGGCTATGCTGACATGAGAGCACGTTGGTGTTTTCAAGCTGGCACGGCCCATGGAGGAGAGACGGGGAGTAAGAGGGAACTCATTTTCATTCAGAAACCAAGCGTTCTGACAAAGGCTGTTTAGAGCTGGTTTATACAGGGTCAAAGCATCCTCTCTTTGCATTGATCCATATTACATTTCACACAAAGCATGTCACAGATGTTTTATTTAGACCACAGGGGACTGTGTTAAACATGGAAAAGAGGTACGATTGATATCTCACCTTCAAGGTGGTTCTGTGTATTCACTTTTTGAAACTATTCCTCTGCTTAAACCAACTGAAAAAAGGACGTTTGTACTAAACCAGATGCACTCTGTCTGAAAAAAAAGCACTTTTCTTGGTCATTTTTTAAAAACATCTGGGCCATATCCCAGCACAACACTTAAGGGTGATTTTCATTCGATTGTGTTCCCGGTTATCTGATTGTACAGCGAAACCTCACAGGCCATTAACACAAAAACACAAAAACTGTTAGAATTAGAGGCTGAACACAGAAACCGCTCTGCTAAAAAGGCTTATAAAGCACTAATGTTGCTTTAATTTTGAAGCAAACAAAGCCAGATCCTGGTGTGTTTTAAGCAGGCAGCTGTGTTCCCTCTCATGTTGTGTGATGAACCAGGCATAAACTTTCCCTTTTGGCACCAGCGCATCGATTACTGATAAAAGAAGCATATTTGGTCTCTCACAGCCTCTCTTACAGTATATAAGCTACGCAATAAACATACAAGCTGTTAGAGCATCCTTAGTAGTTTCTGATGAAGGAGAGTCGTCTGGTGAATTTTTGGATGCCCGTCTGTCCCCTGGCAGCGTTCCTGCCAAACTAAATTATTTCAGTTTAACACTCCAGGAATAAAATCTCCGCTGTTATTTTGGCTCGGTGCAGGTTTAGTGGCCACGCTGAAAGCTCCTGGTGCCGCTGTTAAATGAGCTGCTAGGAAGCACTAGACTAATATTGGCGCAGGATACCGGAACAAATCAGAGCTAAAGTGAGCTGCTGCTATCTTAGGAATCCAAACTGGCACATACTGTATGTTATATACTGTAAAAGAGGGAGGACTTTTTCCTTAATGTTAAACTTAAGCAGTTTATATTCATTTTAGAGTTTATTTATGTTATTATAGTTAAATCATGCAAAGATAATATGTATTTTGTGCATTACTTGATGTGTCTTCAGGGTTGCCTGTCTCATGTTGTGGTGCCTTTTTTTTAGGTTTTGCAACGATAACTCAATTTAATCAACAATATTTGTTCATTAAAAGACTTAGCAACAAATTTGCTCATTGATTCATGGAGTTGTGCGATTTTCTTGTCACTTGACATGGTGCAGATCTGATCACATCAAACAGCTGCTTCACTTTTGACTTCAATGGTATTAATTTTCATGATCAGCAAAGAATAACAGTAGAAAATGTCCATGAAAGGACACTTTACCATAGTGGAGATGAGATGTTAGTGACCTAAAAGCAGATCTTTGCATCAAAAACTCTGATAAAATTGAAGCTAGGTTTTTAGTTATGAGGATAAAAATGTTGGTGGTGAGCTGCCAGGCTCTCAAAATCTAAGCTTTTCCCCTAGCATGTGTCCAATGTGTCTACCTAAATACAACAGAGGAGAAAAGAGAAGTGAAAGAAGTGATTGCTTGCGTGTTGGTGTGCCGGTGTATCTTTAGTCAGTGAATAAAGGCATTGTCACGAGAAGCTGCCCAATAACATCAGTCAATTAGTTCATTTTTTGAATAATTGTTAATGCAGACCTAATTTGTGTTGCCCAAGCTGCAAAGAGCTGTGCATTCTCTCTGCTTTTTTTGCTCAAAATAGTGCTTCACAATTTGGTAATAATGTGCAAATGCAATTATATTTGACAACATTGTGATCTGCAATTTAAATTACAATACAGAAATGCTATAATGAGGCTACTTGCTTGGTTATCAAAGAAAATGCAGGGAAGAATGACAGTTTTGCAACTCAAATCAAACCAATACTAAGTAGCATAAAAAGAAACAAAACCTGAAGTTTATACAGTTCTATTAATAACTTAATATTTATGGTATATATAAGGTACTTCTGCAAAGTGCAATAGCAGCAATATTGTAAACTTAAAGGCCTTTCTGCAGGTTCCCCTGTAAACCTTTCAGATAATGCCAAATGATGTAATTGCACAGGCATGCATCACAACTGCAATTAGATCAACTGTGCAGCCCTTCTTCAAAGTGTGCAAAAAAATGGGATGAAGCAAGGGCTGCACAATTAGTTGAATTTTAATTGCAATCACAATTTCCCACAAAGAAACATAACAGACAGGAATTATTTAGGTTTAAAATGAGCTTTAAAAATGTCATATCAAGTTTTAAATTGGGCAGCAAATATATGAGCTTCATTCAACACTCAGGTCTATGGATATTGTAGATCACTGCTGAGTTATGTCTGGCTTGCTGTGAGGAGCAGCTGTGGGACAAAAATGCTTGGTCAGATTTGTGTCCCGGTACAGCCCTGGTAACAGATGAGTACCAGGACATAGACCTCAAACAATACAAAGAAGCTGCTCAGATTAATGAATGATCGTGATTGATAATCGTGATCTCAGTGTTCATCGAGATAATCCTTTCAGTCAGAATCGTGCAGCCTTTGCAGAAGCTTCCATCTCATGGCTCCGTTCCTCCTCGTCCATGTAAGGTGATGTGGCGCTCAGAGGTGTTGTGGGTTCAATGGCTGCTGAGCCCTGACCGGTGCACACACAGAGGGAGGGAATTAAGTGAGGACACCTCACATATTTGTTACCACAGAAGGAGATGACAGCCTGCAGCGGTTACCTCACTGCTAACCTGAGTCATTAGGGGACATTTACATAATATAGGAAAGGACAGAGGAGCCATAATGAAGCACGACACATGTAAAGCTACTCTTCACATGGTCATGTGTGTAAAAGCATAAACACAACAGAGCTGCAATGACTCAGGCATTGTGTAACTGACAATTACTCAAGATGAAACGCTGAGACTGCTTCATGTTTGAATAATGTCCACACAAAGCCCCACATTTAGAGGGTCTTACTGCATTTAGAGGTGTCATATCTTTTATACTCAAACGCTGAAATGTGACTAATTTTCCCTGAGGTTTCTAGAAAACACAGCGGGTATTTGTGCTTTGATATTATGGGAAAGTCATGAGGCGGTTCAATGGTGAACAGAAGCTCTTATTCTTTCATTCTACTGTCCTAGATGGCATCATTAATGCACAGCTAGGCTTTAGAATCAACAGCTAAATCTGGAAGCGCTAACTCGATATGCAAATGAGATTTTGGTTCATTCAAAGTTTCGATCATGAGGAAATAAAAACAGCTAATTAGCTCCATACAAGTATCTAGCAATTATAATTTCCCAGCCCTGTAATTAATGTAGGAACTCCATGTTTCCCAATAACAGGTTTGAGTGCAGCGTCTGAGACTAACTCCCAGAGGGCCGTGTGCTCCTCTGCAGGGTTATTGGTGCCAGAAAACAAGAAATCATCTGTTTGAGCAGGACCAATCACAGCAGCTAAACCACACCTTTAATCTGATTTTTAAATCTTTTTGCTACATTTTCTACACGTTTAAACACATTTTAAGAAAACAACATGTACCCAAATGGCTTACAAAGATGTGGAGTAGAAGGGCCTGCTCAGACAGGAAAAATTCATTCACAGGGAGATGATTAGGAGTCATTAAGATGTAATTTATCTTATAAATGAAGCATTCTACATTGTTTTATGCAACGCAGAAGTGCTTCAGGGTGATGGCATGAACAAATATGAAAGAACAATCAATCACCTGTTATCACTACCCTCACAGAGAAAACGGTCCCCACTGCTTTCACAAGACTATCTAGATAGTCTTCAGTTCTTTCTTATGAATACAGACAATAAGAAACATGAATGCAGTTTCCCTGTTGTGATCAATAGTAAAGCAGTTGATGAATAAACTCTTAAAAAGCTGCAAAGACAGGACGGTGCAACTTGAAGTTTTTGAGTGAAAAGTTGGAAATTTGCAAGAACCAGAATGAAGAATTTCTGAGCTTAAAAAGGCTAAACCAGCCAACTCACTGGAAGAAAATCAAACCAGATAAAGCTGTTTTTCTAGCACAAGCACTGCCGTTTGAAAGCCTCTTACATTATAATGAAAAAAATCATAAAAAGTTTAATTTTCTGTGTAAACAAAAACCATATTGCTTGGTACATCTCATACAAAGTGAATATTTTAGTCTTTTTTGTTTGGTTCTTGATGATTATGGCTTACAGCTTATGAAAATCAAAAATCCACTACCTTAAAATCTTAGAGCATCACAAACATCAGTCCAAAGAAAGACTTCCACAGAAATGTCAGCCATCTGGAAAATTCTGTTCATTAATGCTCTCGATACTTGGTTGACGCTCCTTTTGCATGAATCACTGCAACCATGAAACACAGCATGGAGGCGATCAGTCCGTTGCACTGCTGTGTGTTATGAAGCCGAGGTCGCTCTGATAGCAGCCTTCAGCTCATTGGTATTGTTGAGTGTGTTGTCTCTCATCTTCCTCTCAACAATACCGCAGAGATTCTCTATGGGGTTCAGGTCAGACCAGTTGGCTGGCCAATCACAGTAATACCACGGTGAGGAAACCAGTTTCTGGGAGTTTTGGCTTCACTAAGTATCTCCATGAAGCTTCTCAGCAGATGGAAGCATGAAGGGCTTTAAAATCTCCAGGTAGACGCTGACAGCGCTGACTCTGGGCTTGATAAAACAGTGGACAAACAGCAGTAGGTGACATGGCTCCTTAAATCATCAGTAACTGTGGAAACTGAAAACTCTAGACTTGTAGTACCTTGGATTCTGTGCCTCTCTGATCTTCCTCCAGATCCTGGGACCTTGATATCCAAACAAAAAGCAAAATCATCTGAAAACAGGACTTTGGGCCACTGAGCAGCAGTCCAGTTTTTTTTGTCCTTAGCCCTGGTGAGACCCTGAATCTGCTCTGATAAAACCTCTGAGAACAGCCAGGCCTTTCAGCAGTGACCTTCTGTGGCTTACCCTCCTCATGGAGGGTGACAGTGATTGTCCTCTGGACAACTTCAGCAGTCTTCCCATGAATGTGGTTGTGTGTACTAAACCAGAATGAGAGGATGAAGGCTCAGGGAACTGTTGCAAGTTGGACTTTTCAGCAATATTCTAATATTTTAAAATAGTGGATTTTTGGTGCTGCAAGCCGTAATCATCAAGGTTAAAATCAAAAAGTCTTCCAATATTTTACTTTGTATAAGTTCAGTCTAGAAAATGTGTAGGTGTATGTTTTTGGATCAAATTATAGGAAAAAAAAAACTTTCATAGGATATTTTAATTTACTGAGATGCACCCGTATGACGTAAATAAATAAATAAATAAATAAATAAATAAATAAATAAATAAATAAATAAATAAATGTCCTTATGTTATATTTTGCAATGGATAATACTTAAAGAAATAAGGGGGGAAATAAAATACTTTATTTTAAGTTGTTAATGTCACTGAAACATTTTTCTTAGTTTTTCTCATTTGTAGACTCTAATGATTAATCAGCCCTTCTTAAATTCAGTATTTACACACGCATGCATGCAGAGCGTATCTAATATCTGTCAGCGTGAGCCCCTCTGTCTGCCTCTCTGAGAGAAGTTTCTGTGTCACCGCGGCTCAGTCTGGTACAAAGTTGTCATCTTGTTCTCATTAGGAGGCTGAGAGAGGGAGGAAGAAAGGGGGAGGAAAAGGAGGGCTAGCCTGGAATAAATGAGGTCATCACTCACACTCGCTCAGGAAGATGTTTGGGCCGGAGGAGGAGGAGGAGGAGGATCAGCTGGGCGTGAGGGGGAGAGAAATAGACCTCCCTTTACATGTCAAACAGAATGGCTCTATTTAAGGGTCAAAAAGTGAAGATTGTTTTGTTATAGACTATATTATGTGGTCAAGGTCAGTGGTTCTCAACCTTTTCAGCCCACGACCCCAAAAATAAAGGTGCCAGAGACCCGGGACCCCCACTGTACCTGAAGGTGGTTGAACACAGCTATGCATAATCAGGAATAGTCATGTGCAGACAAGGCAGTCCATAAGGGGGCTAAATGGGAGAGCTTTTGGGGCCCAGCCGAACTGGGGGACCATGGAATCAGCAAAACATGGTCAATTATGAAGTTAAGCTGTGATATTCATATTTTATATTAAACCGGAATAATAACTTCTCTTATCAAATAAACATTTTTTAAATTCTTTTTTGGCTACAATGGGGTGAAAATGTCAAAAATTGGTGGAAATGGTGGCAAAATATGATTTTGAAAGTAGCAGAAATAGGTTAGAAATGGCAAAAAATAAGCAGAAATGGCAAAAATGGGCTGAAGTGGCAAACAGGGGCATAAAGTGGTAATATGGGATTAAAAAGTGTCCAAAATGGGTTTAAACTGGCAAAAATGGGTTAAGAAAGGCGGAAGAATAGGCAGACATTGATTAAACTGGCAAATATGGGAATAACAAATAGTGAAAAGTGGTTAATATTAGCAAAAATGGGTGTAAAAAGTGGTTAATAGTGGCAATAATGGGTCAAAAGAGGCAACAATAGGAGGAAAGTGGTTAAAATGTCTTAAATTTGGTGGGAAAAAAATTAGGAAAACGGGTTAAAATTTTGCAAAATTAGTGTAAGGTGACAAAAGTGTCATTTAAAAAACATTTTTTGTTTTATTAAGGCATCTGGAGACCCCCTCTCAATGTCTCACAACCCCCAAAGGGGTCCTGTCCCTCACATTGAGAACCACTGTCCTAGTAAACGCTACCAATTGGTTTCAGAAAGGCGTTTAGAAGCCCAATGATCAGTCATGATTGGAAATAATGATTGCCAACTTTCAGTCTGTCTAGTTGGCCTAAGTGATATGGAGCTAAAAACATATAAATAGGTTTTTAGCTGAATGGTGACACACGTTATGTATCTCCATATTTTCTCTGTGAGGAAAAAACAAAAATAAAGTTCTGGGCCAAATCTACACGGCCTGCTCGTCTTGGTTGAGATGTATCAATAGATCCTGGAAAAACTGCTGCATTTCCCAGCAGTACTATCATAAAAGATAAAGAGCTGAAACTAAAGCAGGCCTGAAGCTTTCTGGGAAACAACTCCAACACACCCAGCTTCTAAGTCGTGTTTAATTCTGCTGTAAATGAAGATTTTTAACAGGGGAATTAACGGGGATTTCTCAGCTTTTACAGCCAGCATCAAGTGAGCTTAAGAGCTGCAGTTTTTCTACACTTTGATTTATTTTATTCTGGAACTCTTTTAGAAGTAAGTAAGTTGTGTTTTGGACAGGAAGTGGTCTATTTGTGATTTAGAGCAGAGAATAACACAATAAGCAGCAATAAACATGTATTCATTCAAACCAGCTGCTGGTATCAAACGGACTTTTAGCACGCTCTGGCTGACCTCTCATGCATTCTGACCGTGTTTTTGTTGGAGGACGTCCACGCAGGCACCGGTCCAGGCCAATATTCCTCTCACAAACAGGACTATCTTTGGTCTGTGTCTCTCTAGATGGCTCTAAAATAACAGCTTACAGCTGTGTTTCCTTCTATAGTTTCCATCCAGGTAAAAATGATGACACTGAGTCTCAGGAGGAACCAAGAATGGAACCTAGAAGACCGGGATTTGGTTTATAATTGGACAAACTACAGGAAATGAAACCCTGCAACACATGGTACTATGAGACTATACAGTAAGATAAACCCATGTGGAGATTTATTCAGTTTTATAGGACAGTCACCAGAGACATAACAGACCAACAATTAGCTGGTTAAAATGAAAGATTAACCAGAAAGCCCCAGGAAGGCATCAGCTATCTATCTTTTTTTCAAGAAGTGCAGCCTTTACTGATATTCTGGTGTACAAGTATCTAGAAAGTCTCAGGATTAAAGCTAAAAAAACAGATTACAGTCTATAGTGCTAACCCACAAATCATAGCCTGACACAATAACAGCACATTTCCCTCCAAAACCACCGCTTTACAATGTGAGAAAATCTCTATTCAGCATCCGTCCACATGTACAGCACAGCTCTCAATGGAGTTCAGTTTCAAAGCATCTCTGCACGAGCGAGCACGCACTCAGAAAATCAATACCAACAACAGACGCTACAAAAACAGAGACATGAGATCAATACGTGTAAACACTTGTGTCAGCTAGAACAGTGGAGATGTTGTATGGGAGGCTGAGGAGGTTAGGAGGCGCTCTGCAGTCAAGACGAACAGCTTGTCTGAGATGTTACTCCGTTTACACCCCGTGCATGCTGGGAGATACTCTGGCCCGCTGTGATTTTTTTAAAGAGTGAACAGTCTGATGGATGTGAGGGTTATTTTACAGCACACGTCTGCTGCCAGCTGTTAGAATAGTACGATCTACAGCTAATGTACTTCAATATTTCTGTATTTACTGCTCATGAAAGAGTCAAGGGTGGAGCAGAAGCAGACAAATATTCAACCTTTAAAAATGAAGGCTGCCATGGAAGAAGTTTGAACTGTGATACAATACCAATAATGATCAACTACTGATACATGCTTTAATACGGTGGTTCTCAACTAGTGGGTCAGGACCCAAAAGTGGGTCTCGGAGCAGTTTTCAGTGGGTCATGACTTGGTGTCGGTAAAAAAAATGTTGGCAAAAAGTCCTGAAGTCCTTAGTGGACATGCACTGATACCTTTTATTTTCCCCTATTTTACAATGAAACTGGGTAAATGTAAATATTTGATCAATATTTGCAATGAAAAGGCAACTTTTTCCTGTGATAATGGAGTAATTTCTCAATCGAAGTGATGAAAAGTGGCAGTTGAAATAAGTTAAGGTTGGCAAAAATTGTCAAAAAGCAGCAAACACTGGGAGAAAAGTTGCAAAAATGGGTGGGAAGTGACCAAATAATGAGTTAAAAGTGGCAAAAATGTTGCAATAAATGTGTGAAAAGTGACTAAAACAGGCAAGAATCAGAAAAAGGTGGGGAGATGGTCAGAAAGTGGCGTTTAATTGCAAAAGTTAGCTTAAATGGGCGAGATGTGGCAAAAAGGGGCAAAATAAATTGCAAAAAAGCCAGATAAAAGTGTCAAAAAAAGCAGTAAATATGGAATTAAAGTAAAAAATTGCAAACTACAACAAATTAATGTTACTTGCAATGGATTATTTCTGAGGTAAAAATTTCCTTTTAAGGTTTTCTGGGGAAATAATGTTTTAAATTAAGATATAAAAGAACCACAAATCATCAGAAAAGAGCCACACGTTGAGTAACACTGATTTAGACTACCAAACAGGTGCAGCAAGGAACCTGTATGGATTAAACTGGTCCCCAACGTGTTGATTTTTAAAAATCATTTACATTTTTTTTTATTATTTTTGTACCTGAACATCCAATGGATTGGTTGGTGGATTGGTTGTTGCCTGGGTGCGATTTTGGTCGACCAAGTTTTTCTCTGGTTGACTACAGGCTTAATTTATTCCTTTGCGACAGACCTGTCCAATGAAATATAAGAGATTTTTTAAAAGATTGATGCTTTTCCACACAATCGAATAACAAAAACATAACATCAATGCATGCATCAAATCGCAAAAATCCTGCATGTAACCAGGCAGTGACTACTCCATCATAGAAAAAATAAAATAAAATTGACTGAATGTTTGTTTTAATTTTTTTGTTTGAAATTGTGCAGAAACACTCTAATTTTCCCTTAAGGCTTCAAATGTGGAGGAAATAATGATTTGTTTTTCCAACCTGTTAAAAAGCAGCATAAATCCAAGAGTATGACTGCCACCATGCAGGGGATTTATGTTTTGACACTGAGAATATTTAAAAGAATACAAACTAAATATAGCATATGAAGTCTTCATCAAACAGGAGAGGTTGCATTACAATCACAGGGGCATGATATCACAGAACTTTCTCTGTGTTTCTCTGCTGAGCATGTGAGCATCACAAGACTCTTCAAGCAGAAAAAAGACAGAATTTTACAAGGTATAACGATATGTCTTTTTCTCATATGGATAAAAACATGAATTAAAATAGTCTTAAAGAGGCATTGGGAAGTATTACTTTGACGAGAATAGGACAGAAATGACACACTGGCCTTGACCTTTGAGAAGATTAGTTCATCTCTGAGTCACAGTTCTATCAAATTTTAACATTTCCTCTGCAGCACTAACCCTTTAGTCTTGTCACATCTTTTCAGCTAAAACTGACCATCCCTGTTATTGAAGTTTTTACCATCAGTGTTACACTTAATGTCATCATTGTCATGGACAAGCATGTATTGAAGTTCTTGTCCAAACTACATCAATGCTGCACTCCATGCATAACATCTTAAAGATGCACTGATTATAAAAAATAGTGCAAATACCATTGTGTTTGCTGTTTGGGGTTTTGCATCAGCACTCTCTCAAAGCATTTTGTATGAAAGATGTAAGCTTTCCATTGATCGGCCATGGCAGATAAACTGCCACTACTAAACTTCTGCTAATGCCACTTTATTTGACAAAGGCAACAGGGCGGAAATTTGTTGGTATCAATGTTTAACCGAAGCTAATGCATCATTAATGATATTACATTCTTACATAGCCAAAAACATTTATGTAAGTCTCGATCATCTCTGACATGGAGGCACTGGTAGTGTCCAGCAGTGCCTCTAAAAAGTATTATCCTCCTTGAAAGTTTTACCCTTTAATTGATTTTATAAATCAATCACGGTCAGTATAATTATGGAAATTTGCTGGAGAATAAATATCCTCCAAAGCCATAGTTCTCTTGCAGACTGAATAAGGATTGTCCTCTATTTAGCTGCACTCATTTTACCCTCTACATTTACCAGCCTTTCAGGGCCAGCTAGTGAGAAGTATTCCCACAGTATGATGCTGCCACCACCATGCTTCACAGTGGTGAAGGTGTGTTTGTGGTGATGTGCAGTGTTAGGCGTCTTGTCTGATGGACAGTAAGCACCATTTTGGTCTCATCAGACCAGAGAACTTTCTCTGACTTGATCATGGAGTCTCCCACATGCCTTTTGGAAAACTCTCGTCCAGATTTAATCTCAGCTTTTTTCAACAGTGTCTTTCTCTTTGCCACTCTCCTATAAAGCTTTGACTGGTGAAGAACCCAGCCTACCCGGTTTTCGTATGCAGAGTCTGTCCCATCTCACCCGCTGAAGCTTGGAACTCTTTCAGAGTAGTCATACAGTGCTGTGAAAAAGTATTAGCCCCCTTTCTAAGTCTTGACTTTTTAACATATTTATCACACTTGAATGTTTTGGATCATTAAACTAATTTTTATATTTCACAAAGACAACCTGAGTAATTAGAAAATGCAGAGTCTGAATTATTAATTTTTAAAGGGGGAAGGAATTCAAACCTACCTGCCCCCCCCAAAAGTTCGATTTCACTGGCCACACCCAGGCCTGATTGAATGAAGAACAGGTGATTGAAATCTAGCAATCTGGAAAAGGTTACAAAGCCATTTCCAAGGCTTTGGGACTCCACAAATGGCGAAAACTGGGAACAGTGGTGATCCTTCCCAGGAGTGGTTGCCCAACAAAAATGACTCCAAGAGTGCAACAACGACCCATCCAGGAGGTCACAAAAGAACCCAGAACCACATCCAAAGAACTGCAGGCCTCACTGGCCTCAGTTAAGGTCAGAGTTCATGACTCAACCATAAGAAAGACACTGGGCAAAAATGGCATCATGGGAGAGTTCCAAGACCAAAACCACTGCTGACTTTTGGAGAAATATTCTGTGGACTGACGAGACAAAAGCTTAACTTTTTGGAAGGTGTGCGGCCCGTTACATCTGGAGTAAAAATAACACAGCATTTGATAAAAAGAACATCAGACCAACAGTCAAACATGGTGGTGGCAGTGTGATGGTCTGGGGCTGCTTTGCTGCTTCAGGACCTGGACCACTTGCTGTGATTCAACGAACAATGTATTCTGCTGTGAATACTTTCTATAGGCACTGTATGTCTTTCCTTCTGTCCACATCCCAGTCACAGCTTGTTTGTAACATCTTTATTGCCTCTGCAGAAAAAACATCTTCAGGAAAATAAATATTTTTTCTTTGGGGTCTCATCCTGTTGGTTTGAAACATAAAAAATGACAGAAAGAGGCCAGTATGTGTTGGAAATGTTTGGCTTTTGGGATTTTGTGTGCTAGTTTCACTTCTGGTAATGCTTACATGATATATTTAGAGTAAGCTGTCCCAAATTTCTCAAATTTTCAATTTTGGCTCCTGCAAACAACACGCTACCTTTTACAAACAGATCATCGTACATCCTGTGCAAGATAAAAGTTTCAAAAACAGCTTCATGGAGCGGTGCACAGATGCAAATGCAAATACACAGCATGGTAGTCTGAGTCTACAGCAAGAGAACAGAAGCTTTAGGAAGACATTTTAAGAAACTCCTCAGGGTTTATTTAACCTCACGGCCCCTCCTGTCTCTCTGTCTGTCTGCCTGTCTGTCTGTCTGCATGTCTCCAAGATGCAGCTATATTCAGATCCGACCTAGCTGCCGCCTGAGAAAAAACACCCACAAACTGATTCAGCAAATGTAAATCTCAAATTAAAGTACACATAGAGCTGGGAAAGAGATGCTGGAGAGAAAACAGATCATAAACACTGCAACATTTGAGAAATAAGTGAAACATGGGCTCAAAGTGTGACTGGAAAGACAGCAGTAATTCTGCATGTCTGTCACACATGGAGGCACCCCGCTGACCCATGCCAGGCTTGTCATTGATGGAGGAGAGACGGGTGCAGCTGTGGGGCGCACCCTCAAAACACACAACCGCAGAGGAATGTGGCGATGGCACAGCCCAGATGCCATCAGTCAGGGTCGTAACGGGAGTGTAAGCGGGGACAAGCCTGTCACCAGACACCCCGGGCGATGTCAGAGTGTGTGAAGAGAGTGTATGACAGAAGACGGCAAAAATGTGTGTGAGAATGTGTTTATCCTGAGTGTGTGCTCGGGCAAACACACTAACGCTGGTGTGTACATTTACACAACATTAGCTATTACTGACCTTGGCCCACATACCATCAGGCTTAAGACGACCCTAAATATAGATCAGTCTGTTATGGTAGCATTTTTAGACCTTTGTGCTCTAGTCTTGACATAACAGACCTATACCATATCTGCAGATGTGCTTTACAACATCAGGACAAACTCAGACAGTATCTTTGCTGAAGTATGAATAAATCAATGCAAAGTTTGAGTTGATTTGCATCTGTTGAACATGACATTTCAGTGCAATGGGAACTTCTGGAAATGAGTGCATCATCAGAGCTGATTTCATGCTTTGTTGGTGAGTGTGATCGTAAAACTCTGCAGCAAATACTTGCCTCCTTCATCATCCACTGCAATAAATTCCCATCCTAACCATGAGCACATTAGTTTTCTCTAAATATGACGCCTACTGAGAGGTTAACCATCAGTGAGGAGAGCCCTTAATCATGCCGTTTCTTTCCCCCATACATGTGTCACCATCTACACCAAAAGGCAGCAAGTAGGGACGTGTACCTTTCACATCTGAATCAGTATGGTACTGTTTTGCAGTTATTTATAAAATTAGATATGTATTTATCAATACCAAAACACTATCAAATGTCAGATATATCAAAACAACATGGAACACCATTTGTAAAGTAACATCACAACTGTTTTTACAAATTACTCCAACATAGAAAACCTAAACTGCTATAATTACCCGGTGTTTATTCTTTATATTGCACAAATTGAAACCCAGCCCCACCACATCCTGTTCTTCTAATTTCCCCTCTTGGAAAAATGTGTGTTGGGGTCCATGGAGGGAGAATAAGTTAAAAACAAATGAACACTAGGGTATGGAGTCAAAATAAAGAAATAAATAAGTGTATAATATTTTACAAATTAAAGTATCATAAACTACAAATAAAATAAACAAACTACTTCTTCTACCATGAACTACATGTACTACAACTGCACATCTTTCTTCATGCGGGTCTTTTTCAACAAAACTAACATGTCAACTTTCTCTGTCAAGTGCAGAGTCCGCTCCTCACTCGTCAATAAAGAAGCATAACTGAGCCTTAATCCGAAAAAACGTCACGCACCCGAGCTTTGCACACCGAGTCCATTGCGTTCTATTTGTATTCACTGCAAAATTTCATACAAAGAGGCAAATTGTTTCATTCTGTGATGAAAATAAGCAGTGATGACAAGCCTGTGGCCCGTGCCTTAATCCAGTCTCTTTTAGGTGTGTGTGTGTGTGTGTGTGTGTGTGTGTGTGTGTGAACAAGCAGGAAACAGCCAATCTGAATCATCAATCATCACAACGCCTCCTACGATAAGAAGTTTTGCTGTAGTAAACCTTGCACTGTACATAACAAATATTGCATCGTAATCTGCATGGTATTTTGAAAAAAAGGAGCGCTACCTTTGACCTCCTATCAGCCATGCTTGCTTTGTTGATTCAGTTAGCTGCTACCGACGTCATTACTCTCGTGCGTGCAATGCTGCATTCTTGCCCGACATGGAAAATTGACTACTCCTCCACTCTCTTCCAGTCACAAGGATGCATTAAGGTACCAAAACATGGTACCGTTTGATTTTACGTGAATCGGTACTCGAGAGTACCGACGGAATTTGGTCGGAACCTATAAAAGTACAGAATTCTGTACCCATCCCTAGCAGCAAGGGCCAGAAAATGACCAGGGTTGCAAAGTGGGAATCTCCCCTGTGATTAGTGTTTCACCCAGTACACCTCAGAAGGGCTCTGGCTAACCAGACACACCAGATAGACCGTTTCATATCTCCACTGCATGGACAGATTTCACATTCATTTGGGAAAGCTCCCATAAAAAGTGTGTGGAAAGGGTAGGACTTTCCAAAAATGTTCTTGAAATTGATTATCTGCAAGCTTTCGCTCTTTTACCTCTGAATTCTATCGATGCCCAGACTGCAAGCAAACATTTTGTCACCTCAGCAGACCATTTTGTTTTTTCATTTTTTCCTCGTCTTCACAACCTAGGATATGATACGCCCACTGATGATGTCACGGCTTGTGAGGAAGAACTAGCCATTCTTTGGTTCCAGCTGAGAACCAACTTTCAGCATGGAGCACTGCTGGTCTGAAAGGCCCAACAGAGACCTCCTGTTGGCACCAAGGCAGAATGAAATGAGAAAAAAATGTAAGATGTTGACGCTCCAGTAAAGTTTAAGGAAAAACAGGAAATAAAAGCTTAAGATGGAAGTGTCTATTGTCATGCTATTACCAAATACCAGCCAGTCATTCAACAGCTATGTTTCTTAGGGTTTACCACCCTGGCCATGCTAATAAACCGTATATCCAGCAGCATAGAGTCGACTTTAACTAGTTGTTTTAGAAAGAGCAAAGGTAAAATGTGAAAGTCTGGCTGTTTAATTCTTAGAAACAGTAAGAAAAGGAAGGAAGGATGATGAACGGATGGAAAGATGGCATCTGGAAAAACATTTGGTAAGTCCGAGGGCAAGCTGCCATGTGTCCTGGCACGACTGATACAGACAGAGAAAGACACACACTTCAAAACTCTGATTCAATCAGACTCACACATTCTTCCATTTACACACTCAGGAAAAAGCACAAAAACGAACGGCATTAACGTTATTCCCCTGACCACGTTCAGCCTGTGTTTGATTCCAGCGTTGGCTAATAAAAGGGTCCTTGTATGAAGGGCCGGCCATTCCTTCCATGCTTTAAAAAGCTCCTGTGGAATGGCAGAAATGAGTCATGGCTGCCAAAAGAGACCACCAGTCATGTTCTGTGGCACACATGGAGTCGCTCAGATCCAAATGCATGCTAAACTGTTTTACTGGCTCCTTTTTTCTCATGCCAAGTCAAAGCACGCATGGACCCATGACAAGAGACTCTTTTTCTGTCCATCAGCACGTGTCCGCTGGTTTACATGTGACAAAACTGGAAATTTTCAAGCTTTACTATGAATTTGACAGGCTTACTTTGGTGCAGAGTGCACTCAGAATATTTGGAATCCCCTGAAGAGTTTTAGGATATGAAGTCACTTGAAAAAATGAAGGCTTACAGAGGATTTTCAACACATGGGATGCTTTTTGTAGAGAAATAATTCAACCCTATACTGCTGCGGCATAGGGAGAGGAACTAAAATACACAGAGAAACAAAACACAACAATGCTAAATACCTCTAAAAGCACCAAATTCATTTAATTCATCTAAAAGCCATGACTAATTTAATTCTCCCACAGCAGCAGCTGGGCTCTAAATCACAAACAAGCAGGCCAACGTCATTAGGAGTCTCCAGAGGCCAGAGGTCAGGACCCAAACTCTTCTACAGACATCTACATTTAATGATGAAAGACACACCGCCACACACGAGCTGGATTCACTCTCACCCATGCTTGCAGCCTCCTCTCTCACAGCTGTGCTCAGAGAAGATACACCGGTAAACCCACTCAAACACTCTCAGAGAGCGGGGATGGAGGCCAGCAGAGGCTGTGAACTGTGGCTCAGAGCCACACTTTCCACTGAGTGTTCGTCTGGCTCTACTACACTGAATACACTTCATACAGAGTCACACAGTGGGAGTTTAAAGGGAGTCAGTTAGCTGCTCATCAGTCAGATTCACTAACACTGTTGACTCTTTGTAGCTGATCAAGGCTGAACCAGGGAGCCTGTTTCAGTGAGAAAATCCCTTCTTCTGCAGCAGAGTCAAAGGCTTCTGCACTCTTGGTGTTCGCTGTAGCTTACAAGAGGCCGTTTAAAAATGTAAGCATTCAGAATTAACTGTTGGAGTAGCAGATTAGACATGCATGCAGATATTTACAATTCCGTATCAGACTGGCTCAGCTCTCTCTGACTATATGCAACAGCCAATGAGAGCAAACAGACCAGGAAGCAATGCAGTGGCTGGATGTTACATACTTTTACAGCTTACAAAAAAGACTAACCTTGCAAAGCAGATGGATACCCCAGTCTCCGTGTTTCTTACTGGTGAATCCATCTTGCAAAGCTCCCACATAAACCGTTTGGGCCCGGTTAGAAAGTGACAGGAACAATCTGCGTCAAGGGGCAGTACTTTCGGGTGCAGCAGAGTCATGACGTAACCAAGAAGCAACAAGAGACCCGAGCAATAAGACATTAGCGTGGATGCTGCTAAAGGGTCAGTTTTATCAGAACTTACTACCTCAGTAGGAGCGCACCTCTGTAGTGGCTATGTCACGTGTTTTGTTGCTGTGATTGGCCTGCGGAAATATGACAGTCAGAAGGTTCATCCAATCACCTTCCATGTTTTTTTTTTTTCAAAGCTTTTGCAATTTCCCCAACACTGTCTGTGAGAGGTTTACCAGATGGATGTGTGAAACGAATCCATCTGGCGTGTCAGGTTACAAAACGGCAGCAACATTAGATGTTCTCACAGTAGATTTTCATAATAGTGCTGTATCACTGCATTAAACCTTCAGATACTCATACTGACAAAAAGAAAACAAAAAACCTGACATTGCAGTATTTTTTCATTTCTGCAACATGCGGTACTGTGAAGAACTTTTAGGCATATTTAAACCAAAACTTAGGGCTGCATTAAGACGTAGATGTGGCAAGTGAGGGCACCAGCAGTTGGGGATTGACATTGAGATCTGCAATTGACACAATCCCTGTACTCTGGATGTCTTTGCATGTTAGCGGGGACAAAAAATAAGCAAGGGGAAGATTTGGCAAGCAAGAACTAGGGCTGGGAAAATGAAAATGAAATTATTTGGCCTGCTGCAATTCTTAAATCGCAGAAAGTGCAATATTTCTTTAAACTAGAATTTGTGTCAAAATACCAGTTCAAAACTCTTTTATTGCAGCAGAGATGTTATGCATTAGGATCATGCAATCATTCAAGTGCCTTTCTTTAAAATTGTTGACAAAAATTCCTTCTTTCCTTATTTCTGTATGTTTTTCATATTGATTATAAGAAACACGTAAAATCCCTCCTTTCAAAACATGAAAGTTGTGTTTGTTGGAAAATACACAACATACATGAGGAACTTAAGAAACAGCCACACATCAAATCACAATATTGGGTAAAAAAATTCACAATCAGATTATTTTTCCAAATTGTTCAGCCTAGGGTACCGTCTGGGTGGGTAGTGGGGTTGTGCTGTGGATGTCCCAAGGGCCCGAACACCACTGTCAGTCTCTGCGTGTATTACCAGGGGTCAAAAGGCCCAAACAAAAGAGAGTCATCAAGCTTGACCTTGGCTGCTGGGCCACACAAGTGTGTGAACATGTGTCGAGCTTGACTCTGCCACCCCAGCTTGTGGCACATCAGGACCCATTATGAATCCTTTGCACCCTACATGCCTAAAACTTATACACATGACTGATCTGCAATTTTTTTTATTAAAACAACCAGTCAGATGCCAGTTTAGCTCAGCTGGTAGAGCAGGCAGTCATGCACAGAGGCCATAATCCTTAACAAAGTGGTTGCAGGATCAGTACCTACTCTTAGTGCTGCTTGGTGCATATCTTCCCCCGCTCTGTCTCCCCATGCCTCTCTTCAGCGGTCTTTTAAAAAGTACTTAAGAAGTACTATTTGGTCTACATGATGCGCCCTGGGAGTGTAACATCTGCAGTCTGTCTCACACACCTGCAGCCATACTGTAAACATCACTGGGACATCCATGCCGCTAACAGGTGGAATCACCTTTCAGGGAATGGAAAAAAGCTGTATTTTCAATATATTTTACACTGAATAGGCATAGTCGGCATCTTTAGGTCACTTTTTTATTGCTTTAAATTTGGTTCAAACCCACTGACAGATGTATAGTGTAACTAATAGCACTGAATTATGAAAAAAAATTTGGAGATACGAGGTTTTGGCCCAAAGCCAGCGATATGTGACTACAGCATTAACATGCACCAGGAGGAGGTTCAGCTGAACAGACCCACTTAGGATCAGCCTAGCATAACTGACTGCTGCCTAAAGCATCATGCTGGTGTATCTGTGACTGCAGCTGTGTCACCTGTAGTCTGAACGTTTTTACATCAAGGGGACACAGACTCTGTACAGGCCTCAGTTCTCAGACAGCTGACTGTGATATCAGAGTTTTAAGGTAGATCAGTCAAGGAAACAAGAAAGCCTGCACCTTTGGTTTTCACCAGACAACTGACTATGGCACAAATGACTTAATTGGCACATCCTGCAAAGTCATAACTCTGCATGCATATATTGCAACTGCAGTTGCAGTGCAGAGGGTTAATGATTTTGTCACCTCATTACGCCTCTGCAGTGCTCACAACAAAGTCAAAACCACAAATGGGTGTGAAATTATTGTCAATAAGGCAGTCTAAGACTCTCCACTGGGTAAACAGAGATGATACAGCTTTAAAATCAGTATTGTGTTTGCATTTCATATTCAAAACTATTCATAACAGCATATACAGGTAAAACATTCAGCTGATACTGATACATCTGTAAAAATGCTTTATAATCAATTATCTCTCTGGCTTTGACGCCCTTATTTATCGTGTGTGTGGTGTAAGGTTTAACTTTCAGTGCTTTTATCTAAAAGAACAACTATCTGGCATCAGAGAGAGCTGGTTCATATTTTCCCTCACTGACAGACCCACACCAGCTCACCAGTGCATTCCTTTTGACTTGTGCTTGGCAGAGCCCCAAAAAGCTCTATATTACCTGTATCGCTGCTGGCTACTTGGCAGACGGCACAAACCTCCCATATCCACCTTCTTACCTCAGATCCTGCCTCAGAGAATATCTCAGTTACACAATATCTTCAAAAGGCACCGAGACAATCAGATGACAAGTTCGCTTTAATAACTGAACAATAAGTAAAGAAGGCATGGTTGATTTGACTTCTGGTTGATCAATTTCACATTTAAAATCAGTGTCAGTCATATGATCCTTAGCAATGAGAGGTTGAAAAGTGGAGCTGTTGTTTATTTATTTATTTTTTTAAGGTTTTCATCAGGAGCTGGATTATATGTTAAGATCTGTCCTCTCATAGAGAAACAGATATGCCGACATAAACTTATCTTGGTGGTCTGATTGTAAAACAGATATCTGGTGACTGAAGTTTTCCTGATTGTATATTATTAATAAAAAATATTTTTGATGCCATTTGAAGAAAAAAAAAGAAGAAAGATGGAACTGTTTCCAAGTTTTGCCAGCAGCTGACCATGTCGTTCTTGTGAACACTACGTCTCAGCAATAAAAGGGATGTTCTTCAAATTTGCAGAAATTTCCACTCTGGTTCAAGGATGAACTGATTAAATGCTGGAGGCAAAACATCACTTGGAGGGATTTTCTTCAAACTTTGCACACATGTCCACTCTAAGTCATGGTTGATCTGATTTAATTTTGGATGCCTGGGTTGTTGGGCACCCTTGCTTGTCTACCAATCTCTCTGGTACACAGACCACTCCAGACCCTTTCCTGACCCACCATTGTACTTTTCACTATCAAGTAATTGTAAACTTCACAGAGGTTTACACTGATGCATGACTGCTGCAGACAGTGGTCGAGCCACCGCCTCCCAGCTGCTCAGGAGCTACCAAGAAAGTAGATAAGCTACTGACTACAGGGGGCTGGATAGATATGGCTGCAAACTAGTGCTGCACGATTTGGTAATAATGAGTGATAGCGGTTATCCTGGACTAAACTGAGATCTGTAATGGCAATATAATGCTTGGATCAGGGGTGTCAAACTCAATCACAGCAGGGGCCAGATTCTGGATTCAGGTCTATTCTGAGGGCCTTACAGGGTCACCATTTTAACCATAAACTGTCAACCTTGTTTTACCGATTAAAAAAATATGAAAAAAAGAGAAACTTAGCACTGATGATAAATGTTACAATGTTACAATGTTACAATGTCATTTAGCAGACGCTTTTCTCCAAAGCGACGTACATTTGAGAGCAAGAACAACACAAGCAATGATCTAGACAAGAAGAAACAACATCAGTAAGTGCCATCAAGTGCTTCAGGTTCAATTGGACGCAAGTGCTGCCGTGTAGAGTTTAAGGCAGAGTACCTAAAATATACGTTGTTTATGTAGTTTTTTTTTTTTTTGTTTTTTTTTTTTTTTTTGTTTGTTTGGTTTTTTTTTTTTTTTTGTTTGTTTTTTTGTTTTTTTTTGTTTTTAGACAGCAACAATGAATCAAGGAAAATGTGGGATCACTAATTGCCATTCATTAGGCTTCACAACAACTATTTACCAAGTACCAAGTGCTGGATCATTCCCAAAGAGCTGGGCAAAGAAATCCCAGAAGTAGAGCAGGACAGTGCGAGCTAACTATAGTTGGGAAACTCATTCAACCACTGGGGACAGCAGTGGAGAATAGTCTGGCTGAGACTCAATCTACTACTGGGGACAACAGTAGAGAATTGCCTAGCTAAGTGCAAAGTGTTCTCTGAAGAGCTGGGTCTTTAGCCTTCTCTTGAAAGTAGACAGGGAGTCTGTAGATCGAATGTAGTTGGGTAATTCATTCCACCATTTAGGGACAACAGAGGAGAAGAGTCGAGCTAGTGACTTAGGAGCATGATGTGCTGGAAGTACCAGGCGCCTTTCGCTGGCTGAGCGTAGTGGGCGAGAAGGGGTGTAGACCTGGATGAGGGACTCCAGGTAAACAGGAGCAGTTTTAGTTACTGCTTTGTAAGCAATGATTAGAGTTTTGAATTTAATGCGAGCTGCAACTGGAAGCCAGTGTAGAGAGATTAAAAGAGGCGTGACATGAGCTCTCTTGGGTTGGTTGAAGACCAGACGTGCTGCTGCGTTCTGGATCAACTGCAGAGGTATAACTGTGCATGCAGGTAGGCCTGCCAGTAATGAGTTACAGTAGTCAATACGTGATATTATAAGAGCCTGTACTAGGAGTTGTGTAGCATGCTCTGTCAAGTAGGGTCTGATCCTCTTGATGTTGTAGAGGGCGAAACGGCAGGACCGAGCAATCGAGGCCACATGGAGCTTGAAGGTTAGCTTCAATTGATTTTGAAATTGAAAAAATTAGAAAGATAAGTTTAAAAGCTCACAATCTGAGAAAAGTACATTTATAAGTTCAAAAAGGTAAAAATATGAGATTGAAATGGAAAAATTATGTTTTTTTGTTTTTTTTTTTTAACAAATATATTAGACAGAAAGTCAAAATCACGAGTTTAAAAGGTCAAAATATGGGCGCAGGTGGCTGAGTGGTTTGGGGTGCACCGCATGTGCGCTGGTGGCCCTGGCTCAGGTCTGGCCTTGGGCCCTTTGCCGCATGTCTCTCCCCCACTCTCGTCAGCTGTGTCCGACTCTGTCCACTGTCCTCTTCTGTCAAATAAAGGCACAAAGTTGCCCAAAATAAACGTTTAAAATTGCAAAAGGTCAAAATATAAAGTAAAATTTTGTAATCACGAAAATGAAAGTCAAAAATGATTCTTTGTTTTTAAATTGTGAGTCTAAAAGGCCAAACAATGGAATTAAAAAGTCAAAGTTTGGGGTTATGAATCTTAAAGCTCAAAATATTATATGAGAAGTCAAAATCATGAGTTGAAATGCTGAATGTGCGAAATAAAAAATAAAACTCCTAAGTTTGAGTCCTAATTGTGAGATGCAAAACTGAAAAAGTGATATTAAAACACAAGTTATTTTCTTTTCCTACATTGCTGCCTTTTCATCTAAACATTTTTACTCCTTAGTTTTTCAGATTTTATGACTTAACAAGGATATCCTAAATCATCAAGGATATGCTTACATTTTGTTTTTTTAATCTGCAGACCTCATACTGATGGGCCAGTTATACCAGAAATATGAGATCATCTTGGGTCCGAATTTGGCCCCCAGGCCTTGAGTTTGACACCCCTGGTTTAGATGGTATCATGAGTCTACTTGTTTGGTTATAAAGGAAAATGACGTGAATAATGGTAGCTTGAAGTGTGTATTTCTAAACTCAAACTAACAAAATTAATTAGCATAAAAACACAAAACATGAATTTTTACAGTTCTTCTTTGAAAATTTCTTAATATTTGAAAGAAAAACTCCTTTCCAGAAAAAAGGTACTTCTAAAAGTGCAGATTTTATAGTTAACCTTCTAACTAGTTCTTAATGCAAGAATAATTGAAGCAGGAAAACAATTTAAACATATTTTGCAACTGAATCCCTGCTAATCTAATCACTGACCACCAATTTTTACAAGCTTGCAGTTGCTTCCACCAAACTACACCTGTAGCTACTGCCTCTTTCTCCTAAAATAACACTAATCAGTCCAGTGAGCTTAAAGTAGCAACAAGCATTTCAAATTGAAACTTTGCTTCTGATGACAGACATGGATCTGGCCAATCAGCTGGCATTGTCAGATTAATGAGAGTTACTAAATATGAATAAAAAAACTCTCCTCTCCTTCACTGCCCAGAAATAATTTCATTCACTCCGTCTGCTCTGGCAGTTTCATTTCTGTTTTTAT
This sequence comes from Cheilinus undulatus, assembly GCF_018320785.1. Classification (NCBI taxonomy): domain Eukaryota; kingdom Metazoa; phylum Chordata; class Actinopteri; order Labriformes; family Labridae; genus Cheilinus; species Cheilinus undulatus. The sequence goes on from NC_054877.1 coordinate 7,522,871, forward strand.
CATGTTATGGTAAAACTGTTCAATGAATGCAAACACTCAAACCCCTAAAGCTTTTGGTGTCAAAGCAGTGAGAGCTGTGTGGATTTATGTGAGACTGAAGGCTGTCGTATATGAAATGTTCCATTCTCTGCCATAGAAAACGCCTGTAGGGACGGGGGAATCGGGGGGGGGGGGGGTAGAGACGAGGACTGTGAAGATACAACATGATGACAGCTCGTCAAGACGGTCCACACCTACACACAACAGTTCAGACAAATGCAGACACACACTCCCACCTGTAAACCCACAAACACCAGGCTGACGGTGCAGTGAGAAGAAGTCACCGCCACCAACAGCGAGAAATTCCTTCAAGCGCATCACCGTATGGCTGAGGGCAGGGGTCAAATATTTCTTACACTTGAACTAAAAACTTCTAACTTTAACTTTTGCTTGAGTTATATTTCACAACAGCCTTAGAAGTCAGGTCAGAACTTGAATGTACATTTTCAGAAACCTTTCTGCCCTGTGAGAAAACAAACAGAGAGTCCCCCAGCTCTGAGAACAAGTTACAAGATGTCAGTCGAGCAGTAGAGTTTTCTGGATCCTTTTATAGCTGGCATTAAGAAAAACATTTTACAGCACATTTCTATCTCTCTCTAAAAGAGCTGAAGTCTGACTATAATATCTGTCATCAGGTAAACACTATCCAAACAACACTGTGGGACTGCTGCTGTATAATTACTGCGGTGAAATGAGACTGCGGTTGGGATGATTGTGAAACAGGAGCTCTGCAAAGAACCATGCTATGATGATGTGTCTCACTCTATTATAACTGTTTCACCTACATTATAAAATTAGCATTATTACAGTTATACTGCTTAGTATTTTCCTGCAGTCAAATCTGCAGATTACTGTTTATTTATTTATTTACTTTTTAAGATTTATTCTGGGCATTTTTGTGCCTTTATTTTGATAGAGGAGGACAGTGGATAGAGTCGGAAACGGGGACGAGAGCAGGGGAGAGACACGCGGTAAAGGGCCTCAGGTCTGATTTGAACCGGGGCCGTCCGCGTACATGGGGCGCGCCTTAAACCACTAGGCCACCACCACCATCATCAGATGATCCCAGCCTTTTTTTTATGCATCACTCAGTGATACATCTGAGGGAACAAAAGTGTTAACCCAACATTAATAATCCAGTAAGATGCCCCTTAAAATCTACTGGACAATCATGAGCTGCAGAGTCACTCTCCAAAGAAAACATCACATTTTCCTTCAGCCTGATTTCTGCATGTCAAACAAATCAGCAGCATCGACCCAGGATGTAGAAATGTTCTACAAACATAAACACCTCTGGGTCTGTCTGTAGGAATGCAGTGAAATATTTGAGCACAGTGGAGTATGTGACCTGATGACCTCCTGTCTGTCAGTCAGGATGACTTCTCCGTCAAACTGCCCTGAAGGCGATGGATGAATCAGGCCGTGAGGAAGTGTGACTGTCAGGTTTTTCACACTGACAAGTTCAAGACCTGAAGTTCAACTAGTGTAAGTTACTTTAGGCTCTGCAAGGAAACAAGTCACTGAGCAGACAAGTCTAACTACTGGGATCTATACAGTCTTCTGCAACACACGACATGCCTTTATGGCGCAAACTCCTGTCTCACTCTAATTCATTGACCAAATCTCTAAGCAAACAGGGTTTTTTCTGCCATGGGGAGTCACAGTGGAAGTTCAGCATCATTTAAGGAAAGCTCACTGATGTAAATGTGGAGTATGTGTAGCTTAGATTGAGAAAGATAAGAGAGGCTTGTATAAACATGTGGAGGCAATCACAGATCAAAGAGAGAGGAAACGGCGCTATTAATGAACCCAGAGACACCAAAATGGACTGATCACAAGAAATGATCTTATCTGATTGGTCAGGAAGGAACAACTGTGTCGCTGAGCAACAGCTACAAATCTGTTCTCACACACAAAAGATCAATAAATATGTAACTATGAGAGATTCTTTGCAATTCTGCAGAAATCTTCAGATAGCAGGAGAACATGTCTGTGAAGCAGCTGCAGGCAGCAAAGCACAACAGTTTCTGTTTTGTCTTCTCAGCATTTTCACCGTGATCTGTATCTTTCCATCCGAGCATCACTCACCCTGTCTTTGTCATCGGCCACATCACAGAGAACGTCATCCAGGTCGAGGATCCCGCCGTCACCGTGCTCCAACCGGTGGACCTGCAGCCAGTAGCTAGCATCCTGAAACACAGGAAGAAAGACATTTAAAACCATGTTAAGGCAAAAACAAGAAAAGCAGAGCAAAAGAGTAATTTGACATAATCTCATAGAAGGAAAGTTGACTAGGATGCACAAATCCAAATATACAGAGTGCATTACATGAACTAAGATCAGGTTTATCTGATTCTTTTTTTAAACATGAGAAAATCTGCTACTTCATAGTAACAAAACAGAAACTTTAAAGAATGCAGAATGCAAATAATACCAACCTCCCCATACTGTATATACAGTTAAACTTATAAATGCAGAGCTTATGCAGAGATATCGGCAGATATGAACATTTCTTCAGATATCTACAAACTGCACGTTGGATAATATCGATCTATATCGAAGTAAATATCAACCATGTATAAAACTAACTTGGTTGTTGGCTGGACGAACAGCCTGAGGTTGTTTTTTTGTTCATCTTAAGTTTTAAAAATGTTCTAATGTCTTAAAGGTAGTTTCTTTTTTTCATTCTTAAAGCTTTTCTTACAGACTGAAGTTTTATGGAAGAATATTATAATAATAACAGTAATATCTTTAATAATATCGAGATCTGCCAGACTGAATTTGTATCAGCATATTGAATATTGCCAAAAATCAAATGTCCTGCATTCCTGATTTTCAGCATCATAAAAGAAAAATGATGTCAAGGGGTGCCAGTTTAGCTCAGTTTGTAGAGCTGGCAGCCATCCACAGAGGCTATAGTCCTCGACCCACTGGTAGAAGATTCAATTCCTGGTCTCAGTGCTGTTTGGTGTATTCCTCTACTCTCTCTCCCTAAATTTCCTGTCTCGCTTTAGTTGATCATCAAAATAAAGGCAAAAGCCCAAAAAACAGTATTTCAAAAAAATGATAAAAACTTTCAGAAAGATGAGATGGGTGGCATTCAAAAAAATTCGATATACTGTAAAACACCAAATACAAGCTCTTCCCAATGTAAGCACTCTCTTGTTTTTCGTTCTTATCAGTGTAAATGCTCCTACATGTGCTCGGGCACAATTCCTTGGCCATGGCCCAGATGGGCTTTAGTATGGTATGATTGTTCATGCACAATCAAAGACAAAATGTGTGATAAGCTTATGATGTAAAATCAATACAGCTGTTCCTCTTGACGTCCATTTTAAACAATGACAGAGATGGAAGGCATATCCGACTAAAACGGCTCAAAATAAGCCACAAAATGAGTGAGCTTACTGTTATTTTTTTCTGCGTATTTCTCAATTGTGTCGACTCTGTGACTACATGTCTTGTATCCTGCCCAGGCATGGTTTAGCTTGGAGCAACGTGAGTGCAGGCCAACAGGTGACTGGGGAGGGGGGACAAGCATGCTTCAGCATGGTATGGGACACCTCTGTCTAGTTTGAGTGCACACTGGTGTTCTTAATTAAATGCCTTCATGCTTCAGTGTTAGAGTAGCTTGTGGATTAAAATAGGAAGAAAAATATGCAGGTCACAAAAAGAAATAAAGGTAAACTTCCAAGGAAGCCAATGTACTGCACACTGCATACATTAAAATGCAGTTCTCTGCCCTGTTAATTTCAAATTTTCCTTTATATGACAACTGGCCCTTTCATTTTGACTGCAGAAAAACTGGAGCTGCTGAATGAAATAAAGAAAAGAAAATCAATTAAATTTGTCAGACACTGATGCCTTGTCATCTCCATCTTTCCTTGTTCTTTGCTTTAACACACAGAGAGGAAAACAAGATCAGAGCAATGGGGGAAATGTTGCACTGCTTTGTGTGGCATCACTCACATGCTGTCAGGATCCTACTGCAGGAATTAGTCAGGAATTTTTGTATGGATATGGTTAAAGGCTGTGTTGCATTGATGCCTGACTAAATAGAGATGGAGTCATTCCATGGAATGTCGTAAATAACAGCCTGGGCTATTATTATTAAAGATTTACAGCACATTAAAGTGTTCTACCTTTATGTAAAAGCTTCTAATGGACTCTTATGCTTGACACTGACTCTGATATTGTTGGTGCTTGAAGCGGGAAACTCACAATCATGAAGGGCCCAGAGGGGAATCCCGACACTAGCTGCTGTATTTCTGAGACCAATTTCATGCTGAATGTTTTGACATGAGTAAGGCACGCAAAGGTCACACTAGATTAGAAGAAGAGAGGAGATCAAGAAAGAGACAGAGAGGATGTGGGTGAAGATGGCAGTCAAATAGAGCAGGGGTAAGCTTCACGAGTGGAAGGAGACGTCAAAGTGGTTCTAGTTTTTGTAAAATAGACTATGAAGTGGAATAAAAGACAACTTTTCATCTCCACGTACAGTCATAAATAGAAATTACAGCAGCTACATGGTCATAAAAATGCACTTTAATGGCCTGCCATGCAAAAACAAGCATAAAACGTGACCACACATTCTCCTGGAGTCAGCCCCAATATAACACTTGCTGCTTCCACTTAACTATATCACCCCATCCATGTCTAGGGGTGTCCTGTTTCTTGGAATGGAGGGGTAGGGTAAAGTGCTATGGGTGCATGGTCCATCAAACAGAAGCAAACATCAAATGGAGGGTAAAGGGAAACCTATGCCTTGTGAATCACCTGCAAGATGGCTGCAAAACAGGCAAGAAAAGTGTACAAATGTGCATTTTCACTGGAAATAACATTTGAAGATTACAACATTCTGGTATGTAAATTTAAGGTTTCTGTAATGCATTATGGTCCTTTTTATTTTGAAGAAACAAATGTAGGAGGAGGTTTCCCCACTATCCTTTGTAGCCCTATTCACAGGTGCAAAGAGGCACTCGTAAATGTGGGCCAGGGTTAGGTTTAGGGGGTAAAAGTTAGAAATGAGACTTAGCCAAAGACACCATGATCACAGAGCGCAGTAACACAATCAAGCGTCTGTCAAACATGAAGTGCTGTAAGTGTGTGGGCGTCATTTCTGAAGTTATGAGTCAGAACATGACTGTTTGGGTTCAGCTCGCTCCCAGCAGCAGCCTCGAGGCCTCCAGCCTCATTACCCACTTTTACTGTAACAGTCCACTGTAACACACAGGCTGCTGCAAAGGGCACCAGACACATTACAGAGGGATAATTGCACTATACTGCTGTGTTTAACTGGCTCTATATCTAAAGATGAAAGTGAAGAAAAGAGGGGCTTTTTGAAAAAGGAAAATAATGAGACAGGAGACAGAAGAAGAGGTGGAGGAAGGCATGCAAAAACTGAAGATACATGAAGATAAAGGATGTTGATGTAGGAGTGAGAGGAATTTTGTTGAATAAGACAGTGTTTCCCAACCATTTTTCCTTGCAGTCCCGCCTGTATGTACCGAAGAAAAGTGAAAACCCCCCAGGACACAAGAGAGAAGAAAAAGTGGCGCACTGCCATCAAAACTCAACATAAATTTTAATTGTTTGACTGATAAAACCCTAAAAAGGCCCATGCATGCTTCTCTGACCAAAAGATGTTTGAATAAACGACTTTATAATTGCTTTATCATAGTTTTAGTCAATATTTGCCAGTCGAATTCTGGAAGCCTCAGAGCAGACTAAGGCCTTGTCCGACAAAGACAAAAACATTATATTTCTGTTTCGTTTGGAAAAAGTTTCACATGTCCATCTAGGAAAGCTTCAATAAGAAAGGTTTGGGAAAAGGCAGAGGCTTTGAAAAAACTCAGAGTGTGACTGGATGAATGTTCTGTCTGTCACATCTCTACGGGCCAATCAGAGCAACAAAACACGTGACGTAGCTGTTATTGAGCTGCGCGTGCACAGCTACCAAGGAATAATGTGAACCATGGTGACTGTAGACATGTCAGTACTCCATATTTGTTGTTTTTGAAAAGAAACAAACTCACTGCTGTTCTTTGTTCTTCTTTTAATGAAGAAATTTCATCAAGTTCTGATAAAACTGGCGCTTTAGCAGCATCCACGCAAAACTCTTCCGCCATAATTGCACCAGCTTCTTGCTGCTGCTTGTTGACGTCACAACTCTGCCGCGTCTGAAAGTACTGCCCCTCTTCACTGATTGGTCCTGTCACTTTCTAACCGGGCCCAAACGGTTCAGATGGGAGCGTTGCAAGATGGATTCACTAGTGAAAAACACGGAAACGGGCGTATCCATCTGCTCTGCAAGGTTACAGAACCACTGAAAACCACTGAAAATGCCAAGCCTGTACGTGGCGCTGTAGCGTTTCCACGGAAGTGCACCAAAAGAGAGAAGAAGATTACAGAAAACTGCCACAAACTTTCTCCTAGTTGCCCTTCTGGTTGTTCTTTAAGAACATCTGGTGCATGATGTTCTCTGGTGGTAAAGGAGCATCAGATTTTGCTGTAAAAGTCATAATAAGCTCAGTAGCTTCTGCAGCACGAACACAACCCTGTAATTCGACAGCACATGTGGCGTAAGTGGGATACGCTATGTGTGACCTAATTGTTTCAAGAAAGATGCGGTTGGCTGTCCACACAGAGACGAAACAGTGAGCATTTACAGATTCATTCACTCTGGGATCTGGTTTCAAAAAGTAGCGTTTATGTCCTACCAAAACGCCGGTTCAGTGTGGATGAAACGCTGATACTCCAGAATTTGTCTCCGTGTGGTGGGGCCATAGCCTCGCGACCCCTTTAAGATCTTTGGCCTCCATGGGGGGGTCCCAGACCCCAGGTTGGGAACCAATGGAATAAGACATGCTTCTGTTCTATTAATTCTGAAATTATTTGTCTTGTAATACTGCAGCGTCCAGAGAGGTCTTAATGAGCAACTAAACCCTCTGGGAATTTCTGTAAATGTTGTTTTAGTATGTCGTCTACATGAGCATGAATCACTGCTTACACTTTGGTATCTCCAAGAAGTCCTGTCTTGAATAATTATGACATTATGGAGACTTATAAATCTGAAAAAGCAGCAGAGGCTATAAGATGACTTGGCTGACTGGGATGGTAAGAATGGGGAGGTTTGCATGTCTTACCTCCCTCCTATCTGTGTCCATGACTTTCAAAAGGCATTTTTAAACATCCAGTGTAGATGCAAGTCAGCTGAAACTCTGGGGTTTTGCATCTTCATAATCTGTTCAATGTTACCCCAGCATGCAAGCATTAATGTTGCATTGTGTTGTGTCACATCGTGCAGCATCACACTTTAACAGCTTTGCACACTCGCTATCCACGCTGCATCAGGACAGCTGTAGGATTTATACAAGTGCAGCAGCAAAACCAGAGAAAAGGTCCCACTGGTGTTTGCTATGCATTGTTTCCTGTCAGTTACACACACTGACTGTCAGACTGCCGTGACAGACGTCGTGTTGTGTGACAGCCTCGGCTACTGTCTGTGACCCCCGACACAGAGACCCTGTGGAGTCCAGCTGATGGAGCTCACTGTGGAGATGTGAACAATCACAGAGAAGAGGAAAATGCTTGAATGTCTTCAGGGTTTAAGGACAATGTTTGGATTCTATCTGGGAATGTTAGGGGATTTTCTACACAGACTAAGGTCATTCTTATCATAAATGGGCACCTACTGCTAAAGATTTAAGCCCTTAGATTAAAATAGATCAAGTTCCCTGACATTAAAATACCAAGTAGCATGTTTTCTTCAGATACAATTAGATTAAGCATTCCCCACGTAAAAATGCAGCTTAAAGCTGCCATTTCCAAACAATAACCAGCTTTTTCTCTCTCAAAATCTTCTGCAATTCAAAGCTGGGCTGTAAAGTTCTTATCAGTCACAGAAATGCAGGAAGTGGCCGACGTCCACTGATCTACATCTGTCAACAAAGAAATGCAAATAAGCCACCGTAGGTTTGTGTTTGGAAGAGCGTGTTTTTCAAGCTGCTGCCGTCTGTCATTTTTCAGAGTAAAACAAAGAGCGTCTACATCCCATTGACCGAAAATCTGTCTGTTTGGTTCTGTTTGGCAGGAAGCAACAAATCACAGTCTTTAATCCAATTCAGAGAGAGACAGTACATCAGCTTCTTCTTTTAAATTGAGTTAGATATCACCTGAACCCTAACAACCTTCACAAGTTAAACCATGGAACAAGAAATCGAAACAAATCTGGTTTGTTAAATGTCACAGGCCTGATATATGATCTGACCTTTCACTACAACTGAAAAATCAAACAAAAAACATTCACCTTTTTCCTCCAATAAAATAAAAATAGCCACATTCATTCAAATCTTAACACACAAAACAAAACAATATATGTATAAAAATGACTCGCTGCAGAATGATCATACTTTATTTTGTTTTACTGTAGAATGCTTCAGTTTCAGCTCACATCACCCTTCGACACCATCTGTCACTAAGTCCTTAGATTTGTCGCAGATGTGGCGGCCATTTTAAGGCACTTTTGACAGCAGGAACTCTCCTAAGGAACAAGGAACCTGTGGAGGAACTCTGCTTTTGTAACAGGTATCAGGTTCTGAGTCCCTGCTCAGGAGGTGGGACTTCCAAATGCTGAACGCTTCTGATTCGTATTAAGGTCATCGACTTGGTTGGTCTTCTATAATGCAGCAGCACTTCAGGGATGCATGGTACTGGATTTTTGCAGAAACACAGCATGCCAATATTTCCCACCTTATTTATGCCAATACTGATGTTGATATCAATGTATGCACTAGGGCTGAACAATTTTCAAAAATAATCTAATTACTATTTTTTTTCCCAATATTGCGATTGCAATGTAATATGCGATTACTATTAGGTTCCTCAGCTTATATATTTTCAACAAATTCAAGGAAAAAATCATTCTATAATATACAGTTTAACTTGCCGGAGAAGGTACAGATACAGATACATTTATGACAATAGATATTTTTTTTAAAAATTACATAATTTCTGAACATTTAATCCACAGTAGCATGATTGTAAGGGAGCAACAAGCTTCAAGCTATAAAGGAGGCAGCTGGGGTGGAGGAGATTAAGCGGCTAAGCTTTGCCAGCAGCAACAGCAGCAGCATGGTGAATCCACAGTGATTAGTGAGAAGTACATCATATTTAAATGGACCGCTGTATTGAGAGAAAGAGCTGTGATTGCCTGTGGGCGCTAGAAGGCAATGATTGGGATCAGCTGGCTATTAGCTGATTGTGGCTGGGTGTATGATTTCTGTGAACTAATACTAAGCTTCATCAATATCAGAATGAACTAGGGCAGAATGATTAAAAAAAATCCGACTGCAGTTATTTTTGCTCATGCTGAAAATTTGTTATCAATTACTTTATTAAAGGAGATTATCATTTTTATGCCTCTTGTTTTGATTAAGAAAAACAAACAAAAAACACAAAAAGGTGGATTTTTGAAAACCATTCTGTATATAAAATCTCTGATGTTGCAATTAAAGTGGTATTTTGACCCATTCTAAGTTAAAGAAATACTAAAACTTTTGTGATCTGTAAATTGCAGCAGGCCATATTGCGATTTAATCTAATTTGCGATTTATTCCCCAGTTCTAGTATGCACATCATTTTAATTGCAAAGAATACCAAGTGTCTCTTATGCAAAGAGAGGCCGAGTCAAGTGAAGCTCAAAGAGAATCTGAATGCTTCCATCCAGACGTCTCTTTCGGGGAAGGCTTTGCATATTTCAGCAAGACAATGCTAAACCACATACTGCATCCATCACAACAGCATGGCTTCACAATAGAAGAGTCCGGGTGCAGAACAAGTCTGATGGAAAACATTTGGAGCATGGTATCATGGCCCTGTCCCTACTTTTTTGAGATGTGTTGAGCTAGTATTCTTTTCACAAAATGGTAAAATGTCTCAGTTTCAACATCTGATACACTGTAAATAAAAATGAGTTCTTGAAGTTTGACAATCATTGCTTTATATTTTATTTACATTTTACACAGCACCCAACTTTTTGGAATTGGGGTCATTAATATCTTTTATTTTTTCTAGATTTGTTTTGATACATGCTACGTAAAAAAATACACACTGTAGCCGACATGTAAGTAGGTCAGTGGTTCCCAGAGAGGTCAAGACCACTGGGGGTCAGGGGATGCTTCCAAACAAACACACAAAAAAATCAAGGAGAAATTAAAGATAATTTTAAGAAGTATTTTATCCTTTAAGAAATTTCCTTAAAGGAGTTAAATTTTCAAATAAAACCAGAATTTTTGTGAGATTTGTGCCTAAATGTAAGTTGCGTGTACAAAAACTCCTTCAAATATGACTTTTTTCATGTTTTCGTATGCTTTAACTATCTCCAGGGATGATGGGGGTCCCTGGTATCTGTCACTGTTATTTTTGGGGTCACAGGTTCAAAAGTTTGGTAACCCTTGCCCCAAGTAACCACAGTTTTATATTTTCCCAATATTCTGAGCCAATATATCAGCTGTAAACATCAGCAGAAACGTTCAGATCTGTAAATACCAAAATGTAAGCTTTTATCTGCCAATACTGATATCCTGCATCTGTATTTAATAAACATTGTCAAGGCCCTACATCAATACATCTCCGTCTTTTTAGAGGGGAAATCTGGTACCAATACACAAATCTGGAGGAAAAAAAACAGGAGCTGACAAGCCACCATTACTGTGGCGATATCTCACAACACTTCTACCCACACGGACCATACCTCAGGTCGCGCTCACTCACCACATCCATGCTG